>NC_072734.1:58724309-59053418 GCF_026930045.1 Uloborus diversus | reverse complement strand
CATATGTAACATTTGATCCAAATAGTATAAAAATTCAAGTTTTGTTGGGGCAATGGAAAATATTTTATTGCATCCAATTTTGAGGTCTTACAAAGCACATCAATACAAAACATAAAAACGAAAAAAAAAAAAAAAATAAATAAATAAATAAATAAAATAAAAACTGTCTTTTTTATTCTATCACAAGAAAACTGGAGATAATTAACTCGAGGATAGTCAAGATGAATATTTTGGCCGTCCATACATTCTTAGGCACATGTGCATGAGTGGGTGAGCCAAAAAAAAAAAAAAAAACACTCAACATTCATTTGGGGATGAGCAAAATAGAAATTTAGGCCTAAAATTTAGTGACTTTTTTTTTGTAAACACAGTAACTCCTTTACTATGTAATACGAAGTCAAAACAGAAATTTAAAAAAAAAGGATTGAAATAATGATTTTGATCAAGATGACATGGACTTAACATTGCAAAAATAATATGTAAGGAGTTTACTTTCAAAACGGATTATATCCAGTTAAATATTTTTTTGGCAAAACGAAAAGAATGTTTTAGACACAAACACTAACTATTAGAATTTTGACAATTCATAATGTTTTGGTAAAGTAACAAGTGACTATACGCATAAAGGTAGGAATTTTTCCTCAATTTTATCAGACCTAAATTGCCAATTTTATTTTAGATATGTTCCCTTTTGGTGTAAAACAGTGGATATCATCCCTTTTGCAAAAAAAAAAACCCACGCATTTTCTTCAGAAATCCAATTAAGTATGAACAATGAAACCACCAAACTTGATTCAAATAACAACATTATGTATATATAGGCATTAATATGTCACAATTTTTATCACAATTTAATCATTAATCAATCACAATTTAATCATTAATTAATCACAATTTAATTATAATACCAATCATTTAATATTAATTTAGCTATCACAATTTGAGGTCACGCTTGCCTAACTGATAACAGACTTGCACAAGGCGCAAGGTGCTGCAACCTCTTAATATGGACGGGTATCATGTTTAATTGGAAATACTCAGCCAGTGCCTCGCTTCGCTATTTTATTCATGAACTACTTTTAAATTAAAAGTTGCAAATTTAAATTTGGATACGTGCCCTTTTGGTATGAAAGTGAATGAGTGGATACCGGCAAACAAGGTAAAAGTTTCACTTTGCTGCAAAAGATCTGGAGAGAAATAAGGGGATGGATATACACCGATTATTTGGTAAAACCAATGTTTAAGCATTTTTTAACAGTAGATATAATCCATTTGAGAAGAAAGTAATTCATGGGTCAATAGGGCTTATACTACAGATTCTGAAAACAATAAAAAACAATGTTTTTGTCCAAAAGTAGATAGAATCCGTTTTGAAAGTAAACTCCTCATGTGATGACACATTTGCATGGATATACTTCAAGTATCAGGAAATATTTGCAAGCAGTCAATAAGAAATGGTTATTATTAAAAAATTGAAAATGTTGCCAAGTTTGTTGCTTTATAAAATTTATTAAATTATTTTATAAATCAAAAAATTAGAACAAATAGCACATACATTTTTTATATATTAAAACAATCCTCACATTAATAAGGCATTGACTATAAAAGTTAAATATTTTTGAAATTTTTACCTCATTTTTCTAAATGCAGATGAAGGAGTATCAGGAATGGAGCCTTAAAATATATAAAAACGATGTAAATTTTAGGTAGACAGAAAATACCTACAATCAGAGTTTAAAAACCTTACACAGAAATGCATATATGCTAATGAACCAAAAGGACTTTTTGTTTTTGTACTCAAGTAAAGCCAATCCATAAGTCCTCTCACAGGGTGACGACAGAAACTGTCAAAAAAAGTTCCCTGACTTTTCCCTGATTTCCCTGATTAGGTTTACCAATTTTCCCTGATTTACGTTACCAATGATAATGGTTTCCTTGCTTTGCCCTACTTGAAAACATTGCATAATAAATAAAATGCAGTGTTTAAAATGTTTTAAGCTGTTAATTAAAAATATTTTTTGAAACAATGCTAGTTTTATTAGTAAAAATAGTACATTAAATTATCTACTAGGAAATATTATAGGAAATCTAAAACAAAAACTTCACTTCCAGTAACCAGTTAAAATAAGAATTCTAAGAAATGATTGCAAATATTCTTAAAGAAATATCTAATCATGATAAAACTATAAAGTTTATATTATGGAAATAATTTTGAACTAAATTTTCAAGCAGTATAATTACTGCTGCAAGAATAACAACAACAACAACAAAAAAAAAACTTATTTATGTACACAAAGTAACTCAATTTCAAATGATTTCCTTATTTGTCATGGGGGGGGGGGGGATATCTTAAGATTACTTTTGTACCAAACAACATTGAAATGCAAAAAACAATCAGCTAATTTCAAAATACATATGTATATGTAACTTCGTTTAAAAATGAAAGAATTTCAAAGTCTGAAAAAAAAAAACATTGTATAATACCTGAGGCGACAGCGAATAATACAATGGCAAAAAACAACGATCCAATTTTAGCAATTAAATTAAAAACGCAAAGAAGTAATATTTTTTAAGCTTTTATCTGTACTAATTTAAAAAACAAAGATTTTTTCTTGAAATTGTGATTACAGTATGTTAATTACTTCAAGACAATGAGTTAAGGGAAGGGAGCTAAGGCATTAATGACGGCTTCCTCTCTGCCTGTAGGGTTGTTTATTTTACGTAGCATGGAACTCGTGAAAGGAAAATTCGAGCTACATAAAATAAACAACTTTAAAGACACAGAAATAATCATAGGAAGTTCATTCTGTGTTTAATAAGTTGAAGTTCAATACTTCGACTTTGAGAAAAAAAGATTCACAAATATGCGGCAGTGTATAATCGCACCTCATTAATTTAAATTTTTTCTCAACAGATAATTGGCGGAAGACGCGTAGGAAATCAAGGTACTTAATTTTGAAAAGCAAAAAAAAAAAAAGTTTTTGTTTTTCTTCATTTAATCAATTTTTCCTGAATTTTTGTTATTTTTTCGAAATTCCCTGATATATCCCTGATCAATAAAGTTCCCTGACTTTTCCCTGATCTCCCTGATCTGTCGCCATCTTGTCTCACTCCTGAAAAATTATTTTTATTAACATTTTGCTATAAGATGCTATAAAACCAGTGGCCTAATTTTAGGGATGGAGTGTACTGATAAATTTTCTCAAACTATCCTTGTTTCTGAAAAACTTTCATCTCACAAATTTATTATTTAATTATATCAATAAGTGTGATTACAACAAAATTGAAATCAAGAAAATTTTTTAAAATTTTTCAAAAAGCTAAAATTTAGCAAATGCAGACAATTTGTAATTTTGTGCAATATAGGGTTAATTTCTATTGATTCTAAGAAAGCTATAGTAAATTTTTTAGTAGCTTTAAGCTGCATTCACAGTAAAGCAAATATATTGGCTAGCACTTAATATGAGGTATGATATTTTAACCATTATGGTACAGAAGAGAAAATGTATATAAACAAAGAAATTAGTGAAAGAAAATATAAGATTATAAAAATAATCTATAAAGTATTTCAAAGCATACATACAAGGTTACATATTGCAGGCGGGCCATACCATATACAGGGGGGTTCTTAGCGTTCATCCCCCCCCCATACACACACATCCGAAGAGTTCGGTTTGACATTTCAATGTTCATTTATATTTAAAAATTTCTAAAAAAATATTGTTCCAAAACTAAAATGTCTTTCATATGCATATTAATTGCATAAAACTCTTATAATAGATAACCCGACGACTTGAACATTAGCATATATTTCTTTGTAATTCATACAATTTATCGAAAGAAAATTCAATATGAAGCCATTACTGGCGCCAATATAACGATGACGCCATGAACCTATAATGATGGATTGTTGGTCAAATGTCTGGCATTTGTATTTCTGATACAGACTATCCTCGTATCAGGGTCTCAATCTAGGCAGTGGACAATAATTGTAGCATTTTTGAAGCGTTCTTGTACCTAAATTGCTTCTAAAGCACTGAAAACAAAAACAAATGTGCTAAAGAATTTCCATCTGAAATGAAGTCTTTTGTTGAGGCTATCTGAGGCAAAACTTTTTTTTTTCTAGTAGATGTGTTTTTCTTGTTCTCAAGTTTGAGGTGCAATCAATCTTAAACAGGGATCAGTCAGTATATTTACAGTCAAGGTTGTTTTATTTTGTCCATGCCGGAAAAAACTTGGAAAAAATCGCCCCGGACAAAATGTCATTTTGTCCACTTTTTGGGCAAACTGAAAGTTTTTAGTTAAAATTTAAAGTTTAAAAATAATAAATAATTTTAGATTCTTCCTATTCATGTAATATTTTAATATAAAAATTGCATACATAAATATGTCTATAAACAATTGACTGAAAAATATTTTAAAATGAAAATGAAAAAAATACGATCAGTTGAATTTTATGTAAGTGTACATGTATATGTAAATCAAAAGAGTGTTAATAAGTTAATAATGCATGCAATAGCATTTATGAAAACAAACACATCAGCTGTACATTTTAAGATGTTTATCTGTGACGTGGAGGTTTATTGCTCACAATAAATGCATTTATAAAATTAAAAGTTGAAATTTTTTTTAAATGTTGGAGTTTTAAAACATTAAAAACCACATTTTAAAAAATGGGGGGGGGGGGGGGGGCTACTTGATATTAATAAAGGAAATGTTGACATGAAGTGAAATCTGTTCTTGTAATACAAATACAAATGTGATGATCAGCAACAGGCTCTGTACCCAGCTAGGCTGTTCCTAGACAATTTATTAGTCCCCAATGAAGATTAATGGCCATTTTAAAGCTATCTAATCCCTTGCTCATTATCGTCTCTTCCGATGTACTTTTCTGAGTACCCACAACCCTACTAAAGTAGTAATTTGTATGACATTAACATATTCATAAAAACATGCAGAGTACATAAATGTTTTAGTATGGGGTGACATCAATAAAAACTTGAAAAATATACCAGAAAAATGTTTTTTATCTATAAATATTTGTTTTGTATGTATGTCTCTAATCTTTTGAATTTTCCATTGAGTCCAATTTCCACTATTGTACTATATAATAATCTAATCACGCCCAATAGCTTATTCACCTTCTTAAATTTTATTACTTTTAAGTAAATTATGACCTAAAATTAGTTGCACTAATTAATATTATTTTTTTTATTTGTTAAATTCTAAAGTTAACAATCATTCTATTTTAATTAAATGATTAATTCATAATGTATATTGTATTAGAATTATATACTACTTTTATTACACCATAACAATGAAATTATGTATGGATAATCAGTTGATATTTCATTTCGTCCAATTTTGTCCAATTTTTTCCGCCGTTCCGGACTTTTTATAAAAAGTGGACAAAATAGCAACCCTGTTTACAGTACTATTTCTCTCTAAAACTTGAGTTAGCTAAATTTAATTTAAATATTCTCGGGGTATAAAATATCAAAATGAAGTGGTAACTTTCTACTGGAACCTTTTTTTTTTTAAATAAACTAAGATAGGCTTCAACTTTATTTATTTATTAACATATAAATTAAAGCAAGCAGAAAAATTCATATAGGTTGATATTATTTATATGAAACATGTAATATTTATTTAAATGGTTTTATTTTTAATATTCAGTACGGATATTTTGAGAAGGGAAATGTCATTAAAATGTATAAGCTTACATTTTTCTTATACTGATTTTGCAGTGAAATTTGTATTACGTAGATATTGTTCATTATTACTGATTTTAGTGAGTCAAGGCTGGTTTTCAATAATGTGCTACCTTTCGCAAAGCTGTGCATGAAAGTTTTTAAACCCTCTCCGAAATTATTTTCTCATCACGACTCTGACATATTGAAAACATTTTGTAAAGCATAAATGGCCTCTATGTTCTTAAAGTAAGGAAAGTAAGGAAGTCAAATTTGTGAAGGTAACTTCTAAAACTAACATAAAACAAATTACTGCTTTTTTAACTGCTGATATTCGTTTAAAACATTTAACAAAAATGAAAAGAAAAATAAACATATACCTATCTTTCCATTAGTAGGAGGTGAAAAAACAGACACTCTTTCAGGCATGCATGACATTGATGATGACGCGCCACTATTGTCTAATTTCTAAAATCATAAAGCAGCTTGATTATCATATTTGAAGCTAAAATATCTAACTTATTCATGCACCTACACAGATACACGCACAAACGTATGAAAAAGAAAATGCCTCAATTGTTAAATCAATTATAATAATGAATGCAAGCAACTGTATTTACTTAATTCCAAAATTAAACTAACAAATTATGTCATATAGCCATAAAATATACACAGAATTTACAGAAATATTTATGTTTATGAAGAAATCTTTACTTTACTAATGAAGTAATAATTACATAAGGTACATGATAAAATCTATACTTACTCCAAATAAATTGGCAAACATTGGATTCATGTGTGTACTAGAAAGTTGAAAAATGTAGATTAAATACACATCATTCACGGTAATCAAAGGCAGAATACAGATTTTGAAACTAATGTAAAAAATCAATGAAGTAATGTTTTTAATGAAAGAAGAAACACACATACTAAGGAGGAGGAGTGTTTTCAAAGGAGCCAAATGATGGAGTAAAGGCTGTTTGAAAAGGAAAGATGACACATGTAGGAAAATGTTAAGTGCATAATTTGGTTCAAGTTTAAGCATAATATATTTAGAATCCATTTGTTACAATGTTTCTATAACATAAATCCTATTTACTACCTGCAGAAAAGCTTTAAGAAACTTTTGTTTTGAAACAACTAGTGGTCATTAAGACCTACTATAGATAAGTAAAACATAAAAAGTAAGTTAAGTCTTATTATTAAATATGCAAAGAAAAGAACTGCCTTTTATTTAGATACTAATTAGTTTCTTTCAGGGTTGTTTGGCTTAAACCATTTTTTTTTTTTTTTTAACAACCAAATTGTTTTCCCGAAGATATTTTCATGAATTTTACTCATTATTGGAAGCTGTAAAATCCAATGTATGGAAAGTAACCAGCAAACTTTTGGAGAAAAATTACAGAAAAAAAGATTTGCTAACTAATTTTTTGTAATGTAATGCAAGGTAGCAAATAGTTTTTCTTTCCTTCTTTTTTAAACAATGAAAATTTTCTTAATAGGTTCATAAATATACGGGGCATTTTTCAAAAATTACATGGAAAAGAAATCCAAGTGGTTTGTCTTTATTTTGTTATTTTTTCAGTCTTGTACATTTCAAAACAGTTCAAAAAGCATATATCAGCTAAAATTTCAAGATTTATAGAGATAGAAGATGCATCATTACTGCAATCAGTTGTGAATATAAATCTTAACTCTAGAGAATTTTTAATTGACCAGAGAAAAAAATAACTAATGAAAACCAAGATCACTTAGATTATAAGCATAAAATGGCTCTAACCCCCACACTTTTTGGCATGTATGCATTATCCACGATAAGGCAGAGCAAGAAAAAATAGGATGCATCACATTTTGAAGGCAGAAAGCATTGGAGTACAACTCTGTGCACATATACTAAAATTTAATGAAAAATTTCATCTTTCAAAGAACTTTTTTGATCCCAAGATAATAAAAGAATTTTTCCCCTATATGAATGGTAAAAAAATTAATAAACATTAACTTTTATGACTAAGTTGCTATTGAAATATGTTAAAAGAATATTCTCATTATTTGGATTTAGAGTCAAAATAAAAAATAAATTAGGGTTGATAAAGACTTCAGAGCTTCTCTTTTCATTAGAGACTTTTAGTTAAAACAATATCTTTTTTTTTTTTTTTTTTTTTTTTTTTAATACAGAAATTGTGTTTCCCTAAATGTAATAAACCAGGAGAAATAATGTCTGCAATGAAAAAGTTCTTAAAGCGCATTCATCTCATTTGTATAAGTTATCTCTGATAAATTAGGTTAATTGTTACATGATAATGTAACTGCGTAATTGTTACATGTAATGCGTAAATTATTAAAAAATCTGTAACTTTTGTTTTAGCTTTAAACAAAATATGTGTTGAACTTTAAATTTTTAAAGCTATGCAATGTATATCAGACTTGTGGTTCATTTGTAGATATTGCAAAATACTCTCTATGCTTAAGGATGCATGATTTTAATTTTTGCATTATTTATTTATTGTAGAAAATTATACTTATAGATACTTATAGAGGAGATAATTCAATAAAATTTTAACCATGGTTATTTATTATTAATCATGTCTTAAAATAAATTATTCCTTTAATTATTTATTTACACCAAGCTCCATAAATGTACAGTAATTTTTTGATAGTTAAATATTTTCAAACTATAATTCCCTATGGAAACCTCTCTGTATGAGGAAATCAAATAACAAGATTGTACTCTTAGTTATTTAATTACTTATCAAATTAGATTCAATTATTATTATTATTAAACATTCATTAACAATAAATTCACAAAATCTTTATGACTTTTTGACATTAAAATTGCTTTTTTTATAAATAGTACTTAACCCTTCAAGCGGCCGTGACGTAAAATTCCTTCACCCAGCAATGTATTGAAGAGCGGCCGTGTCGAAAAATTTGGCCTTGAATATTCTGCTTCGAGAACGGCTGCGGCGTAAAATTCTATGGAAGAATATTCATGGCGAAATTTTTCGACACGGCCGCTCTTCGATATATCGCTGGGTGAAGGAATTTTACGTCACGGCCGCTTGAAGGGTTAATCCAAACAAACCTATTTTAAAAGAAAAAAAACTTGGTTTAAATCAAAAACACTATTTAAAAAAAAACATCTTTTTTTACAACCTTGGTGTCTTTAAAAAGTATAAACAGCAAAGCTAACCATGCTAAGTACATTATTTTAATTTAAATGTAATTGGCATGTTTTTAAGTCCAACATTTAAACATGAAAAGTTTGATAGCCTTGCTTTAAAAATAGCATGTGATCACTAAAATATATTAACAAATCATTACGAAATTATCATCACCAAAGTTACCTGCATTGTTAGAAGATTTGGAGCTTGAACTTGCACTAAAAAAAGGTAAAGTACAATGAAACAAAAATAACACAGAAATTAAAGAAAGAAAAAAATCAGTGAATTAATAATAGGATTAACTATTTTCACGAATTGCCATTTTGTAAAACTCTTGCTCTCGAACACTTTGATCTCGTAAGACAAGCTATCTTCAGCAACCAAGTGGTTTTTTTAATGCAGAATTGAACATGCATCTTACACAGAGAAAATGTACCGTTTACAGTGGAACCTTGATAAATCGACATCCCGAAGGAACATGAAAATATGTCGACTTAAGCGGATGTCAACATAATGAGGTTCCGATATTTTAATTCTTAAAGAGTTTCTGTATCAGTTACTTACTAATGCTTAACATTCACTTTATGAAAATTAATTCTAGTAAATAAATTTTCTTTTTGTTTTCTTTGTTTAAAAGTATATTAATAAAATCACAAATCTTCTGATTCAAAGACCGTATAAAAGTTTAAGGACGGTACCTATCTTTTGTTTAAAATAATAAATTGCAGAAAAAGAATTTTTCAGAGTTAAACTTATCTTTAATTCACTCATTTCTACTCATTTTAAAAATTAAATTTCAGAAAAGGAAATTGAAGAAAGATGGGTAAGGGTAACAGCGTTAAGTTCTTGCCTGGCTTTGAAAAAACAAAGATATAGCACTGGGCGAAGGGACAACTAAAAACCGCCATCTTGGCTTGTCTATCTCTATGTGAATTCTGACTACACTCATACTACTAAGCAATAATTAAAAGAAAGAAAAATTGTGGAGGGGGGGGGACTAGCATTAACTAGACCATCTGAACTGATATATTGTTGGATTAATGGCCTGTCTTGCCTTAAAAAAATTACAATGTGGCCTTTGAGCAAAAAAGGTTGAAGACCTTTGCTCAAGAAGACTTTCCACTGTACATTTATCCACCCTTTCCTAGCCTTTTAGAATTGCACTGGCTGACTCCTCCGGTTAAAAGATGGAACTCTCTAAAAGAACTTTCCAGAAAAGGATCGACTAACCAAGAAACTATAGCGTAAATTTCTAAAAAAACGGTCAATATGGAAGAATGTTGGTAGAAAAAATTGGCTTAGAATAGCAATTGGATGCCGACTTATGGGGGTTCCTGCAAATGTGTGTCAAGTTAGAGAGGTTTTCGCCCATCAAAATTAGCATTGGACCAACTATAAGAAAAATAAATGTCAAGTTACCAGAGTAGTCGAGTTATCCGCGAGTCGAGTTACCAAAGTTTCACTGCATATGCACAAAAAGTTGACCCCCCACTTTTTGTAGGAATATTGGGAAATGACAGAAAACCCATGTATAAGTCGAGCCCCTAGTTTCTGAAAAAATTAGGAACATTTTGCCAAGATTTTTAAATATAAATATTGTGAAAAGAAGGAACATGAAATGTTAGGAACGCTCTTACAGAAAAAAAAAACTACGCACAAATTTTTGCAAAAAGAGATTAACTTTAATCATTTCTGTGATTACAATTATAATAAACTTTTTTTTTGGGGGGGGGGAGGTGGACTTGTTACTATCATTTTGAATTAATATAAATAACTTTTGCGCTGTACCCATATTACATTTCTTTTTAAAAATGAGAATTAATTTGCAACAAGGGAGAGAGAGTGCAGAAACTTTTCAAAGGGGAGAAGATTGATTCTTATTGCTTACCCTTTACTACATATCCTGGTTGGTTTACATATGTTGATTACGAATGCTTCCGTTTTGAATTCCGAAACATTTATGGAGTTGAGCCCGAACTTCTCATCTGCTATCCTTATAGCCTCCAAAGTTGTGAATTGCATTTTTTGAACTTCAATATCAAAACATTGTGGGGAGAGCATTCACAGGAAGTAAGGTCTCAACTCCTATTCCCCTAGAATCATTGAAGAAAATCATCTGAAATTGCATTTTTTGGAATTTCAATTTTGAAAAAAATTCCTCTGAAAGTGGACACAACACAATTTCCGCTCAACTCCCCCCCAATGTAATGCGTTTTTTTTTCAACTTTTAAGCCAAACATATCCAGTGGGGGGGGGGGGGGGGGGTGACCCCACTCTTTCCCAAATATCCATTGAAAAAGGTCTGAAGTCTTTTTTTTTTTAAATTCAATACATAAATATTGTGGATGTTGAGTACCTTAAGAGAGGGACGCTCTCCCTCTTGCATCTGTCCTTGATTTGCGACCAACTATTGATAAAACTCCCGAATACCACAGTTCCCACACAGTTAGTCTTTCATTGTAATTACTTAGTATTTATTTCAGTCAGTTATACCACGTAAATATATAGAAGAATATGCCAGTATGAACTTCTTTCGCCTCTGTTTTGGGTTGGACTAAAATAAGATTTTTTTATTGTTTTTTTCCAAGAATTGTACAACTGAGAGTCGGATAAAGGAGATTTTACTGTACTTTAATTACTATGAATGGTGTAACCATTCTATTTCAATCAATTAGCACATTGCATTTAGTGTCCTATTTCCTTAATATCTCAAGTGATATAAAGTACCATATACAGTGAAACCTCCCTTAACGGACACTCCCGAATAACGGACATTTTTGCAAGTCCCAGTCCCTCAATATAGGCCATTCCATGTAATTGACTCTAAATAACGGACACTCCGAATAACGGACAGTTATTTCACAAAAAATTTCCCTTGCGATCGCAGCACTTCCGTTTTTTTTTCTTTTCACAGAATATCTTAGTAACTGCTTGCCTTACAAAGATTTTCATCCTCCACAACTGATATTTCCCCCCTCCTCCCCCCATCATTTCCTTATCATTGTTTCTTGGAATTAAAAGGGTAACTATTCAAAAGTTAAGATAAAAAAGAGGAAACTGGGCGCTTTTTCTAACTGGGGCTCTCAAGAGATGCAATTGAGCAGACCGGCACCGGTAGAGTCTGCTTTATGGCCCCGTGGTTTCGTTGCATTGTTTAATTTTTAGACATGAAAAAGATCTGCCCATATTCAAGGTCATATTGCCAACTATCAATCATGCAATAGTGATACTCAATATAAAATAAATAAATTAACCATAAAAAAGTGTGTGGGGGGAGGGGGGTTGCTCCGCCGAATCGCCACCGTTGGTAATGCAAAAAAGAGATGTCAAACTGTTTTAACTGATTACTTTAATTGATGAAATGCTTTTTAAGACAAGTGTGTGCTGTCAGTATACCTTTATTAAGAAAAAACAGATTAATTACATGACGTAAAATGTAGTAAACCTTTCGCAATTGTTTCGATTGTGTTCTACAAAGGCAACAACAGCCCATTTTGAAAAAGGTAAATTAAGTAGTTCCTCCTAATAGCCGACACCTCCCAATAATGGACAAAACTTCTGGTCTCTTGACTGTCCGCTATTCGGAGGTTTCACTGTATTACTAATCTCAAACTGTCAAACACATTAATCTCCAGAATGCAAATTAAACTTAACACTACCGATAAAGAGAAATAAAGTACCTAATGCTAAAAAAAAGGAACAGATGTCTCTCTCTCTCATTTCTGTTTTTTCTTTATTCAAAAAAAAAAAAAAAAAATCTGTTTCAAACTGGGTTGGTTATTTTAAAATCTGTATCTTTTTGACTTTTTAAAAGGAGAAATAATTGAAAATTCATACTAAAAGGACTAAATAGAAGCATTAAGACATTACAAATATTACAAGATATCGTCCCCTCAGAGCAACAGTAAGACATCTAATCCCAGAATGTCTTACTGTTGCTCTGAGGCGACGATATATACAAAGACAGAATGACTTTATCTGCTAGTAAAAGTTATACAAGAAATACCTTGGCATTCTTAGACACTTTTTTAAACATTCATTTTCTTTTGCCAGCTTTGCTCTCTCACTAAGAATTAAAAAAAACAAAAAAAAAAAAAAAACAATTATAGTATTTTAAATCAAAAAGTAAAACAAATTCCATTCACCCAAGAATATACAACTTGTACTGACAAAAATTAGAAGAAAAAATTGAGAGACAATACATTACAGTACAGCAAAATTTGAAAAGTAATGTAAAAAACTAAACTTCACAAATAAAAAAAGTGTAAACTTCGAATTTTATTATTTTTAAGTCTAGCCACAATTTATAAAAAATATCATACTTGGGTATTAGCTATGTGCAAGCAATTAGTGAGTAATATTTCGACATAAACGTTAGCAATGTAAACGCAATTGTAAAGTGACCAATGACCTCAAAAGAATTCACTCTGGAAAAACTTTTTAAATGTGCAAATGACATACTTTGATTACCCAAAGTTCATTCAGTTATTTATTCATTTATTGTTTTTTGGATAATCTAAAGCAAGGACAGTTAGAAAAAAAAAGATACTTTACAAAACTAATCAACATAAAAATGGACCTGCACAAAAATAACAATTTTAAAAATTAGCCTTGCACAAAAATCTCCTATGTAAAAACTGGTAGCCACAAAAGTATAGTGCAAAAATAATATGTTTTCATGTGCTCTAATTCCTTTACATCCTATTATTTTATGTAATGAATTTTATAATAGTCAAACATTTCCATTAATTTCCTATTTCATTTATGTAAAGTTCCAACAACTAGGAAAGTTAAGGCTATTCGAGTCTAACTTATGCACATTCTGTCATTGTTAGAGAAATAAAGAGATAATTGAAATAGAAAAGACGGTATTGTCTCATGTATACTTTACATTACTGATGTACCATCTTTCTTATCAATTGTTTTTTTCCTTTTCCTTTTCCTTTCAGGCATGGCGAAAGTGGCAGATGTGATTTTACACATGTATACCATTTTATGGCTATTGATCAATGACTTAGTTTCTTTTTCTTAAAAAAAATCAATTTAAATAAAACAAAGAATGTATGTGTATGCGTGTATTATATATATATATATATATATATATATATATATATATATATATATATATATATATATATATATATATGAGTGTATGTATGAGTACATGCTGTAACAGTTTTGAAACTTCACCAACTATGTCATAATAGGTTTTCACTCAGCATTAAAAAACTTATAAACGAGAAAAATCTTTCTAAAGTATTATCAAAGAAAAAATATTTTGTATTAGGGCAGCAAAATGTTCACTACTACAAGCAGACATTGCAAGAGCAAGATTTTTTTTTTTTTTTTGGGGGGGGGGGAGTTGGTGTGGTTTATAAAATAATAAAAAAAGCTAAGACTACTTGAACGATGCATAGATTGCAACATCAATGAACACACTAGTAACATTCAATATCATAATATGTGAACATTTACCTGTCAAGATCCTTAATGCTTTTTAAAATCTTCTTAAAGTCATCTCTCATTTGACGAAATTTAATATTCTGAAAGTTTCAAATAAATGTTATCAGGCTTTATTAAGCAAAACGAAAAAGAGAACTCACAGCTAGAATACTTTATAAACTTAAGAATAATAAGAAATTAATGAAGGTAGAATATAATATAGAAGTAAGAAATTTCACTTATTATTTGTTCAAATTTATGAGTATAACCATTTTTGATAAAAATATTGCAGAACTTAACATAATAAAGGTAGTTAAGAAACTATAAGATAAATTTGTTCCCTTAAACTAATACACTGGTGTGCAAAAATTAAAGACGAGACGGTTTTTTCAATATAACTTTGTAAAAAGCTTTCCAAATCAACACATTTAATACTGAAAGATCCCCAATACGTAAGGACATGTGTAATGTAAGCAACACTTACTAAAAGAGAAATCAGAGGGATAAAAAGAAGCTTTATTGAAAAAGTAGCATGGAGCGCAATGCGACTGAAGGCTGAAACATCCCTGTGATGGGTGTCCAGCAAGAAACATCCGGTCTTTAGTAGGGGATATGATCTCCCCCGACTGCTAGGCAGGTTTCACAGCGTCTGCCCATGCTGAGAATGAGGGTGTCAATGAGTTGTTGAGGCATTGCTGCCCATTCCTCTTGCAGCGCCAATCGAAGCTCCCAAATCGTTACTGGTGGTAAGGTACGAGCTGCCAAGCGTCTGCCTAGAAAATCCCATACATGCTCGATGGGATTGAGATCCGGAGATCGTGCCGGCCAATCCATACGTTCAATATCCTCACTATCTAAGAGCTGTTCGGCAGCTACTGTGCAATGACATTGTCGTCCATGAAAAGGAACTGCAGACCCATAGTGCCTCTAAAAAGACGCACATATGGAAGAATAATCTCGTTACAATAACGGGTCCCGTTGACTGAACCTGCGTCGATGATGTGAAGGTCTGTACGACTACCAAGCATGATGCTTCTCCAAACAAGAACACCGCAATCTCCATACCTGTCCCTTTCAATGATGTTCGAGGGATGATTGCGGCTTCCCCGCTCTCTCCAGATGAGTATGCGATGAGAATCGCTACTCAGACTGAATCTGCTCTCATCTGTAAAGAGTACTCGTCCCCATTCATTGTCTCTCCAATTCCGGTGTTCCCGGCACCACAGAGAACGCCTTCAACGATGGGCAGGCGTTAGAGGTACACACCGTATAGGCAGGGTTGGCCGGATTGGACCCAATTGGGTTGGACCCAACGGGTTTTTTTGAAAAAACCCATTTAAAAAAACCCATTATTTAGCCCACTTTTGGGTTTTTTTAAAGTTTCTGAGAAGTTTTTTAAAAAATTAATTAATTTAAATACTTTTACAACTTCTTTTTTATTTGTTCTGCACCACAGACAATGGACATAAAAAATGAATTTTGAACTTTAATAGCATTTAACTCTTAACGGCATTAAAAAAATACTTCAAAGATTAATAAATATATATTTAACTTTTTTCTTTAACTGGTCAATAAATAACTCAAATTATCTTGACTAAGTCCTGTCACTTCTTATTTTCTCAATAGTTGTAGATTGTACAGAGGAAACTACTCTAGCAAAAAGACTTTCATGTGGATTATTTTCGGAAACCCAACATGTCACAAATCTCGAATAAACTAGGTATATTTTTTAGAAATTAACAGGCTTTACAAACAGTCGGACGGAAAACGGAATAGGATGTACAGTATTTTCATTATCTTACGAAAAAGTTTTAATATTTCTTACTCTGTATACAGACATAGAAAAACAGGCAACATAAAATTCAAAGAAATGTCTTGATTAAGCTGGAATTCAATAAATAGGGATTTAAACTACTTGAGCTCCTACAGTAGTTTTACATAACAAAATGAAATACAGTAAAGTAAAATGCAAAAAATAAATAAATAAATAAATAAGTAAATAAAAAATGTAGTAATTAAAAATGAACAATAGAGTTTATCACTCAAGAAGTAACTCTGCCGTAACTGTTGGTAATCATGGAAACTAAAAAATCTGAAACTTCACCATTCTTGGGTTTCGTCGTCTTTTATACTTTTCTTCAGAAAGCGCTGAATTTTAACTAGTTTTCCAGCTTTTTTTACCCCAAGAAAACTTTTGCACTTCGTCCATATACTTACGCTACAATATGCTACAAGTCCCCCCACATTTTCTTTAAAAAAAGTCAAAAAAACCCACATTTCTTTCAAAAAACCCATCTTTAGTTGGTTTTTTTTGGGTTTTATTTAAAAAAACCCAAAAAACCCTGGGTCCATGGGCTTTTTTTAAAAAAACCCGGGTTTTTGCCAACCCTGCGTATAGGGCGTCGTGTAAACAGACCACCACCGTGCAGTCTTCTGACCACGGTAAAACGCGATATCGGTCGTCCAGCCGCCTGTGTCGTGTGTCTAGCGATTTCTCTCGCTGTCTGCCGCCTGTTTCTTCTGGCCTGTAAGACAATATACCGGTCATCTGCGGGTGTGGTTCTTCGTGGACGACCACTACTGAACCCCCGGATAGCTGTTCCTGCATTTTGAAATTGTCTCCAAAGTCGTGAAACGATGCTGTGAGCAATTCCAAACTCTGCAGCCACACTGCGGCCTTCCTCCAACTTCCCAATGATTTGACCTCGGGTAAAAGTATCCAGATGTCGTTTAACAGATTGATTATTCGCCATTTCTTGCTGAGGCAGCAACTCGGTGTGATTTTAACTGCTATACGGCGTGCAATCTCTTTGCCAGAAATACTAATCTTACACCGACAAATGCTTTATACTACTCAGACACTCTCCCATTACGTCTGCCTGCATATCTGCGCATGTGCTACTGTACATCACCTTACTTAATCTCCTGATTGGCCTTTCTGTCCGCTCTGCCTCTTCGTTCAGCTGATATGCTAATTTTTGGACTTCGTCCTTAATTTTTGCACACCAGTGTATATTAGTCACATAGAGAACGATTAAATATACTAAGAAATATTATAAACATCTAATTTGATATACATGCACCCCAAAGCAGAATACTAGTATATTTGCGACGTACGTCGCAGAATAGATGCCTGAGCTGCAGAACAGTTTTGTTCAAATGTGAAACTATAACTCAGACAAATTTTCTGCAAAAAAATTTAGATTTCTGTGGAGATCTGCAGGAACTGCCGATTTTCTGCTGATATCTTCCAACTCAAGATAGACTTTTGCAAATTCTGCTAACTTCATTAAATTAGATCAAAATCTAAAATTCTCGGAAATTATAATAATTCAGCAGAAAGCTCGCGAAAAATGTTGAATTCGATAAGTCATCTGCAAGAATTTTAAGAACTGCAGAATTTGAGCAAAATTCTATCTTGAGTTTGAAGTATTTTGAAGCGCAGTTATAGTTTGAAGCGCAGATTTTCTGCAAAAATTTCATATTCTAAATCTAAAAAGATTCTGATTTTTCTAGCGTTTTTGGTTCCCCTTTTCCTTATTTCTCCCAATCGATCTTCATCCACGGCAATTTCCTCCATAAACGTATGTTTTGGAATCATGACAACATTGTTTGAGATTTCAATCCTTTTGATCCTGAAAATATTTCAACCATTCAGGAAGTTTTGAAGTTTTTTATTATACACAACTCTAACTCGACTCATTTTATTTATTATTTCAGTAATTTGTTTATTTACTAACATTATTTTAATCGCTCCTTCATGCCTTTTAAAATTAACCAAAAAAAAAGAAAATTAATTTGAATTCTGAAATTTTGAATTCAAATTATGTTTTTCGCAATCACGAACTGCGACAGGACCCTACTCATTGGAGTTATTGTTTCTAGAAACGGCTCCAGTCCCCCCCAAGCCCGCCTCTCCTACTGGGCGGTTACGTGTGCATAGTTGTGTGTGTAAGTGTGCAGGCTTGTGTGTGTGCGTAGACCTGTGTGTATGCACGTAGGCATGTGCGAGTGTATGTGTGTAAAATCATGTGTGTATGTGTGTGAGTGTGCGTGTGTGTAGGACATGGACGACTCTGACTAAGAGAAGTGGATAGCTCAGGATCAGAACAGCCACGCCGCCTGCAGAGGACAGTGGGCGGTGGTGCTGCAGACGCACCTGGTCCATGCTGAAAAAGGAACCAGACGCCAAGGACGGTCAAGTGAGGACAATAAGCAATCGTGATTGCTCAAAAAAAAAAAAACTCTGATTTGAATTTCGAAACTTTGAATTCAAATTATGTTTTTCACAATCACGAGTTGCGACAAGATTCTACTGGTTAGAGTTATTGTTTCTAGAAATGGCTCCCCCGCCCAAGCATGTCCTGCCTCCTGGGTGCTTACGTGTATATAGTTGTGTGCGTGTGTGTATAGGCTTACGTGTGTGCATGTAGGCGTGTGCAAGTGTGTAAAGGCGTGCGCACGTAGGCAACTGTGTATGAGCATGCGTGTGTAGGACATGGACACCACCGCCCAGCAAAAGTGGATTCCGGGGGACAGTGCTCAGGACCAGCCGCGCCGCCGCCGGTGGACCTGCAGCCCTGGTCCAAGCTGGAAAAGGAACCGGAACATCAAGGACTGTCAAGTGAGAACAATAAGCAATCTTGATTGCTCAAAAAAAAAATTAATTTGAATATTTTGCATCTTGAATTCAAATTATGTTTTTCGCAATCACGAGCGTGTGTGTTTGTGTAAGCGCATGTGTGTGAGTGTGTGGGTGGGTAAGTGTATGTATGTGTGTGAGTGAGTGTTGTGTATGTGCGTGTAGGTGTTCGTGTGTGTGTGTGTGTGTGTGTAGGCATTCATGTGTGTGTGTGTAGGCATTCGTGTGTGTGTGTGTAGGCATTCGTGTGTGTGTGTAGGCGTTCGTTGGTGTGTGTGTAGGCATTCGTGTGTGTGTGTAGGCGTTCGTGTGTGTGGGACATGGACGCCACCGCCCAGCAAAAGTGGATTTCGGGGGACAGTGCTCAGGACCAGCCGCGCCGCCGCCAGTGGTGCTGCAGGCCTGGTCCAAGCTGAAAAAGGCACGGACGCCAAAAACGGTCAAGTGAGAACAATAAGCAATCTTGATTGCTCAAAAAAAAACCTGGTTTGAAACCTAGGTTTGGATTTTTATAAAACAATTTCTATGCATTTTAGAAAGCATATGAAATATTTTTGGAGAATCTCAATCGGTTTAGGATCCACAGAGCTGCACAGCAACAGAAGTTTTAAAAACTGAAAAAAGAAAGAAAGGAAAAAAAACCCTCCTGGATAAAACAATTTTAATTCAGGGCTCCCGATTTATGGAAAAGGTCACGTTGGTTGCTTGTGTATTGCTGGAAGAACTTGCAGAACAATTTTGGTCAAATGATTATAGGTTGCAGAACATTGCCAAGTATTCTGCTTTGGTGTACATGCATTTCTACAACTTAAAAGTTAAAACTGCAATAAAGTTAATTTTAATAGCTAAAGTTAATTTTAAATTCTACCTGTTTCCTGTAGTACGCTGCTAGTCTAGCTCTATGATTCTTCTGGAATTCAGTAATCTGAAGAAAAAATAACACATATTAAAGTGGTAAGATGTAGTTTCTAACTTTGATGTACACACCGAGTCAGAGTTTTGATTTAAATTAATCAGAAAAAAAATTATTTAAAGTTTTGTATGATTTCTCTCATTTTTATCCAATTGCACCAGAACTAATTGCTATGTTAATGTATTGTTGCAAATATCAAAACTTGATTCAACTGCCTTCTAATAATGCAACACAGGAATTTCCCCCAAGAATTCAATTTAAGTCAAAAATAAGCATACATTGCAGTGAATTATGCAATGTATCCAGGGAAGCAACTATGTTGATATAAAAAAAAATGCTACAAAATTTCCTATCAAAATAATCATTCTCAAAGAAAGAACGCAGCAAATCAAAAGTTCCCGCAAAATTAAACGCAACACGCTATAAATACAACTAAAATCCTTAAAAAAAAAGATAGAAGATAAATCGCCAAATGATAATTAAAAGGGGAAATTTTTACCTCAAAATAAAAACGAAATTTTATTTAGTCACAACTAGTGATGTAAAATACCCAGGTATTTATTTTTAGGGGTAAATACCCAGGGTACATATCTGGGTAAATACCCAAAATGGGTATTTACCCGGGTATTTATTTCAAAAACTTATATTCAGCTAAAATACTTTTCTGTATGTATTCCATTATGTATATAACCAATGATATACAAAATAAATTTTTGCCCAAAATTGTATTTTGATCACATGTTTAAAGAATTATTGTATTAAACAACTAAGCAATCAAATATGATATTCACATTAAATGTGTTGGATATGCCTAATCAATGTTGATAGCCAAATTTCAGATATAAAAAGCCATTCTACAAAAAGTAAAAAGCTTAACTGGTTACAAAAAAATCAATTTTTTTTAAGGTCCTCATTTTTTATAACCCAGTAATATGTCCCTGCATGACATCAAAATGTAACGAAATGTTGCTCAATTTATTATTACTATTTATTTACCTATATCTTTTACAGAAATTTCCTCCAAACCTAGTTCAAGTGTTCAGGCGTATTCTGCATATCATTTTTTCATTAAGCCTTTTATTAAAAAATTATAACACAAAATTTTTTTATATTTTTAATCATTCCTTTTTTGGTTTATGTTTGAAAAAAATCATCACCTTTTGATACCACCTAAATTTTTTTGCAAAATGCACAATTTCTAGGGGATTTACCCTGCCTTCGGATAAATATCGTAAAAAAAAATATCTTCCCACCCTATATCACTAATTGGTTGTATTAAAAATAGTTTGAATAAATTTTCATCATGAAGTACCAGGGAGCAAATGCAAATGAGCAAGGCAACAGAAATCAATATTTTGAATTTTTTTTTTTTGCTTATTAATGTGAAAACTTTCTATATTTGCCACGTTATCACTTAAACAGCAATAAAATAAATAACATCATAGTCTTAATAACTTCTCTGTTTATTCTTCCAAGTTCATCATTGAATTGCTTATACTTCTCCAACTATGACATTGAAAAGAAAGATTCTTTGGTTCACGATATGTTTCTTACATAATTTCATCAAGTCTTTCAATTAAAAATATTATAAACTGTGTAATACATATGTATGTATCAGTTTTACCAATTATTTCATATTTAGATTTTGAAAAAAAATTTCCCATTCACTTTTTGCATTTTTTTGTAAAATACCTAGTTTTTGGGTATTTACCCAGGCCTTGGGTAAATACCCAGGTAAATACCCAAAAAATATTTACCTACCCGCTATGTATTTACCTGATCCACATCACTAGTCACAACCGAGAAAAAAAAAGTGGCAACCTTCTGAACGCTAATTTAAAATGATACCGCTCAAACGATAATTTTCCAGATTTGAAATTTCTGTTCCTAGGCTTAGCAGTGCTTTAATTTTTTCCCAGTGATTTTACAGCTTTCTTATTTTTAAGTAGCAAAAATACCCGGCGGTGCCTGGGTCAGTAATAATTGTGAGAAACAATCGCTACTTTTATTCGTTTTCTGTTTTAACTGAAAGAACTCAAAACTCACCGCTTTGACGTGATTAAAAATCAAGCTCTTTCATTTAAGTATAAAGAACGAAATAGTATTCAGTTAGAAATGAAAGCAAGACATTTAAGCACATTAAAATTTGAAGAATTTCCAAATTATGAACTAACAAAAACAAAGATCACTTTAAAAACTGTGTGCTTTATCTGTTTTATTAAATAGTACACACAACACCCCCTCCCCCCCCCCCCAAAAGAAGGATCTCTACTATGTTTCCTTAAGTGTAGGGTTTTCTCCAAAAAGTAATTTCCAAATATTTAAATGACTTTAAATTCATGCTTGCTCCGGAGAAGCCTTGATTCAAAATTTTCATTATGACTACTATTAATATTGCTGTTGTAAGGCAATGAATGTTTGTAACAATCAGTTTTATATTTAATCATTTAAAGGTGAAATTACATGAAATTTATTGTTTTCATCATAACTTTTTTAAACTAAGTTTTCTAGAAATAAATTATAGCCTATGTTGCTCCCTAATAATGTAGCTATCTATGGCAAAAAAAATGGCTAAAATCGGTCCAGTAGTTTTGAAGTTTACCCCGGACATCTTTACATACAGAAGTAGCCATTTATGTATATAGATTTCAAAGGAAATAAATCAATTCTATGGGTATTTTTCACGGGCTTTCAAATGGGACCTGAATCAAAGAAATCAGATAATTATTTCGGATAGAAAGAGCCTTTTAATGCCATTTTCGGGCACTAAAATTAAGTTTTAACGGTTCGGTACTTTTACTACCTACGTTTCTTTTCGGGTGCCAAAGTACTTCCCTGTCAAATTTGGTCTTGATCCGACGTAAACTGTAGGTTTGTATAGGGAACATACATATATGCAGACATATTCTTTGTTTTATTTATAAAGATGTTGCTTAGGAGCAGACTTGTAGTCACTTACGAGTGAATGTAATTGATTACATTTATGATTACGGGCGCGATAAAAAGGGAATTACGATTACGATTATAATCCTCTGGCAAAACATAATTACGATTACAGCAACTATCCGATTATGTAGAAAATGTAATCGATTACGATGATAATATGCCGACTATGATTTTGATTGTGATTACAGACTTATATTATAATGTATATATATCAGTCATTTGCATCAACAACGTGATAGTTGAAAATTATGATTTTTGATTTAATATTAAAGAGATAATTGCAACTACCGGGTAGTATTAAAATAAAGATTATTTATTTTGTATTATTGCGCTGTGGCAGGAAAGGAGAAATATATGAAAGATTTTTAAAAAAATCTAGAAAATTCAAATTGCCTACATTACACAAAGCTACAATGACTGTACAGGTATAGTAGGGTGGTGCAAAATTTCAAAGGTGAAATTTTTTTTGAGTCCTACCCTCCCATTTTGCTCCAATGTATTAAAAATTAAATCAGACAAAATTTGAAAACATTTCAGTAATATTTAAAGGTATCTCAACGCAGATAAAGTTTTCATCATTGCTGAATAGAACGCGTACAACACACGACCATTAACCTCACTAAGGTAAAATACAATTGCTATTTTTATTAACAAGAAAACAATTGCTTTATAAAATTGCTATTTCATATAGAGACTTAACAATAGCCATTATGAAAATACTTTTGTAAATACAAGTAAATACATAAAATCTACTCCTTTAACAGTCGTGATCAAATAATTTTTCAACTTGGTGTTGCTTATGTATGTATGTATTCTTAATTGTTTTGGTTTTGATTTCACCGCT
The DNA here is from genome assembly GCF_026930045.1 of Uloborus diversus. Lineage (NCBI taxonomy): Eukaryota > Metazoa > Arthropoda > Arachnida > Araneae > Uloboridae > Uloborus > Uloborus diversus. The sequence continues at coordinate 59,029,780 of NC_072734.1, read as the reverse complement.
GTTGGAATGGTAGTTTGTACTTATTTTTGAAATGCATATGTCTCTTTACTTGAAAATAACTGAGCATGGCAAATACATCAATTAGATCAAAATCAGAGGTTTTATCTTCTTAGTTCAACCATAAGTGAGCTGACAGGTAGTAAACTACCTTCAATTCGTATGACATTTGGTATGTTTCTTCTTAACCATATTGAATTAAAGAAAACCGTAAGAGAATCTTCAAGAAATACAATAGAAGAAATAACAAAATTTGGGCAGAAAGCCAGAATACTTGTACAAAGACCCCAAAACTGTCAGCCCAAGTTAGAAAAACTTTATTAACAATGGAAGTTATTGAAAAAAAAAAACAGAAGCACAATGACACAAAAAAATAAAGAAGGTGAGCTATACAGGACTGGGGCCAAAGTTTCTGCAATGTGCTTTGATACGAGTGTCCATATTGAGGAAAGCAAGGGTACCCATTTACCGAAAACCATTTGCTGCCTGTCTTCCCCCACACTCTCGTTCATGCCACCCGAAGAAGCAAAAAATGTCTGCTTTTTATACTTTTGTCAACCGAGCCATCTCCATATGTTCTGATCAGACCCTTCTCAACAATGAACTCAATTTTTTGAAAGCCGTGGCTCTGGACAGGGGTTATCCTCTTCAGGTCATCGACAGGGCTTTTTGCAAACTTTCAACCCGAAATAAAACCTCCAACATACGTAGTTTTTCTTCTACAAATTTTGTGGTTTTACCGTTTTATCCACATATTTCTTTTCGTATTTCTAGAATTCTCAGTAAATTTGACTTTCGCGTAATTTACAAACCCATAAATAAACTTTCTTCTTCCAAACTGAAGGACCCAATCCAACCACTTGATCAGTGGGGCATATATCACATTCCTTGTCAATGTAATATCGGTTACGTGGGACAGACAAGACGTTCACTTAAATTTCGTTTGAAAGAACATGAAAACCAAGTTAAAAAACAGGAACTGAACAAATCTTCAATTGCTAAACATTGTTGGGACACAGGGCACAATTTTCTCTTTTCGGAAGCCAAGATCATTTGCAGACCTACAACAGTAGGTGAATTAGATTTTCTGGAATCCTTTTACATTCATAAAAACTTAAATAATCTTTGCAATGAGTCTTTTGCTGTTCCGAATTTTTCTCCAATCTTATTCAATCTTATATGTTAGAATACGTCATATTTTGTCTCAGCACTCGCTGATTGCTGATTGGTCAATGTTTTTCCGGTTACGCAATTTAAACTTTCCCTTGACCTTGATTCATCCATTTGTACATTTCGCACTGAGGAAGGAGGCTATTGCCTCTGAAACGTGTCTGCGTTTTTATATACTTTTTATCCTTTCTATGCTTTTAAACGTTGTTTCATTTTTATCCAGGGTACCCGTGTTTTACTAGAGAAAAAACTAAAGGAAAGGTTACTATATTTTCCATGTCGACATCACATTGTGGAATTAATTATTGGTGCGGTGTTTAATAAATGTTTGGGTTTTTCTTCCGCACCAGACGTACCTCTTTTTAAACAATTCCAGGCCTACTGGGAATTCATAGACAAAGACATCATAGTAGGGTTGCCATCCAAATTTTACTTCAAAATAGTTGCTTTAGTAGCCTGAATTGTAAAAAAAAGTCGCCTAAATAGTCTCCTCAGCACAATGATTAAGTTGCTTTTTTCATCCATTTAGTTGCTTTTTTCCAATACCTTTTAACTATTTACTAACTCAAAAAATACTTAGTGTAACAAAATCACAGACAATCTTAAAACATAGCTATTTATAGTAAATGCAAAAAAAGAAAAAAATCAAAACTTAATTTCTCAGATCTAACATAAGTTTTAACATCATTCAACATTTTTTACTGGAACTACTACTTAAAAAAGCAACTCTCAGAATAGTAATGAAGTTGATATTTCCAATATTTTTAAATACTTACAAATTCAAAAAATACATTATGTCACACAATCAAAAGATGACTAGCTATAGTAACTACAAGAAAATAAAAACTTTTCCCAAACATAATATTTTTTTTCAAGATTAACTTGGTACATTCAGCATTTTTTTAATGGTACTAATAATAATAGAATTTAATGAAGATCTTTTTTTTTTAAAGTCAAGACAAAGGAATTATAAATTGAGTTTGAGTGTGATTAAAACAGAGATTTAAACGCCGTATGATTAAAAATCTTTCATTTAACACTTTAACAAAATAGAAAATTTAGTTATTTTATTTTTTTAGCAATATAAATATCAATCAAACTTGATTTTCTTTTGTTAACAATATGGTTTAGCTTTGTTTCTTTCCGCTCTACAGTTCTTTCTTTTTCTCGTAACTTCTCTGCACCTTCTATCATCCCGTGTGCTACTCTAATTTCTAACAAATCATTTTTCTTAATAGCTGATTTTAGTAGTTGATTTGCTAATTTCAATAGCGAATCTGAAGATTCTTGATTGGATTTCTTCTCTTGAGCAGCTATTTTTGCTTTGTCTTCCAGTTGTTTAATTGATTGTGCTTTGCTCTTTATTTCTTCTTCTCTCTGTTTCTCTTTTTAAATCACATGTTCACATTCTTTGTTTTCTTTCAAAGTCTGAGCCTTCAACTTTCTTTGTTCTTCCAGATAATTTTCATATGACTTGTGTGCCCCATATGCCAATTTTAAAACTTCCTTTGTTATTTTTACCTCGCCTACATGCTGGTATATCGTTAAAGCGTCTCTTATAATAAGTCTTTCATTAAGCATCCGCTCGGACATTTTTGACTAATCTTCAGCTTGGATTCTTCTTGAAATAGAGAATCCTCTCTCCACGTCTCCATTTCCATGAGACAAGCATAAGCTAACTTTGACAAGTTTATTAAATAAAGGATATTTTAGTTCTCCAAGAGGAGTTTTCATGTTTAGAGCATCTCTCCAAAAATGATCAACTCTTTCATGCTGATCATTAATAGATGGGGAAGAAAATTCTGATTGTAATACTTTCCACTCATCTTTCAGAGATGCAGAATCCAATTCAAGGAAGTTTAGGGCCTTTGCTAGCAACAAAGTAAACAACAAACGAGTATAAGGGAGGGGGGGGAGGCTCATGTGAACATGGCACCATGACAACGTCAAACAAAACATCTTAAAAAATTCTTAAATAATGGCAGGGCCAGTTCTACTTCTTAGCCTAACTTTTAGGGCAAGGATCCAGTTTATGTTCCTGTAGTGACAGGTTTTTTGTTTTAGCAGATGCTGATGTAATGTTATCAGACTTCTACATGTGAAAACATATTTTAAATTACCTAATAAGCTAAACTTAGTTATTGCAAACCAATACATGAACATTCAAGTAAATTTATGACTGTTGTTAATTGTTAAATCAATTTTCATTTCATTTTTTTACATTTTATATTTTAGTGCTATTAGTGATCACTTGAAGAATTTTCCAGCTAAAAGGAGTCAAATTTTCATTTTCATATGAATTTCTCCTAGAGCTCAATTTTTAGTCACGTTCATTTCTATGTGAACCTTAAAAAACAAGAAAATTAAATTAGTGTAGCTTTGAAAATATTTATTTTGGGAATAAATTTGAAGATAAACAAGTTTGCTAGTTTGAAATTTCGTTTTTGTACGAAAATACGTAACTAATAACAACTTAAGAACAAAATTTTTAAAAAATAAGAATTATTGAAATAAAAATCAAAATAAATTGCTTTAAGATAGCATAAGTTAAAATATCTAAGACCATTTAACACTCCGTCGGGCGCAATATGTTGTAGAACACGATCGGGCGCATTGAGCCTGGGAAGCACACTTTGATCTACTGATCTTTTCTACGCATGTTCACATTTTCTTACAAAAAAATTGTCAACTACAAACACCAAAGAAGGGAAATAAAACAGTTTTTTCATGATTTTCGAATGTAACAAGTTTATTTGAGAAAATGAATATACATTTTCCTTGAGCTATTGAGGGGGCGTGGCTAACAAAAGAATTCGAGGTGTGCCTAATAGATCAGTTGCCCCCGACGGAGTGTTAAAAATATTAAAACACTGACTGGATGCTAAAAGATTGAAATTTCGAGCACGGCAAGACATTTTCGGCGAAGCACGTGTTCGAGCTTGAGTGTTTGTTCTCTATATTTTCATTTCTATGTGAACTTCAAAAAACAGGAACATTCAGTTCAAGTAGCTTTGAAAATATTTATTTTGGACATAAATTTAAAAGTAAGGAAGTTTGCTAGTTTTAATTTTCGTATTTTTACGAAAATACGTAACTAATAACTTAAGAACAAAGTTTTTTTTAAAAAAATAAGAAATCATTGAAATAAAAACCAAAATAAATTGCCCTAAAGATTGCATAATTGAAAATATCCAAAACCTTTTAAAATAGTTCAAACACTAACCGGATGCTAAAAGATTTAAATTTCGAACACGGCATGCAATTTTTGGTGAAGCACGTGTTCGACGCTTGAGTGTTTGTTCTCTATATTTTCATTTCTATGTGAACTTCAAAAAACAGGAAAATTCAGTTCAAGTAGCTTTGAAAATATTTATTTTGGACATAAATTTAAAAGTAAGGAAGTTTACTAGTTTTAATTTTCGTATTTTTACAAAAATACGTAAGTAATAACAACGTAAGAACAAAGTTTTAAAAAAATTAAGAAATTATTGAAATAAAAACTAAAATAAATTGCCCAAAGATTGCATAATTTAAAATATCCAAGACCTTTTAAAATAGTTCAAACACTAACCGGATGCTAAAAGATTTCAATTTCGAACACGGCATGCAATTTTCGGCGAAGCACGTGTTCGATCCTAGAATGTTAACAAAAGCTAGAATGTTTTAGTTTTTTGCCGTACAAATTAGGATAACTTAAGTCAAAGCACTGGAGATCATTATTAATAATGCAATTTTATTACAGAAAACGAAAATTGAGCTTTAGGGGGAAAAAATCACAATGTGCATTATGTTTTTAGTTTTGGTTTCGCAGAACTTACGATTTTTTTTCGGGTAGGATGGTGGGAGGCATATTAAAGTAATTTTATCCTTAAAAAAGAAAAAAGATGATATTTTAACTTAAAAGTTTGATTGATTTGAAAATTTTAAAATTTCAGAGAAAAATCGGGAAAAAAGTCTTTAAAAACCAAGACAAAAAGCGGCGATCTATCCCTGTTATAATGTAAAGTAAATAATATTTTTTAACACTTACGAGAATGTATTTATTTCACATCGGCTGTTATCAAAATCCTGGAACTACAATCCTTGATCCTTGGTAAACACACAAATAAGAAACAACTGCAATCCCTGGACTAACAGAAAACAATCTAAAAATAGTTTAACTGGAACAAAATAGCAGTGAATAAAGGGAAAGTTCAAAAGAAGATTCCTTCAGCTCAGATCCTCTTTCTATCCTTCCCTTCCCTTTTTGCATTCGACCTCAGCAGATGGACGCATTCGCAACGGCGAAACGCTATTGGCAGAAAACTGTATGATGCAATCTCCATAGTGTGTTGGAATGCAACTGATTGGCTCAAAATCGTTCTTCCTATTTTTTTTTTCAATGAATTTCATAAAATATGAAAAAATAGTCGCTTTTTATTGCAAAAAGTCGCCGTTTTTTTTAAATAGTCGTTTTTGGCCTGTTTTTTGCCAAAAAAGTCACCGTAGTCGCCTAAGGTAAGAAATAGTAGCAAAAGTCGCCTTTTTAGTCGCCAATGGCAACCCTACATAGGCATCAACAATAAGGACATTTTAGCACAAATGACAGATGTAAAGGATGATACAATAGTATCTGCTGAAAGATTACTACATGACACGCAAGCGAGAGATGATTATTGAGAATGTCTTGAACTATGCTTAGTATTTCTCAACAAAGCCCCTCCACATGGTATCGAATTTGTAGCACCTGGGGCTATGCATCATGCTAGATGGATGTCCAAAATTTTGTATTGTTTCAAAATATGGATGTTTAGCTGTCAATTTACCATCACGTCAATAGAAGAAAATGGATTGCAAAAAATATGCATATTTGTTGTACGTGTGTATTTAAAGGCTTGGATAACTGCTTCTATGCTTCAAAATTCACCGTATAATGATTTTAATGAAATCTTTATTGAAGTATAAAAAGATTGATGAAGACATAAACAAAACTGCAACGCAGAAATTTGCCAGTCACCTGTGGTATTTGTCAGAAGAGCTTGTGGCATTAGCCCTTTTTGCCAATAAAGTGCCACACTGCATTAAAAGACAGATGATGAAGGCGATGAATGAAGTAAAAGGGAAAAATAATGTGGTGAAGCACTCTAAGGTTTTGCTAAAACATTTTATGGATATGAAATTTGAAGAACTTGTGACAAAGGGGTCAATTTCATTTTTTCAAAGCATGGGTTTACCCGATACCTTCATTCACGTAGATCCAGAAATCTGGGAGCTTCAGGAGGATTTTAAGAAAGCAAGAAGGATTATCCAAGGAATTTCAGTGGTTAATGATAATTCTGAGAGGGGTATAGCCCTTATAAAAGAGCTTAATGGGACAATGACACGCAATGAAGAACAATTCCAGTTCTTGTTGCAAGTTGTTGCAGAACATTGACGAACTTATCCCGGATGTAAAAAGCAGAGTTTGTAATGTGTACTAAGGAAAGCCATATACATAACTGTTGAAATATTATTATTATGTAACTATTTTTAATTTACAAAATGCTGGAAATTTTAATTAAATAAATTATATACTTTTCCTAGCGTCAATTTTATTTCTATCTGCATTTATGGCATAAAATGGTAAAACACGGAACTTTGAGGCTGTTGAGCTACCTTTAAATGTTAAAATTATGAGCTCAAACTTCACAATCATTATTTTTACTCAGATGGAACCAAATGAGGGGGTAGGACCAGTAAAAATCAGGAATTTTTTAAAAGGGCCTTTTTTGGACCACCCTAAGGTATAGGCACTCTTATTCAAAGGGATACACAGTGCATATTGTTTTTGACTCGGCTGCTCATTATTATTTTGTCATTGCAGTAGTTCTACCTTAGACCTGGCTTAAGGGCAATGACTTACTGCTAAACTGCTCAACATTTTATAGCTTATTATTTTTGAAAATTGTGTGTTATATTTCAGCATTGTATTCTCAATTATTTAGTATATTATCAGTTAATTTAATATGCAGCTATTTAAAAAAATAAAGAACCTCGTATGGGTCTTTATGCAGAAAAACTGCAATGTAATAAAAAAGCAGAAAGTGTAACTAAAAAATACGGAACTAAACAATTGAAAATTAAAAAAAAGGAATTAAATGCATTTAAGTGTAATTAATACTTTAAAGATGTCTTTTTTTTTTCTTTCATTCTTTGAGAAGTGAAAAAATTTCCAGCAATGCTAAACAATCGTTGAACTGGAGCAGATGACGCAGAAGTGAAAAAACACTTGGGTAGTATTATTTTTAGCAAAAGGATACTTATGAGCGTAAGACCCCTACAACCTATACAGGATCAATTTTATGATCATTTGATAAGCTATTTGCATATGCTTTGATTTCATTTTTGAATCACTCACATACTATATAAATTGCACTTTTACAAGAGCTAAAAGGTTTCAACTTAACACTCATAAAAAATAAGATTGGACATAACATGTTTTGCTATGATTTCTACTTTTTTGTCATACAGCTTTTTTTTTTTTGCATAAATGAGTATTTTATAATGATATTTATACATCACAGTTTTAATGCAACAGTAAAGTGCAATTTTTCTCGCTAGAAAAATGTAGCTTAAAAGATAATTAAAGTTCAAAATTTGTGTTAATTCCTTGATACAATAAAACAAAAACAAATTTTATAAAATCTGTCAATGCAAAATTTTTACATTCATACATACTCATTAATTAGAGATAATATCAGTTGTAAACATATAAACATACATTTAAGATGAAACTATGCGAGGATCTTATTCACCAGGGTTTAGATTAGATGTCATGTAGCAAAAAATAAATGCAATACGTGCAAAGGCAAGAATACTTAAAGAACCACTGAAACACCAATGCGAATTTGGTTTTCTTTTGACAAAATCTTTTTTCAGTCATTCACTACTTTCTCATGAACGTATTAAAAAGCTAAAAGCTTTTTGTTGCGCAAAACTTAGTTGTACTTTTGATATCATTGTACTTTTCTGCTAAAATACGATTTTGAGGCGGCAATGTGCTTCGCTTGATTGCCTAACATTGCCAGATAAAAGGGAAACTGATGAATCACCAATTGTAAGGATTTGGGAAGACGTTCCCAAGAAACCCTGAAATGCAAAAGCGCCCACAGGGTACTAATTGTACTAAACGCTTAAGATGGGACTCTATTTATGACTCTCGTTTGCAAACAGGGACGAGTGGGGACGAGCACTGAATAGTCGTTTAGAGAAAGAAGTTGTTTTCAATGTTACTATTGAACTGTGTTATCTTTCCATACATTAATAAAAGGGAGGCTTAAAAGTTTTCTTTTAGAAAGTCAAGATTACACGATTAAAAAAGGGAAATTACGGATTATTTTACTTAGATTACAGTTACGATTACGCATGAAAATCCTGATTATGATTTCGATTACAGCAGTATCCCATCGACAGATTACGATTATGATTACACAAAAACCTAATCGATTACTCAGACTATGATTACGTAATCGGCGATTACTCCAAGCGTGCTTAGGAGAAAAGCTCCTGCTAAAATGTCTGTTGCTACATTTCTGTCTAATTTTTCCAAGAAGAGCTTAAATAAAGAATGGAGCACAAAGTGTTGTATATTGGCGTTTTTTTTTTTTTTTTTTTTTTTTGTAATAAGCAATTTATTACTGCTAACAGCATTAAAATTTCCAACCAGTTATATTAAACCTAGGTTTTTTTTTTTTTTTTGAGACGAGGTTTTAATATAAATTGTACAAACATTTAATTTGCTTACACAAACAAAATCAGAGATGCATGATATACATTTTAATGAACTGCTTGCCTTATAGCATGTACAAAATTATGCAATCATTAAAGAAATTAAGTAAAACTATTTAATCACATCAGTAATTGTAAGAAGTGGAAGGCAAATACAAATATTTTGATTTTCTAGCATTAGTAAATTGCACATAACAATTGCAAATGATTATTTAAAACAAGCATTTCAAAACAAAATACAGAAGAACCTCGTCTATCTGGATCAAATTTGTATCCTTCAAAAAGTTTTCTGTTTACATTGATGATAATTTTAAATTACGATAGCAAGAACTCAAATAGACTAAACATTCACTTTTCATTTTGATCTAATAATGATCAAGTCAGAAGCATGATCATGCTTCATTCCGACACTCCGAGTGTTTGAATCAAATGATTATGAGCTAATTCTTCATTAAGAAATGATAGGAACATTTTTATATTGTTAATGTCTTGCAAAAAATTCAACATAATTTTGCTACAAAACATTTTTATTACTGTAATGAATGGTGAGTCAGTCTATCCAATGATTTGCTTTGCTTATCATTCATGCTGTCCAGATTTCTGATCATATATGTTGCCTTTGGTCCCAATTGAGTTTGGATTAATAACGTTCTACTGCTTGACCTATGTTCATTACTAGCTGTACCTACATGGCGATGCTCGTGCTAAGAATTTAAAGGAAACCCATTGAATAAAAAAAATCTACGCCCCTCCCCCCTGTTTTTACACCAAGTTTGGCGTCGACGGCGGCTGTTTAAATAAATTTGGCAACAGTATTAATTAATCAATATCTATCTTTTTTGTATTTTCTATACCTATTTCCAGTTGCGTTTTGTGTCATTCACCTTTTTATGCCAAAATTGCTGTACTCAAATATGTAACATAAAATAGATACAGTGAAACGTCCCGCGGAAGCGACAGTGCTACAGTAACACATCCAATTAGCGAGCGAAATGAACTCTGGCCGATAAGCATATGTGATTAAAAAGCACGGTACATCGAGGACAAAAAAAGGAAATCCTGCACCCCATGTGAAAAATTTAACTATAGAAAAGCTAATGTTTGAGAAAAGGAAAAAAATACCTCCCTCCCCTTCTGATGTCAAATAATCAGTAATCATATTTTTTAACTAAAATGCGTGAACACCCTTTAAAAACCTAACCTAAATGCGGGATATACAAATAATCCACAAATCTGTTGTTTACCGCCAAATTCACCAAGCGACTTTCAAATTAGAAAGAAAATCAATTAACATTCGCACAATGAATTTAACAAAAATGTCAACAGCGCAAAAACCAAATCAAGAATCCATCGGTTCTGCTATTCGAATGCAACCGTATACCGAAGATGACGTCAACTGCAGAAACAAAAATCAAGTTTAGCCTTGAAAATTGGCTCAATTAGGATCACAATTAGAATTGCTTATATCTCCTGAAATGGAACAAACATCATCTTGTTCGGAAAGGAAAGCTCTTTCCAACTGTTGTTAGGGAGGTGGGGGGATTTTTTACCCCCTAATCAGGCAAAAAACATGAAATTTCAGCTTAATTAGTTAATTATGAAAAAACTAATTAGAAATTTATAATTCAGGCTTTGAGGTGCAGACCCCGGGGTACATTCGAATTTGTGTCAATTTTCAGGGCTGTAGGTGCTATGGGGTCTTATGGCCATTGGGTACAAACACCATCACTATTATATATATATACATAAATTCAGTAAGTTATAAAAGGGTTATTTTGCAAATAAATTAATGGACGTTAAACAATAGCAAATTCAAGAAATAGTTTCAGATTTGATACGTTTACCATTCAACAGAAAATGCAATAAAATGAAATTCATTCACCAGAATCACACTGGTGTGATGTTATAAAAACAATCACATTCACAAGTACCCGTTTCAAATAGATTTTTAATCAGTATTCTTATTCTCGTTTCCAACTTTAAAAATAGGTTTATCTACAAGATGCTCCACAAGTCCATCTTTTCCCCATAGATTGCTGCAATAAACATCCCAATCTTTACTTTTACTTCATCTAATGCACAATGAAATTTTGAAATTTTCCAATGATAAATCTCCAGTCATGTTTCATTCTCCCATTCATACTTTTTAATATAAGGTACATCACTAGGTTTGGCCACTTGGCCAGGACAAAAAAATTGTTTAAAAAATTGGCAATATCTACAAGTATATGGCAACCCAATGATTTAAAAATTAAAGATGCTAAATGTCATAAATTACGAATTTTTAGTTTACAATAGCGATAAGTAATTAAAATCATCAAAAATAAAAAATGTACCTCTAATGCAAAAAAAAAAAAGAAAAACCTCTCTCAACAGTAGACCATACATATTCAATGGTAGTTAAATCACAGTGATAAGGAGGTAAGGTAAGCTGTACAACATTGTGTCCTTTTTCTTTTCACAGTTAGTAAATTTTATATATGATCTTTTTTGACTTTTTTTTCCTATTGCTTTCAATCAATGCATGCCAGAAATCTGCAATTCTTTTTCCCCCGCATCCCAGAATTACAATTCAGTCCTTTGTTTGCGTGCCAATTAATCATATGTTGTTCCGAGGAGTACTTGGTTGGTGTAGGATTTTCCACTTTTGTGTGATATAGAACATTATTCATAGATGCAATACATTTAATGGTAAATTTGGTATCAGTTGTCCCATGAGACATTTTGTTGAAATTATTATGTTTGATTTGATCAGGATGGTTTCCAATTTACATTGATACTTTGTATGTTAATTGTAATGAGTCAATTTTTTGAATTTACATTTGTTTGAGCTCCTACAACTGTTTCATTTTGCAAACATTTTTTCAAAGTAAGGTTGCTATTGGCATTGGCTCATGTTTTATAGAGGAACATGATCTGTCTACCATCTCTTCTGCGTTACTTCATTTTTCTTAAAAAACTATTTTGTCAATACACAATACAGTAGAGAACCAATTATCTGGGAAGTTAGGGACCAACGTTGTCCCGGATATCTGAATTTCCCGGTTTTCTGGATTGCTAAAAAGCGCTATTGGCTGTTTGTTTATGAAACTTCAATTACTATAATAAATAGTAATATAATGCATATTAAAATAAGAAGAAAACAGTTCAGAAATGTTTATTATTGAAAGTTATCCATAAGACCTCAGACCCTCACATTAATTTTGAAAAGGGGAAAAAACCCACTTTTCTATGTTTTAAAACAGAAGAAAATGAAGGGAAGGGCAAGCAACAAGTTTTTGAACATAAATGTGCGATTTCTTCTACTATAGTGTATGAAAGAATTAGTTTTCTTGAACGTTTTTTTTTTATTGATAACTATTGCTTTTGCATTAAGTTCATACCAATAGAAATTTGATTAATAAGTCTTGCGTTTAACGATTTCTAGATTCCACCATCAACTATCCAAAAAATTTGCAAATCTGGTTTTCGGTGTTTCCCGCACTTTTCTGACGTCACTTATGCTCCAAAAGGCTTTAATTAAAGAGTATTCAATAAAATATTGCATTAGAATAAAACAATATTCATTTTTTTAGTATTCAGTTGGAATAAAATACGAAAATTTCAGACTTATGAGTGTACTTTTTAGTTCAAGAAAGTATTTCGGAAATTTTGCCCCGTGTTAAGGAGAACGCTCGGAGTTCGTTTTTGAAAACATTTTCCTGAATTATAGATGAGTAATATAGAATTTATTAAGAAACCGCTCATATTCTTTTAGATATTTCAAAAAAATGCTTAGTTTTTCAAAAATTGCCAAAAATGCATTTTTTACAAATAGCAGGAAAATCGGCAAAAGGTTGCCAGTTTTCTGGTTTCGCGGTTTTTTGGTTCCCGGATAAAAGGTTCTGCACTGTATCTGGCTTTTCAATCAGAATTGCTCTCTTATTCATGCATTTTTCTTGTGAAAATTCATTGAATGAAACACTTTATGCATGGCATCTTTTTTCACTCAAAATACATTATCTTTCAAAACTTGGTGCAATTTTCTAAAGGATGGTACTTTTCCCCCCTTAAAGTAGAAATCCTACATTGTCTGGCATATGATGCACTAGTGAAAAACATCAAGTTCATAGTTTTGATAGCTGGAGCTTTAGCATTTTTTTTAAGGTGTTTGTTCTCGGAATTTCATTTTTGTGCAATGCTAAAAAATTCATTTTTGATTTTTTTAAATGTGGATGTTGACACACTTCAATAGCCTCAAATACTCTTTTTTAGGACTGTTGAAGAGGTACTTTGAACTTCTTTGCAGCTTTGTACAAGCGAAATTCTATAACATTATACACAATTTTACATGCCTCCGATTTTGACATACCACATTTTCTAAATTGAAAAGGCATTAATTTCTAAAGGAGATTTAAAACCTAACTACCATGACTAAACTAGCAAAATAAAAAAAAGAACTTTTTTACAAAAATTTTAAGGGCTGTACGACTACAAAAAGGAGATTTATTACCTGATGAATTTCTCTCAACTTCTTCTTTAACAAAACATCAGGATCCGTGAAATACATTTGAACATCTGGTTTCATCTGAAAAATTAAATATCATGAAATAAATAGTGACATAGGGTAACGGCACCAGCAACAGACATGCTTAAGACATCGCTCTCAGGTTAACTCAATTTTCTGAGCCTTTTAATGTATTTACAGGGTTCATACTCTCTTGTCTCTTTGGATGAAAGAATTCCATAACTTTTCCAGGACTTTTTCACGACTTCATAAAAATTTTCATGACCTTGCTACATGAAGAAAATAGCACAATTTAACATCAAACTTGCCAATTTTTGAAAATGAGCAGTAGCAAAACTTCTGTTTGAATGCCACTACCTCATCGAAGCACTTACTTGTGGTTGAAAAAATATCAGCCTACACCTATAATAAAACTAAACTATTCTTATTTGTCTTCATCATATAAGTGTAAATAAAGTGAATATACAGTGAATGGACTACAGTAGACCCTCTTTTTATGCAGGTTTATTTTACGCGGTTTAAGATTTGACACCTTTATTTTATTTTATGCATATGAGTTTTGGTTTTACGCAGATGCGGCAATGCAAACAGATAACATTTTTCTCTCTTTCAAAATCCTGACTTCTACAGATTTTAGATTACACATAATAAACTGCATTTTGGCGTGCTAATAATCGAGCTTGATCCACTGGAGACATTTTATGTTGTTGGTTCCAGAGCTCTTTCCAGAAGTAAAGTTATTGAACTCACACAATTCAGAGCTCACTGGAAGAAAAGCTTTTAGGAATGACAAAAGAGGACAAGAGCAACGAGGATACAGACGTCGGTGACGCACAACCAAACACGTTCACATTGAAAATTTTGAGCCATTCCTAGACGTTAGAAATGATCTTTCTGATTTGTTGGTGAAGGAAGAGTCTATCATGGAAATGATGCAAGTGATCATGGATGCATTAATGCTCTGCAAAGAAGAGAGAAAAATTCTTAATGGCTGCCAAAAGACTATCATAGCCAGGTTCTTTTCATAAACATTAAATTAGTGTTTTCTTTATACACGTTGTGCATAGAAATCGATATACGTGCACATTAAACTTATTATACAATTAGTCATCACTAGAATGAAGATTTCTTTTTTTTTATCTACGGAACCTAACCCCTATTTTAACACTAATATTAAGTCTCAATTCACACGGTTTTGATTTACGCGGCATTTCCAAGTGTAACAACTGCGTAAAACTAGGGTCGACTGTATAATGTGCTAAAATGTCTAATAGTTTTTTTTTTATAAAGAAAGGGGCAAAGGTTGAATTACTAAGTTTCAATAAATTTGCTTCAAAAATGCCTTTTAGTGTCAAGAGTTCATTTAATCATCCACATAACTTGACAATGACAGTAATTTGTTTCTTTAAAGCTACATTCTTTACTAAATTCCTGTTTCTAAACCAGATATTAAAAAAAAAAAAAAAAAAAAAAAAAAACATTCAGTAATGAATCAATCTTCTGATTCAAAAGTATACTTGTTTTGTTTACTTATTTGCACATTTTCAAATGCATATAAATTAATAGGTTCTGTAATTCCAGAACATAGTGCTTGATCCATGACATTGAACATAGTAGTGGGTCACATGGATTAGCTTTGAGGTCGTATGTGTGAGCACATACTGTTTTGGAGTAATTAGAATTCCCCTATTTCTCTATTCTATCACTGGACTAAAGATCATTGTTTTCTAAAACCTTCAACAAATTAAGATAAACTCTGATCAATTTAATAATAAAGTTTTTAAGAATGATGGAAATAAACTTGGATGCAATTGAATTGAGTTTTTTGAGTAGGCATGACAAAATGAAGAAAGCACAAGTTCACATATACAGAATATAAAATAAAAGAAGTTTTGAAAATAATGATAAATTCAAAATGAGTGATGTCAAATCAGTAAAATTATATTGAAAAAAAAAAGTCAAACGGCTGCTACAAAAGTGGACGCAATGAGATAAACTTGGATTTGTGTTTTAGATCACATAATTTTTTAGTTTTATTAGCTTTTATGCGCAATACTGCTAAATCACTCAAGATTTTTAATGTGCTCTTTTAGCAACTGTTACTTTCTCCTTGCCCAGGACATTTTTCCACGACTTCAAATAAATTTCCATGACTTTGCATGAAAATTTCAATTTTTCATGACTTTTCCTGGTCTGAAATTTGCTTATCTTTTTCCATGACTTTCCACGATTTCCATGACCCAACCAAACCCTGATTTAGACTTCCTTCCAGTAACAGACATGGAAAATTCTGATGACATCCAGTAACAGATACAATGAGGAAAGGATGAGTAATGGACAGAATTCCCCTTTTCTCTTCAAATAGTCGAAAAATTTTAATAGTATGGACTAGCTGCGTGCCCGGCGTTGCACGGGCTACTTAAAAAATGAAAGAGATGTCTGATTGATGTTTTTGTATTACTCTGACATCAGTTTCTAACAAATTAAGGAATAAATGCGCGTAATGCAAGATTTACAAAACACCAGTAGAGCATTTTTTGGCAAAAATCTCATTAATGTAAATCATAGTTATCAAGGATACAAGTTATGAGTATTTTCAATTAGCACAAAAGATGAAAATATATGCATTATGAACTATAATTTGTGCTCACGTTAAAATGAATTAAATCTGATAGACTATATCTGAAATATTTATGTACAATAACAATCAGCTTTTCACATAAATGACACATATTGCTTGGTTGATTACGTGAAACTAAAGCACCAAGACTTAAAAAATACCAATATGCATTAATTTAATACCAAGTCATCAGATTCCAACTAAGCTTTAGTTAAAATCATTAAAAGCAAACTTTTTTGTTCAACTCTGTTTCATTTAAAGGAATCCAAACAATCATAATTTAACGTGTTCTTTTCACTATACAAAATGTATTTCAAAAGTAAAAACAGGAAGGAAAAAGAGTTATTACAATTCGAAAATTCACCCATGTGAAGGGGAAAAGTTCAAGAAAAGAAACATAATTTGTC
The DNA here is from genome assembly GCF_026930045.1 of Uloborus diversus. Lineage (NCBI taxonomy): Eukaryota > Metazoa > Arthropoda > Arachnida > Araneae > Uloboridae > Uloborus > Uloborus diversus. The sequence goes on along the minus strand of NC_072734.1, from coordinate 59,013,333 downwards.
GCACATCCTAAATTTACCAAAACTTACACTTACATTACAATAAATAAACATAACTGAAGAAATAACTTTCATGTGCTGAAAAAGAGTTAAGAACACAGGCTGTAGAAAATAAAAAAGGGCAGACGATAAATAAAGGTTATGTCCGAATAGAGCAACCAATTACCCAGTTGGTTATTTTGATTACGTCAGTCTCACTGAAACAATTGATGAAATGCTATTTATTAACACAGCAGGCAGTTCTCAAAAGGTGGGAGCACACCTCAACTTTGAAGCTTTAACACCAAATAACTTTCATTTTAATTAACTGAAAAGTTTTTGAGTTAAATTATAATACTGTATAGAGAGAGACAAGAATTGACATAAATTACGGAAAAAATGCTCTTCAAATACCCTTAAAAATACTTTCTCTGCTAAAAGGCACATTCTGGACATTCAAAATGTTAACTGAGCAAATGAACCATCCAAAATTTTTTTTTTATTATTATTTCCATACGTTTAAAAAAAAAAAAATTAAGGGTATAAATCTCAAACTGAATAATTTTTTGATAATATTTTCCATAAATTACAAAAGTAAAGACATATTATTTATTTTGTAAACGATTTTAGAAAAAAAGGAAGTTGGAAGTTTGAGTAATGTCCAAAAGTTACGATCTGGACAATGCTATTATTTGAGAACTAAATATTGAATTATATGTTTTAAAGGTATTTTTCGATCCTCAAAATCAATTTTCAATTATTTTAAAGTGTTTTCATATGTTTTTATGCAGTATCTTTGAAGCAAAATCTTTTTTTTAAACATATATTTTAGATGTCCGAATTGCGTTACTATCTAGACGCCGATAATTCTATCCATTTATTCAATACTATAAAAGATCTTCTGTCTTGTAACCTTAATAAAAAAGGCTATTATAAAGTTAACAATTAATACGTTATGCATTGAACATTACATAAATAACAGCAGAAAAACAAGTTTCGATCATAACAAACAGTAAACAAAGGCAGCAAAAATCGGCAAGCAAACCCCGATTGGCGACAACTCACAGCATACGATAAGCAAAGGGTTACCAGCAAGGAATTCTGGTTTTCGCCAACAGCATTGGTTTTGGCGACTTTATCACCTGCGCTGGCAAAATGGTTGGATTTTTTTTTTCGGATTCCACGAAACCATAACAAAATTTTGTTATTTAAAGAACAGTATATAAAGTCATTCATGTACTTCATAAATCCTACATTTTTTCAATTGGGAATTTAAAAATAGATAAAATTTTTATTGGAAAAGTTCAAAAACTGTGAAACGTTCACTATGATGATGTCCAAAACCTGTTACCTACTGGACAACTGTATGTCCAAAATCTGTTACCTACAGACTGATCATTAAATTTGCTATTTATTAATTTTTATAAATACCTGCTGTGTTTTTATGTTTGTGTATGATGTTCTAGGTGTACATACTATGCAATAAAAGCAAAATTGATGTCAAATTTCAAAATTTTAAAAATGGCTCAGAAGTAACATTTTTGTTCCCACCGTTTGAGAACTACCCAAATGTAAAATGGCAGCAGAAAGAAATATATATCGTTTAGAATAAAAGAGAAATGAAGCTTTTTTTTCTGCAATAAATTTCTAAACGAAAAAATTGCTTTAAAGAGTAGTTTTAAGAGCTATATATCAGAATGAATGAGAAATTAAACTAATTCAAGATGGAAACATTTTAAGATTTGGACAGCAGTCAAAAAATTCCCTTTTAAAACTACTACAGTAAAACCTGTCCAGGGGTCTGGCCAGAGGAAATTTGGGTCCGTTAACGGACCCTTCACAAAAATCTGATCAAACAAAACGGACCTTTCACAAAATCCTGACCAACCAAAACGGACCCTTCACAAAATTCTGATAAACAAAAACGGATCTTTCACAAATTTTTTATTGGAAGAGCAAATCTCAAATCAAAATAACGCAGCATGTTTGGAACCTTTTTTAAAGTTGTATTAGAGATATCAACTTATACAAAATCTGAAAATTTTGCAAAAGAAAAAAAAAGGCGCTCTTGTGATGCCTCTGCAAGCGATAAATAACTACTAAGGTCTAATAAATGCTTATTGTTGGTTTTTATAAAAGAAATTAACAGCTGAAAGTCAGTTTGGTTTATAATTTTGCTTGTTTGTTTTATGCAGCGGTGTTATTGCAAACTTCTCTGAAAAAGTCAGTCGTAAGCACTTTTCTCCCTGCTCATGATTTAATAAACAATAACATATAGCGAAATGAACTTAGGACTGCAAAGGATAGTAGGGATGGGGGGGGGGGATGAATGTGATTGCTTTAGATAGGGTTACCAACTTTAAACTTATCGCCACTTAGCATCTGGCGGGTGCGATGTTTAACTGTTATTTTGGGAGAAAGTTATATGGGTTTGATTTTTCGATGCTAAAAAGGATAATTAATTTTAAATAAACTCTTATTTATTGTTTTTTTCTTTAGATGCCTACATTTTGAAAAGCGCAATCTTTTTACATTCGATATGAGAATCATACTTTATTCTTTTTTCAAGCTAACTTCGCTTTATTAGGATGCAAATAAATGAAAAGTCTTTTTATTTTTGTAACAACGCTTATTTTAAGTTTTTAAAGAGGAATTCCATTTTCTTTTACGAGTCAAAAAATTAAATGCTGAATCGATGGTTTATTTTTTATTTATTTATTTATTTTGATTCAACTGTGTTCAAACATAAATGAAATGTTTATCATAGGACTCTAAAGTGCAATTCTAAAATAATTTTATCAGAAATATTTATTTTACAAGCCGTTTTTATACTTTTGATGCTTTCACTTTGAAGGATTGCGATCTCTTTGCATCTTCTTTGCATCCGCTATGGGAATCTGATTTTTCGAATTTACGATGTTTAGTACGCTTTGTTAAGAGGTAAACAATTAAAATATTTTTCATTTTTGTAAAAATCATGGAGTTTATAAGTTTTAAACGAAATTCTATTCTTTTTAACAATGTCTTGATTCAAAAAGTTAAATGCTGAACACCTGCCTGAATTTCTTTATTACAATTATTTTAAATACTATACATATAACATTTCTAGTATAATTTAACATAATGTAGAATGGTAAATAAATATTGATACTTGAGGGGTGCCCATCTCCCAGAGTGTAATGCCGCCCTCCCGTGCTCCAATACTCGAAACACACTCAAGAATGATATTCTCAACAGAAAAGAGGGAAAACACTCAACATTAAGTGTCAATGATGCAGTTTGCGCCACCTCAAAATTCAAAAATTTCATTTGTACAAAAATTTTTTTTTTGCAAAATTTGATTTTTCACAAAAATAATTGATTATTCACAAAAAACGGACCCTGTGAAAAATCCTGGACAGACCCCTGCGTTATACAACGATACTGTTGGGACCTAAAAAAATATCGTAATAGACAGGTTATCGTTATAGACAGTTTGATCATTCATGCTGACATTTTGCTGGGGCCAAATATTGTTATAGACAGATTATCAATATAGACAGTATCCTTATACACAGGTTTCACTGTATTAGAATTTTATTTGCTCACATGCAAAATGGCAACAGGAAAGAAATAAAAGTTCCTGAATAACGTAATGTTAATTAAAGTTTTAATTAATATCTCTGCTAATTAAAGTCATACAATTACGAGATTGGTCTTATTTTTTCTTCGAAAAATTTCAAATTGATCGGTATCTTGTTTGACTATCGATTCGCAGCGATTCTCGAGAAGATCGATCTTCAGATGGACAGACAGACGGACGGACGCAAACAAATTTTAATAGTATGGATTTACAAGTTGCAAAAAGATAGAAACACAAGAACCTATTTCAAGAGACGCTTGGGTTCAATGCGAGCATATTTGCTAGAAAAATGAAGTAATTTTTTGCAATGAAAAATAAAATAAGCTAATCTTTGGTCACTTACACTAAGTTAGCTTCCAACTGTTTAAGACATTGAAATATTAACAAAATGCAAAAGGATTAAAATCTCAAACACAAAAAGCAATAATGTTAGCATGTTTCTAGATTTTTTTTTTCATTGATTATATTAAAATTGAAAATAAAATAAACTAATATTTGTTAACATGCACTAATCTAACTTCCAACTGCACAACATATTCAAAAAATTACAAGATACAAAAGGATTTAAATAACAAATACGGGAAGTTATTTCCAGAGACAGTGGTCATTATTGGATTTAGGGGCTTATTTCACATAAGAATCAGCATGAAAAGTTTTAGAAACATTTTGAAGGGTATTTTATAGCGTGCAATGAAATTAGTCTTCACAGTCCTAAAATATATACAGATGAAAAAAATCAAAATATTACCGAAGAGGATAACACCAAGGAAGAACATTGATTTCCACATAGTTTGCATAACCCCCGAGCACCTAGAAAAGAATATACACACACATATATATATATATATATATATATATATATATATATAAAATTGACAATACATAAAACAATTCTTCACAGATTGACAAGGAAATATATATATATATATATATATATATACAGTGGCTCCCAAAAGTGTTCGTACACCTACGATTTTCAATGAAATAGGCCATTATCCATTGGTTAGAATTAATATTTCGGAATAGGTATTTTATTATAAGATCCATGATCCATATTTAACAAAACTACGTGAAAATTTTTAATAAAACATCAAAACATAATTTTAAAAAAATCAAAAACCAAAACTTGCTGGAAATTGTATCTCACAAAAGTCTTCGTACACTTTGAAAAAATGTCAAAAAATTAGTAAATAATCTAACTTTTTACAAAGTTATTATTTATTAGAACATCATGCAGTGTCAACAAGAGCTTTTAAACATTTCATTGTTTTTTCTTTCTTTTTTTGCATAATTTCTGAGTAAGTGTTCAACCACAGTTTGAGTCTTACTGTTTCTAGCTCTATTTTCGTTTCAAAGCTGTATTTTCGTAATCTAGCCCCCAGATATCTCTAAATATGTTACAATAAGTTCAAATCTGGAGATTGAGGGGGTATTTCTAAGCTTAAGGACAATTTTTGAGGCACCAAACGCAAACATGTGCTTCTTATCGTTCTCTTGATAAAAAACAAAGTTGTTTCCGATTACCAAATTCGGGGCTAATAGTTTAAAATTGCTTTTTAAAATATTTAAATGAACAGCATGATTTATTATTTAATCAAAAAATTCCAAATTTCCAATTCGTGATGCTGTAATGCACCCTCACACTAAAACACCTTCACCGTCCTGATTAACTGATCCAACTAAGTTCTTCAGATTAAATTCCTTATTTTTTCATCTATTTACAATTATACAACAATTTAACCCAAAATGTTGAATTTATTTTCATTTACAAGTAAGACGTTGTTCCAAAAAATTTTGAGCTTATTTATCATTGATTTTGCGACGGAAAGTGTAAGCTTACTGTTATTCGCACGAACAAGAAAATTTCTGCAGGAAGAGGTCTCATTTAATCCAGCTAATCAGAGAACTTGGCGAACAATTTTATGTGAAAATTAAACGTAAAATGTTTCATTCAATTCTGCAGAAATTTTTTCAGCACTCAAATGTGTATTTTTTTTTTTAACTGCAAACCTCCGATCACGCATTGTTAACTTTGCCAGTTGACCTTTTCTTACCGTGTTTTCGATCCGATTCTTGTCTTTAAAGCATTTTATCAAGCACTTCACTATAGAATGGTACAAATTACCTAATTTAGAGACATTTCAAACCAATTTACCGCTACTGTGAGGAAACAATTCAAATTTCGAATGGTGTTTATAATGTTTTTCAAATACCAGTCATTTTAAAGTAATAAGCACAATATTAATGAATAAATAAACAAAACATTAAAGCCAAATGACTTTTAAGGGTCAAAACAATGCAAAAATAATAAAAAAATGACATATCATAGTTTTAATCATGAATTTATTCGAAAAAATTTGAGTGTACGATGACTTTTGTGGCGTATTATTTCTCCGTCTCTTCGTTTTTTGGCAAATTTAAAAAATAAAATCTGGAAATATTTTGAAAAAAACTACTGGGTTTTATTCAGAATGGCATAAAAATGGTGTGAAAAAAAATTGGACTTCATATTCGAATTCAGTTTTGCGTTATTTTGGTTTTACTACAAAATTTCAAGGTGTACGAACACTTTTGGGAGCCACTGTATATATATGAAACACCCAGTAAAATAGAAGAATTTGACTAAATACTTAGACCAAAAATTCATTTAAAGTTATTCACATTAAATTGACTTTATAGTTTCACCGCAGTTTCAGGTACTTAAAAAAAAAAAATCTTAATGCTAAAAGGCATTCATTGTTCATTTTGAATTTGAAAATTTTTAAGACATAAAGACATTAATTTTGTTAATTGATGATATAATCTTCAATTTTAAACATAAGTTATCTGCAAATGAATCCTTTTAGATTCAGATTAAGTAAACACATTAACAATATCAAATTATGTTAAGTTTTATTTTGGTTTTCGAATGTTCATGAATCAGTGACATATCTGAAGGGTCTTACGCTCCTGGCGAACTCCGGAGATTTTGACCCCCCCCCCTTTCGCTGCTTCCCTTTAGTAGAAATCCAATAAAATCAATGATACTAACAATTTAGTATGAAACATTAACAGTGTTTGTTCATGAATCAAAGCCAGGGCACATTTTTCAGTTCTACTTATAACAATGCTTTTTTTTTTCATCAAAAGAGCATGAGATTTAAATTTTTGTCTAAAAGCACCAGAAAAATGGAATATGCATACAATAAACATAATTTATACATTTACTAAATGAATAAAAAAGAACTTTAAAACAAAATGCAAAATTTAAATTTCGCAATAGGGCTGGCGATGTAGGACTTTCTACATTGTGATGCATCGCCAACCTTACATTGCGATGTAGCAATGTATCACCATGTAAGTTATTTTTTTTTTACTAAACTTGCTTGTTTTAAGTTCTACAAAATACATACAAGGTATAAAAATTGTATATCATACTAGATATGAATAAAACAGATTTCAGCACCAGAAAGAAATTCATTATTATAAAGCAGTGCTAAAAGCACAAGTTAGTGAAAAATATGGAAGACAAGTTTTGAGATTACAATGAGCCTGCTTTTTCAGTACAAAAAGATGTAAATAAATGGATGCATTGCAAAATCACGCATTCCATTCAAAAACTCATATTCTTGCAGTAAAAAATGGTTCCTTGTAATCAGTAGCGGGAGAGGGGGGCCGCAGAGGGTGACACTCAAAGAGGTTTTCATAGTTTATAAAAAATATAAATATCATAAAAAATATTTAAAAAAAATTAATCTAACAATTTTAACAAAAATAGAGTGCCCAATATTGCAGGGGGAGGGGGGGATTACATATATTATCTGGGACAAATTTTGCATAAAATGGATTCAATTTATATTAGTGTCCCAAATTTTTTCTATGCCACAAAAATAGAACTGAGTTGTTTCTGAAAATTATATAAATTTCATATTTACATAAAACATTTACAAAGTTTTTTTGGTGGGAGGGGGGAGGGGAGGGGGTAGTGACACTATGAGTTACCGACCCGTGTGACGTCTGTGCTAGAAACTTCACTTCTTGCAGCATCAAAATACATGTTGCAATTTTTGTTGCTATTTTGCTTTTTTTCTGGAAAGAGACTAAATCATAAACTTACTAGTTCCTCAATATATCTTTCGTCTATAACTAAGAAAACATGTGCAATTCTTACATGTTTTGGGAGAAATGAAGCTCTAACTCTTTACATTTTCATTATTAAACCAGATTGGATTGACACACTGCTAATTAATATGTGTGAAAAAATTAGAAATTAAAACGACAGCAACCCTGGACCGGTATCTGTACATCAGAGTAGTATGGATTCATCGGTTTAGAGCAGGGTTGGCAAGTTTCTGCCGAGGTGGTTAAAACCACTGGTAGAAACCGGTTAAAACCACTTTCTGCTACTTTGCGGCAGAAACTGGCAAAAACTCACAAAATGAAAAATTAATTCTTGATATACAACAGAAAATGAATGGAAAAAATAATTAATTGTTAACCAAAGTACTGTAATTTTATTACAAAATTATCACAGTTCAAAATCAAATGTTACAGTTTGGACTCTGCAATTGCCTCTTAGAACAGGTGGTTTCAAAAATCTAAACAGTTTCTCAATTTACTATGCACAAATAAGAAATTTTAGAATATTCTTAAAACAGAAGAGCTAGCAGACAATGCATCAAGGAGTAAGCAATGTTTGTGAAATTTTTATCTATTGTATAACTGGTCCACCATGTAGTAACTGGGGTTGTGGTAAAAATTTAACTGGAAAAATAAGTTTTGAGAAGTGGGGCCGATTTGTTTTGCAAAGCTGTGACATTAAGTACAAAATAAAGACAAGTAAAATTCTGGCACTTTCTTCTTGAAGCACATGACATGGTAGTTTCAATCACAAACAATTTAGAGGAAGCATATAAGTGAGCAAATTACAATCAGTAATGCCTGTTTAATTCTGTATGTCACTCCTCTTTCCTAAGCACCCCTGTATGATTTTTTCTCCTTTGTTAAATTAATCCAAATACTACGAGCCTCTGCAATAGGCAAGTTCCCTTTCTGAACTAAATCAAGAGCACTAGCATATGGGATTTTATTTTTTTAAATGATGAAATGATGTTTAATTTTTTAGTTTACTTAAACAAATATCATTTACAAATTACTTGAGTTATTAAAGACATTTTTAAGTTTTTGCCAGTTTCTGCCGGTTTTTACCAGTTATAACCAGTTTCTGCCACTGGCACAGCAAAAACAAGTTACGCCGGCAGAAAGCCAGCCCTGGTTTAGAGAAAAATTCTAAACCGGTTTAACCATGTGGGATGCACACCGGTTTTTGGCGATGCTTTGCCCAGCCCTACTTTGCAAAGATTCTGCTATGGTTAGAATTAAAAACAAGGATAAAAAGTAAAACTAGTGCTTAGGCTGGTTTGATGTCACCTTATTTTTTTTTTTTTAACACGTAAATAATTAGAGAGAAAGAATGGATTCTGCTTCTGGTTGAGGAGGGAGCAGTTACTAGATCTAGATCTAAGTATTAGCAATATGAATCTAACCAGAAGTTAAACTTACAAATGTGTCTAACCCTGAAAATTCTTAAGTTTATACTTTTAAAAACAGTTTTAGGCAATTTTTGGTAATATTAGGTGCTGAGGAAGAAGTTTAAGGGCCCTTGAAAGACAATTTCTCGAAATTGTATGCAATTATAGATTATCTTCGACCATTTTAAGAAAAATAAGTAAAGGAAACATCCTAAATGTTAGTGGGTCGAAAGCTTTAAGATCCTTACAGGATATTTATCAAAATTGAAGCTCCTAAAACAAAATTTAGCTGACCTTGGATGATGGCATATTTTGGATGTTTTCTCTCGGAAAATTTTCTAAATTGAAGGCAAAAGGTTTTTTTTAGGTAAACAGCCTGAATTACGTCTAAAACGCCAAATTTTACATAAAATTGAAATGAAAAGTGCAACAGCTCTGGTGAGCTACAATAAAAATTAAGTCCTGGTTTTTAGTAATGTTTATTGGAGGAGTTTTTCTCTTCTTTTAAACTACTATAATTAATGTATTGCAGTAGAATCATGTTTTATTTTGAAACTGGGAGAGAAAATGTATTAAATGTTTCATTTCCCATTCAAAATGGCACCTCTTTCCCTGAAAAGAGGGATCACCTGGTGCAGTATGCTATAACTCAAATCCCACAATATGCCATTGCTGTGCAAAGCTATTAAGCAACCCAGGAGAAATGTGCAAATACATATATACCTTTTTAGCTCTGTTTTTACCAATTTTTCTGCAAAAAAATCAATCAAGTATTTTACTTAAAAAACCAAAATTTTTTTTTCAAATAGAAATTGCCAAATCCCCTGGCGAGATCCACTCTAGCCAACTTGAACTATAACCACCGAAATACAAAACCCTGGTTTAACGGAGGAAACTTACTGCTTATAGCTACTGCGAAAATTTTGTATTTCAAGGAGCTAAGCAGATGCATATAGCTTTATTTATGAAAAAAAAAAAAACTATTTATGTAAAATCTATAATATGAAAAATTTACAAAAAATTTTCTAAAGCCTTTTTAAATATTTTTTAACTGGCCTTTTTCTTTTTGCACAATAGAAAAAAAAATAGTAACTTTTTTTCATCACATTACAAAAATTAGAAATAATAAATTTAGACAAGATATATAGTGAATTATTGTAACATTTCTATAATTACACACTTTCAAAGCATTGAAAACGAAATTCAAAAAGCGCAGGCGAGCTCTTAATAATAATCAGAAAGAAATTCTTAATTGGTTGCACTAACATTGTGCTTCGCAATCACTACAATAGATATGACCGCAGCTGGTTAAGAAGAAGCATTTATCTCTATCAGGCAACAAAAAGCAGTTATTACAGTGAACCCAGTCCATTTTTAAACGCATTCAATGAAAATGGCTGAATTTTCTTAAACTCTTTCAAATCAACATCATAAAGGATTGAAATCAACTTCATTTATGCTTTATGACACTATTTGTTTTGAAGCAAGATGAAATGTCGAAAATAAAAAGGGAAGGAAGTTTTGGGGAAACAATTATATTTTCTAACAAGTATAGGCAACGATGATTCAATATTTCTTCAAATATAACACATTTTCCAAAATACTAATGTTCCAAATGCGAAACAACAAAACGATGACAACTTTCGATTCAAAGTTTCCGGAGTTTCGGATGAGTGTCTTGTTGCCACTTTTGAATAATACATGATTTAAATGGAACTCGATTAAGGGCCGGATTCAAGTGAAACACTACACAATCGCAAAAAAGACAATCGCAATCGACGAGATTTGCAATCGCTGTTGGCAGTCGAATTCAAGTGAAACAATTTGGACAATCGCAAGTGAGAAGTCGGGGTAGGAGCTACTGGTCGATGATAATCGCATGTACTTGGAGCGATTAACTGATGTCAACCAATGAGAGAATTAGGTTTGAGCTCCCTGGGTTTGAGATGGTTAAAATCGTGATGTAATATTTGTTTTGATGTTGAATTCATGTTCGCTCGCGTAATGGATATATTCCGTGCTATTTTTTTTTTTTTCAACTTTCAGTTCTACAGTTGGAAAAGAAAGCAAACTGGATAAAAAATGTTGCCGTTTAAGAAATGCTCTATATGTTCCACATGCACATTGTATTTGTTTTGAATAAAACGCATGATGTTTAAAGGAAAATTACGATTTGATAATCATCTGATGAGAATGAATCTGATGAGGATCAAAGATTTTCAAATAATTTTCTCACAACGACAATTGAATAATACTTAGAGAATTTTGAATTTAAACTGCCTATTGTAAAATCTGTTTGATTTGAACATGTTTTTTTCCCTACGTTGAATACATTACTACGCACAAGTAATAAGTAAAAATATGTTTACTTATGAAGCAAAATGAGAGTTTTTGTTAATAGTTTGGGTTATGTACAAGTTTAAATTCAAAAAATGGAGCCAATTTCTAGAATAGTTACAAATAATCACATTGATAAGATACATCCAGTTTTGTAATGCTGACACACATTGTGCAGAGATAAGTTCTTTTTACTTCAACTAAACACATTTTTACTGTATTTTACTTATTTTATTTCATCTAGATCATAATAGGTCTCTTTGATTTCGTTTAAACAGGTGTGATTGCAGTATATCTTCTTTGTTATTAAGGGAAGTCAGTTGTTTTTTCATCAGTAAAATGTAAACTAATTTCTTGTTACCCTGAAATAAGTGTAGCTTCAAAAAAGAAATTTTATTCAAATACAAAATTATAAAACTAATTACACCTACATGTACTGTAATACGAACAATGAAAGAACACAGTATGACCAGGGCCGGGCCCGAATCCATCAATTTTGAGGCCCCCTGCCAAAAATCAGCACGGCGGCTAACTGCCTACAAAATTTCTATGTCAATAAGGGCCGGGGGGCACTTTCAGTGGCATGCCCCCCTCCCCCACACACACGGCAGGGTCTGCGAGTATGTAGATCCGGGCCTGACCAAGGCCGCACATAGGGTAGGAAAGCAGGGGCTGGGCCGTCCGAAGAGACTGACCATGTTATCTTTCCTTTTATTAAAAAAGATAGGAATGTGTTAGTATTTTAAATTAAATCTGTACTAATAATAAAGCTGAAAGTCTCTCTGTCTGGATCTCCGTGACTCGCATAGCACCTAGACCATTTGGCCAATTTTCATGAAATTTAGCAAAGTTTGTAGCATGAGGGTGCGCACCTCGAAGCGATTTTTCAAAAATTCAATTTTGTTTCTTTTCTATTCCAATTTTCAGAAAATTTCTCCGAACAAATTATCACAATGTGGAATATTAAATTACGAAATCATCATAACGCGGAACTGTCACATGGGCAAGCGAATTGGCGAGAAATTCACCATGCATTACTTAAATATAAAGACGAACCAAAAGACCTTTTAATTTTCTACTATGGGCAAAGCGGTGTGGGTACCACTAGTACTGAATAAAAGTAAAAAGAATACATTTTAATGCAGCTAAAGCTCAGTTTAGAGCTCGCTGTCATGTCTTCACACCCGCCCGGCGGGGGATGCCCTGCTCATCCTTCTCTTTGGACAGCCATATGCCAGGCAAAAACTTTGAAGCTGGCTCACAAGGGGCCTGCTAGCCCTGGAAATGGACACAAAGGGGTGTTTTTGGGCATTGTAGCATAACGAGAAATTTTTTATATGGAGGTGAAGGTTTACTTATAACCGGGGTTGCAGTGTCAGGCCAATTTTAGGTTAGGAGATACGAGTTGGAAACTTTGAAATTCTAGAATTTGGAATCTTTTTCCCTCTAGACTATAGCTGTTTCAGGGATACGGAGTAATAGTGGGAATTGGTTTGCTTTTGGGGTAAAAGCAGGGCAGCTGAGAGCCAAGGCGAACCTGTTGTTAGTTTGGTCCCCAGCCCCCACTCTCCTCATAAAACTCTGAGCTGTGACCCCTAGTTTTCGACTAGGCTGCAATGGTCTCTCGTTGGCCCTGCGTAAACAAGTCTGAGATTTAAAAATTCAAATGCATTGCTGTAATACAATTTTCCCATCATCGCCGCACGTAAAGGCATACATTGGCCTTAAAACCAGCCATGTACGTCATGTAGTATTACGGCGCTACATGCTGTATAACCCGCCACAAGTCGAACCGCACCATGCTGCGGACACCCACTGGTGAGATAAATTTACTTTGTCTACCAGTTTGTTGGCGCTCTCAGCTCCAATGAGATGATATCTGGCTCCAGCTCGGTTGTTCACACTATTCCAGACTGATGAGTTCTAATAAGAACCAAACTGCAGTCTTTGGATGTGATAACCGGACTGTCTGGTACAATTGCAGGTTATTCTCTCGTACATCAAGTGCTGGATCCAGGGCGAAGGAAGCATGTTGTAATATAACTAGATGCAAAACTCGGCTGCAGCCACCGACTGTGCAAATTTTGAAGTAAATGGGCAGAAACATAGCCAATGAGGATACAATGCTGTTTCCATCCTATCAGAGGCTACGGCAGAAGTTGTTTCTGCACATCTTGTTCGAGCACTTGTCTATTTACTAAAAGGTCTAAATTACCTACGGAACCATTTCTTGTAGTGTATCTGGTTAATACAGTAAATTTGCTTATAACGAGCCCTGATTTAATGAGAACTTGGATTTAGCGAGGGAATCAAAAAGCTTTGGCTGGTACAATGTTAAGCCTATAAGAGCGTAACTCACCTTATCGAGCAAACCCCGTTTCAAGCGAAAAATATTTTTGTCAGTCATAAAATTTCTGTCAATTTCCACTGCAGAAAACATTATTCTATTTCTCGAAAAATTTCATTACCATTTTGAATTTAAAAAAAAAGACATAAATCCCGAGAAAAAGTGACACAGCCTTTTTTTAAAAAATTTGTGGAGTTTAGGAGGATTTAGAAATTATATTTGTTGAAGCGAATGTTAAATCATTTCCGAGATATACTTCCAAGGATATTGTAGCTCTAAGCCTTAAGCCTTGGACATACTGTCAGACCGGCTTAATTCGAATATCGTCGGTTCCAAGAAATATTATTTGATTAAGCGGGGAAATTTTATTTACCTTTTTAAATTTACAACTTGTCTTAAAACATAATAATAAAAAAACAAGTTTTTAAGGGAAATAATTAGTGTTATTTCTTAAGTTTTAGAAATAAGCTAAATAAACAAAAAAATAATTTCTTTTATAAACAAGTATATTACAAGTATGTATGAAAATTATAAAAAGTAGCTTACAACTTCAGTTATGAAATCTTTATTTTTGGCACTTTTTTTCAGAACAACATTGTTTTTTAAAAAATTCCATAATAGGCGATTGCTCGCTCAAGATATTTTGGGAGCACTTTCTGACACCCTTTTCCCCCTCCTTGTCTACCATATCTTACATTAAATATTTGTCAATTTATCATCGTCTAAATTGTGTACAATATTTATTTGTGTTATTTAATCAGGTTATCGACTGCGCTATTTTTCTTAATGTAAAGACAGTTGGCAATAAATATTACTTTATAGTTTAACTCGATGCTTGCTTGCGACCGGCTCAACCAGTTAACCGATCACGTGCTTTAATCAACCAATCAACAGCTTAAAATGGTAATCGAAAGATAATAGAACGTTGCGGTTAGTAACCCGTTACTCACCGGTCGACCGGTGAGTTCGTCGAATGCAAACAATAAGTGTTCTTGCTTAATTTCGATTATCCGGGGAAATTATTCGATTAAGCGGGGATCTTTAGTATTACATCTATGGGGAAATATTCGGTTCCAGGAGGTTTTATTCGTATAAACGGGTTATTCGTTTATCCGTTACCCGATTAAGCGGGGCTTACAGTATTCAATAGTTTCTAAAGTGCAGAACAAATTCAAACTGTTTTAAGCCGCAGATGTCATTGGCGATGTTCTTCATATCACGAAATCCTTGAAAAAATAACAAGAAAGAGAGAAATAAGACAGTTCAAAGAAAATAGCTAATTTTGGTGTTATATTGAAATATAAAAATAACTCAGTATGTATAAATTTTCATGATTTTTTCCACAAACCCTTTTTTTTACGAGCACTCTGGTATATATAACAAGCAAATGCTGCGGTCTCTTTGCACTTGTTTTTAGTGAGTTGGACTGTACTACATATATGGGAGCAAGCCCTTGCTACAGGCGGCAACTTCTGAAAGGTGGCAAAATTCACCATAATTATTTTCTTCAAATTTATTCAAACTTGATATAAAACCTTGAAGGTAGACGGGTAAGGACTAGTGATGGGCATAATCGAATCACTCGAGAACTCTTATTGTCACAAATTCTAGGTTATTGATTGACTCAGCTGGAGTTCTACGATTTCAAAAGATCTGGATTATCAATCACTCAAGTTCTCGAATTGGAAAGATATTGATTATCAAAAGGTCTCGATAATGCCCATCACTAGTGAGGGCATCAGTTTCAACATTTGCCACAGACATATATAAAAATAAAAATAACAGAAAAATTAAACATCTGGTACTGCTCGCTTTTCACTATCCCCCCCTCCCAAACCAGTATTAAACGACTGAATTCCAAATTTGCCCCCCTTGTCTGACTACGTTTTGCATATGCACCTTTGTGAAGTACTGCCATTATTTTTTTCCTCATTGGAAAAAAAAAACAACGGGATTTGGATCGTCATTTATTTTTTCATTCATTTACAGCGAAATGTTTCTGCCAATTACTTTTTTTAAAATCATGGATATGCAGTACATATATGTTACTGCAAAACACCAAAATTAAAGAAGGTCGACTTTTACTGGCGATTCACCAGAAATATTAAGTATATCACCGATGCCTTTGGTATGTGTATGTTGATATGCACTGACTAGTGTCGACATTTACCAGATTTCAGACTTTCACAATTTACCTTTTAATGGGGAGTACAATGCATGTCATAGTAGGAACTTATACCGGGGGGGGGGGGGGGGGGGGCATGTAGCTAAGTTTGATGCATTTTGTTATTGTACCATAATGCGCAAGTAAATGCAATTTTAGCAAATAATTGAAAAATACTAGCCTAGAATTGAGATTTTATATTAGTAAGATAGTGAACGTTAAACAAATTTACTCACTTTCAACAATCCCTTTTCTTTTGCTTTCTCAACTAGTATAGTACTAACTAGTAAAATTACAACAATGAAGAGAATTTAATTATAATTTCTCATCACAGTCGTAATTCAACTTGTATTGTTGTTCAGCCGGAAAAAAATTCCGTTGATTTCTTCAAAACGACGAAGTAGTATAATGACTATGCAGAATATTATGCCATCAAGTTTTAAGTCATAATTAAAATAAGTACTGCATTTGTGGATGAAAACAATGTTAAATTGAAGAACTATCGCATATTTTAAGTAAATAAAACCAATTATACTTCCAATGTAAAATGAAGCTACTGCAAAAATGCTACGGTAAACAAAAACGAGTCTTGCATTGAGTTGCCAATTTAGAATTGAAAATTTTCAACCATTACATTCCATTAATTCTAAAATCAACTTTGCATTCAAAACAGACGCCATTGATGTTTTTCTGCACTTGCGAGGGATTTTCCAGACTTACAAGAGCTCGAGAGCAATTGCAAATTTTGCGAGGGAATCGGGACTGAAGACAATCGCAATGTTACACTTGAATTCAAATTGGGGAAATAGCGATTGCATCGGTACATTGCGATCGGCCGTGTTTCACTTGAATCCCTGTGTAACTTACCAGCGAGCATGCCATTTGGCGAGAGAATCTAGTAATTAGATAAGATGGCGATTCGCAACTCCAACAAACTATAGGAGTCGCTGCAGCCAGTCTAATGGCGGATGAAAAAAACAATCGCATGCCGTAACGTATAAATTGCTTCTAAGTTAGTAAATGACAGAAATTTTTGTTGGTATGTATGATTTTTTTGTTCTTCAGTGTTTTCAAAAGATTCTTTAAAGTCTTTTGGTTGTTCTGACCCATGTAGAAATAGATGAAAAATCAAACAGTATTACCAAATTAAGAAATTAATGCAAAGTCACTGCAGTCACTGTCTAATGGCCGACTTAAAAACTAAAACAAACGCATGTGGTAACGAAGAAAATGCTAAAAGTGTTGTGATTTTTGTTCGTATGTATGATATTTTTCGCTTTATTCTTTTTAAATTAATTTTCAAAGTATTGTGGATATTCTGGCCCACGTAGAAAGAAATGAGAATTCAAGAAGCATTACTAAACGTCAAAGATTAATGCAAACTACGTAGTTCGTAGTTCTAAGCAGCTATTTCCACGATGTTGAATTCGATATTTATCAATTCTTGATAAAACTAAATAATAATTGTGGCCTGACAAGAACAATTAATGCTAGAAAATTCAATATGACATTACAAATTATTATCGAAAGAAGATTATACTTCTTTGCCTTGCTTGGCTAGCGCTTGTTGTTTTGCATTTGTTAGTTATTTCTCTCGAATTCCCGAATCGGTAAATTTAAAATTTTTCTGTTTTGATTTTTCTAATTTCTGAGTTACGATTTAATTATGTCAAGTTATGCAAATCATCCACAGAATTCTTACGGATATATGGTGGTAGTTTTCTTTTCAGTTGATTGACCATTATTTCTTTTTACTTATCGAATTCTGTAATCTTACTACCATTTTATTCCACTCATGATAAAAATTAAAAATGGTTTAACTAAAAACGCGAAATCTCGCCAAGGCTACTTTGCTTGCACAATACTAAAACTATAACCCTAAACAAACTTGGCGAAACCTTTCAGCTGAGAATAAAAGGAATAAAATAAATTCCTTCTCGATTAAACATTTTTCATTTTGTTCTACGATAATATATTCAAGAAAATATTTTGCATACTGTCCATTCCAACTGAATGCTGCTGTAAAATATGGTTAGTTAAATTAATTTAAGATTGAAAAAAAAACATATTCTTACAAATTTACACAAAACAATAAAATTTTTTACCTGGTATAACGTTATCTAAGTTTGTTAATCCAGAGTTTTCTTGTGTAACGCTTTCACCATTTCTCAATCAACTCATATTTTAGAAGGAAATAAGGAAAACTAATATTATTTTGAGAACCTCGAGAATACTACTAAGGGACGAATTAATTTCTGTAGCTGAAAGCAAACTAAGACTCATCGATTGCGTTAATAAATACTCAGAACAAACTGCCTGTGTTTACGTCAACAGACACACGTGGAACGCAACGTGGCAATGTTTTAGTTTCATCGGCAGTTTTGTAAATCACCGCAAGGTAGCGTATTCGAGCGCTGGAGTTCCGAATATAAGTTGTTCTGAAGCAGCCATTTTCGCGATGTTGAATTCTGTATTCATAAATTTTTGGTTCACTTCGAATAACATTTTCGTTTTGTACTGTTGTTTTCTGGTACTTATAATGTCCAGTTTCCTGACATTTCCAGCATTTGACGAAATTTTTGTCACATAGTGCACATACGTGACAGTAAGACTGTCAAGAGTAACATTTAATACTCTATGACTATATGATTGAATATCAAATGAGGAAGATGATATTTCATTGTTTTATTTAGCTGGCGCAAATTGTTTTATTTATGTAATTGAGTTATTTCTTTGAATCCGTGTATTTTAATTCTCGCTATTTCATATGTTTCTATTTCTCAATTGGATGATGAAATTCTGTCATACTATGCTTTGTAAATGATCTACAAAATGCTCGCGGATATGTAGTGGCAGTTCTGTTTTAAATCTTCATACATTTAATTCGTTCGTCATGGAAACGATTTGCGAAATCTTGTCAAGATACATTTTTCTCTCCCACAATTCTAAAACAATAAATCTATTTTTTTAGTGAACAATTTTTTGGCGAAACTTTTCCACCTATAACGGCAACTTTTGCCGAACAATAAAGTAAAGTTGGCGCACTATTTTAGAGATAAAAATTTCAAGCTTTTATTTTTATTGTTCAAATTCTTAACGTTCTTTTTGGCGGTCTAGGAAGATTGGGCGCCGAACATTTTGGGCGTCGGGAACTTTTGGCGCCGAGCATTTTGGGCGCCGGGAACCCAATGTTTCCGGCGTCCAAAATGCTCGGCGCCCAATGTTCCCGGCGGCGAATTTTGAAACGCTCTCAATGCTTACGTTACGGTAGCTACCGGTTAGTTAACCACGTGACAGCTAATGATCACGTGCTCCAATCAACTGCTTAGAATGGTAACCGGTTGATCATAGAACGCTGGGGTTAGTAACCGGTCAACCGCTGTGGTTCGTCGAACGCAAGGAATGCTTGCGTTCGAACGCAAGGAATGCTTGCGTTCGCCGAGCTCAACTGGTAGCTACCGGTTAATCGATCACGTGACATCTAATGATCATGTGCTTCATATTAATACGGTAACCGGTTGATGATAGAACGCAGTGGTTAGCAACCGGTTACTCAGTGGTCGACCGGTTAGGATCGTCGAATAAAACCAATTACAGTACATTGGCGAAATGAGAAATAAAAACGAGCGCGTTCTATTAAACAGCATGGTAACCTGGATTCATAAAGCAAAACCCCGACTAAAATGTAAACAAAGCAGCCCCTTTCAATTGTGAGGTAGAAATTGCAATGCGAAATATTGCTGTTTAAAGTTTTAGTTCGTTTTAATTTCACGATTTACTGTTTTTTGTGTTGTGAAATATTTCCGTTTTCGTAGGGTTTCTTCTGAATCTTAATTTACGTCTGTATTGTTGTTATGTTTGGAAAATTCTGCTTGCTGTAAACATTCGCAATAAACTCACATTGAAAGAGACGCAGAACAGATTTTAACATGGTAGATAATACATGCTGTTTCAAAATGAGTTTCTTTGACTGTTGATTTTTTTTTATATTCTTGAGAATAGTAACTGAAATACAATCTGAGTGCGCTTCTCTTATGTTGTTGATGTTTTAATTTATTGGTTTTCTCTGAACAATATGTTGAAGATTTTGGTTATTTCATAAAGTTTTTTAACAATAAAAATGTCGTGAGAAAATCTGTAAAAAATACGACCATTTAATGATCTAAGAAATACATTTTATCTCAGGAATGAATATAATCCTTTTCATTTAATTTAATTTCACCTTCATCTGTCTCAGTTTTTAGTTTTATAAAAAAAAATAATAAAAAGGGGAAAGGATGGGTATGGGAAGATGTTGAGTCACTCCTCCTATGCTCTGTGGGGCTCATGAGAATTTGAGCGGCCAGTGTCAGCCCTTTGCACACTCCCCCCCCCCCATTTCCTAGAAAAAATTAAAATGACACGTTTGGCTACCACCAAGTACTCGCAATCAGTAGTCATTGGCCCCAGGAACTGTAAGCTTTTCCATTTCGATTGTTTTATGCTCCGAGCTTGTGTCACTCCTTAACTGTACTAAATCATTACCGAAATGGGAAGATTAGGCGCCGACTATTGGGCGCCGAGTATTTTGGGCATGGGGAACTTTGGGCGCCGAGCACTTTGGGCGCCGGGAACTTTAGGCGCCGAGCATTTTGGGCGCCGAGCATATTGTGCCCAGTATTCCCGGGGCCTAAAATGCTCGGCGCCCAATGTTCCCGGCAGCGAATTTTGAAACGCTCTCAATGCTTACGTTACGGTAGCTACCGGTTAGTTAACCACGTGACAGCTAATGATCACGTGCTCCAATCAACTGCTTAGAACGGTAACCGGTTGATCATAGAACGCTGCGGTTAGTAACCGGTCGACCAGTGAGGTTCGTCGAACGCAAGGAATGCTTGCGTTCGCCGAATTCAACTGGTAGCTACCGGTTAATCGATCACGTAACATCTAATGATCACGCAGCGGTTAGCAACCGGTTACTCAGTGGTCGACCGGTTGGGATCGCCGAACAAAACCAATTACAGTACATTGGCGAAATGAGAAATAAAAACGAGCGCGTTCTATTAAACAGCATGGTAACCTGGATTCATAAAGCAAAACCCCGACTAAAATGTAAACAGAGCCGCCCCTTTAAATTGTGAGGTAGAAATTGGAATGCGAAATATTGCTGTTTAAAGTTTTAGTTCGTTTTAATTTCACGATTTACTGTTTTTTGTGTTGTGAAATATTTCCGTTTTCGTAGGGTTTCTTCTGAATCTTAATTTACGTCTGTATTGTTGTTATGTTTGGAACCCTTTCCCCCAACTACCAATCACTTCTGAAGTGCTCCAATTCAGTGTTAATTACAATACAATATGAATAGCAAACCCTTCTGCAAGTTTTCCGGATTTTTCGCATGCCATGAATGTAAGGGAAAAAAACGGAAACGAACAAGTTCAAAGGTGCAAGAATGCACTAGCCAAGGGCACTCACTTTGGCTCCCCCCTCCCCTCTAACTTAACTATCACAGGTGCTATGAATTCAAAGTCAATTATACAATATTTGCTGTAAACTTCTTTGATAGGGAACATTTTAATATAATTAAGATTTTGGTGCAATCTGCAAATTGTTATCAATTATCAGTTCATTCAGGCAAAATTAACAAGGCAAAAAGAAAAAAAAAATTTTTTTAGAGCTCTGAATTTATTATTATCATTAGCATACAAATGAACTCACACCTATTAGACTATAATGATTTAGTACAGTTAAGGAGTGACACAAGCTCGGAGCATAAAACAATCGAAATGGAAAAGCTTACAGTTCCTGGGGCCAATGACTACTGATTGCGAGTAGTTGGTGGTAGCCAAACTTGTCACTTTAATTTTTTCTAGGAAATGGGGGGGGGGGGGAGTGTGCAAAGGCTGACACTGGTCGCTCAAATTCTCACGAGCCCCACAGAGCATAGGAGCAGTGACTCAACATCTTCCCACCCATCCTTTCCCCTTTTTATTTTTTTTTATAAAACTAAAAACTGAGACAGATGAAGGTGAAATTATATTAAATGAAAAGGATTATATTCTTTCCTGAGATAAAATGTATTTCTTAGATCATTAAATGGTAGTATTTTTTACAGATTTTCTCACGACATTTTTATTGTTTAAACAGCAATATTTCGCATTGCAATTTCTACCTCACAATTGAAAGGGGCTGCTTTGTTTACATTTTAGTCGGGGTTTTGCTTTATGAATCCAGGTTACCATGCTGTTTAATAGAACGCGCTCGTTTTTATTTCTCATTTCCCCAATGTACTGTAATTGGTTTTGTTCGGGATCCTAACCGGTCGACCACTGAGTAACCGATTGCTAACCGCTGATTGATCATTAGATGTCACGTGATCGATTAACCGGTAGCTACCAGTTGAGCTCGGCGAACGTAAGCATTCCTTGCGTTCGACGAACCTCACCGGTCGACTGGTTACTAACCGCAGCGTTCTATGATCAACCGGTTACCGTTCTAAGCAGTTTTGATTGGATCACGTGATCATTAGCTGTCACGTGGTTAACTAACCGGTAGCTACCGTAACGTAAGCATCGAGAGCGTTTCAAAATTCGCCGCCGGGAACATTGGGCGCCGAGCATTTTAGACGCCGGAAACATAGGGCGCCGAGCATTTTAGGTCCGGGAATACTGGGCACAATATGCTCGGCGCCCAATCTTCCCATTTCGTCTTTTTGGATTCTTCAATTCGTTTTTCGGCAATTTTATAAATCACCGCAAGGTAGCGTATTCGAGCTCTGGAGTTGCGAATTGCCCGTTTTTCCGTGTGTTAAACTTTTAAGGAAAGGGGGAAAAATGTCATCCGTGTATCTTTGTTATTAAAAACTGAGTGTAGCCATCTTTGTATGTATCTATGTGGTCTTTACTCCTTGAGTGCGTCAGGAACGACAAGATAATCGAACCAGCTGGTATCGTTTTGTTTTTGAGTAATCACGATTGCTTATTGTTCTCACTTGATTGTTTTGATGTGCTATTATTTTATTTTCCCGCCAGCACCCTCTGCAGCACCACCGTCGACCGGCCGGCCGCCTCACGATGCTGCTCCTCTAGCGAAAACCGTCTCCAGGTTGCGTCACTTACTTGCCTACACTTCCACCAACACACACACACACACTTACACACACATACATCTACACACACACATACACCTACACACACATACATCTACACACACACATACACCTACACACACAAAGACATACATACACACACGCATACATACAGACACACAAACACATAAACACAACTACCCACACATACACATAGCTTCCCCACACACACACTCGTGATTCGCAAATTCAACGAACTATAGGGGGAACTGTAGCCACTTTCTAATGGCGGACGAAAAAGGTAAAACGAACGCACGTGGTAACGAAGAAAATGCTAACAAGCCTATTAACTTCGTTCGTATGCATGATTTTTTTTCGCTTTATTCTTTTTAAATTAATTTTCAAAGTTTTGTTGATATTCTGGCCCACGTAGAAAGAAATGAGAATTCAAGAAGCATTACTAAACGTTAGAAATTAATGCAAATTACGCAGTTCGTAGTCCTAAGCAGCCATTTCCACGATGTTGAATTCAATATTTATCAATTCTTGATAAAACTAAATAATAATTGTGGCTTGACAAGAATAGCAATTATTGCTAGAAAATTTAATTATATGATATTACGAAGTATTATCAAAAGATTATACTTCTTTGCCTTGCTTGGCTAGCGCTAATTGTTTTGCATTTGTACCTGAGTTATTTTTCTCAAATTCCCGAATCGGTTAATTTCAAATTTTTCTGTTTCGAATGTTTTTAATTTCTGAGTTATGATTTAATTTATGTCATGCAAATCATCAACAAAATTCTCACGGATATATGGTGGTAGTTTTATTTCCAATTTTGATCTACCATTATTTCTTTTTACTTATCGAATTCTGTAATCTTTCTACCATTTTATTCCACTCATGATAAAAAATAAAAATGGTTTAATTAACATGGGCGGAATCTCACCAAGGGTACTTATCTCGCACAATACTAAAACTACATCCTTAAACAAATTTGGCGAAACCTTTCAGCTGAGAATAAAAGCAATAAAATAAATTCTTTCTCGGTTAAACATTTTTCATTTCGTTCTACGATAATATATTCAAGAATATATTTTGCATACTGTCTATTCCAACTAAGTGCTGCTGTAATATATGGTTAGTTAAATAAATTTAAGATTTAAATTAATTTTAATTAAAAATTTCAAAATTCAAGTTATGTTTTTCGCAATCACGAGTTGCGACAGGGCCCTACTCATTCTCTATTGTTTCTAGAAACAGCTCCTGTACCCCAAAGCCACCCTTCCTCCTGGGCGAATACGTGTGTATACTTGTGTTTGTGTGTGTGTGTGCAGGCGTGCGTACATGTGTAGGATTGTGTGTGCGTAGACCTGTGTGTATGCACGTAGGCGTGCGTGTATGTGTGTAAAGGCTTGTGTGTATGAGCAGCGTGCGTGTATGTGTGTGAGCGCGCGTGTGTGTAGGACATGGACGCCATCGACCAGGAGAAACGGATTCCAGGAGGCAGGGCTCGGAGCCGCGCCTGCAGAGGCCGGTGGGAGGTGGTGCTGGTGTCCCTGGTGCAAGCTGAAAAAGGAACCAAACAACAAGGACAGTCAAATAAAAGCAATAAGCAATCGTGATTGTTAAAAAAAAAAAAAAAAAAAAAAAACATATTCTTACAAATGTACACCAAACAATAAAATTTTTTACCTGGTATAACGTTATCTAAGTCTGTTAATCCAGAGTTTTCTTGTGTAACGCTTTCACCATTTCTCAATCAACTCACTTTTTAGAAGGAAATAAGGAAAACTAACATTATTTTGAGAAGCTCGAGAATACTATTAAGGGACGAAACAATTTCTGTAGCTGAAAGCAATCTAAGACCCATCGATTGCGTTAATAAATACTCAGAACAAACTGCCTGTGTTTACGTCAACAGACACACGTGGAACGCAATGTGGCAATGTTTTAGTTTTTTCGGCAATTTTATAAATCACCGCAAGGTAGCGTATTCGAGCGCTGGAGTTGCGAAAAACAATTTGAATTCAAGATGTCAAAGTTCAAATTATTATTTTTTTTAAAATAAAGATTAAAAGCACTGGACCTAATTGTTATATTGATACGTTTTTTTTTTCTGTAGAGCGTTCGGCTATAAACTAGCTGAACTTTGGGCCCACCCGGGGTGTCCGTCATGCCTTGCGTTCGACGAACTTCACCGGTCGACCGGTAAGTAACCGGTTACTAACCGCAGCGTTCTATGATCAATCGGTTACCATTCTAAGCTACTGATTGGAGCACGTGATCATTAGCTGTCACGTCAGTAACTAACCGGTCGCTACCGGTCGTGCTTGTCGAACATAAGCATAAAAGCTAATTTAGATTAATATTACGCTATAGTGCCTAGAAGGGGTAGTGTTGCTATCGAAACAGAAACCGTAGCCAGGGCTTCGGAGTCGGAAGGAAAATGACCGACTCCGATCCCGACTCCGGATGTTTTTGATTTTTTTTAATTGTATTTTTTCAACTACCTCTCTCCCTTCAGGGGAAGAGGGAAAACCTCTAAACAGAGATTGAAATATTGATTCCTTTCATGAAAATTTCGCATTTTGTTTTTTATTGTAAACCCAAGACGCATACAACGTTAGAAATTCAATTTAAAAATCAAATTTTCCTATAGTTACCAGTTAAAAAGTGAGATGACTTAAAAATCCTTTTAAAAAATTTGAAGAGGATTATCTGTAACTTGCCTCCTTTTAATGTTTAACAAATAGATATTGATCAAATCGTGTGCTTTCAATTTTTGAAAGCTGTAACTTGAGGAAAAAAAAGCTTTTTTTCTAAATCCAAGTCCTTGAGAGGGGGTGGTTTGCCCCGGGTGACACCCATCTGGTAGATGACACCCAAAGTTAATTTCAGAGTTTATAAATACTTTAATTCTGAAAATTTTCGCGAATACATTTTAAATTATATTTCATCAATCAAATTTCAACGAAAATAGGGCACATATATATCAGGAGCTAATTTTACACAAAATGCGGCGCTATACAAATTTATTCGAATAGCTTTTACTATACCCATATTTCTTCTGACGGCGAACCCTGACAAAACCATTCATGTCATGAGCCAGAAATTGTGATTCGTCAGACCGGACAACTCTCTTCCAGTCATCCGAGGACCAATCTCGGTGTTCTTGATCCCACCGAAATGGGAAGATTGGGCGCCGACTATTGGGCGCCGAGCATTTTGGGCACCGGGAACTTTGGGCGCCGAACATATTGTGCCCAGTATTCCCGGGGCCTAAAATGCTCGGCGCCCAATGTTTCCGGCGTCCAAAATGCTCGGCGCCCAATGTTCCCGGCGGCGAATAGAGAAGTTTTCGATTTCTCAATTTCATTTTTATATGATAGAGTAACATGTATGAACATCATAGGTGAAAAAAATTTTGCGATACGATAAGTAGTTTTTTTTTAAATTAATTTTTAAAGTTCAAGCGCCTGTGACGTCAGATGGCATAGGAAGTGACGTCCGATAGGAGAGAAACGCTAGTGAACCGGTTCCCATGTCATGGGAGAAATCGAAGAACGTGCATTCGACTTCGAAGATGAAACGTAAAAGGCTTATCTCCTCGCGTTTCAGGAACATTAAACCTCTCATCCTCTCGGAAATATTCGAATTTCACCATTGATATTATTTGAGGAGGATTATTTAGATTGTGCTTTAATGAATCCGGCCTCCATAGTGTGTTCAAAAGGATTATTGAATTTCTAAAAAATAAAAATATCAGCGTGCTCAAAATGTCCCTAGCGAAAACAAGGGATCTTCGGCGGAAGGCTGCCCATTCGCCTGTGACGTAGACTCGTGACGTTTCAGAAGAGCGCACTTTTGCGCGTGGATTTTTAAAAATTCATTAAAAATCAACCACGGTGTTTTAAAATTCGGCGATGGTGAATATAACAATATCCAATAGCCAAAATATGAACATTTAATAGGTTGCAACTTCCCTATTGCTGTACCAAGAAACATTGGGTCTGGTGAAACAGAACTAATAATGGCACAAAGACGCCAATTGGACATGTTTGCGAAAGGAAGAATCGTTGGAATGCTAGAATCTGGACGATCACAAACTGAAGTATCTCGTATTCTTAATGTGCCTCAGTGTGTAAACTCGAGACTATGGCAGAGGTTTTCAAATACGGGAGATGTTACCGGCCGACCAGTACCAGGTCGACCAAGAGTCACAGCCGCAAACCAAGATCGTTTTCTGGCAATTTCTTCACGACGTCATAGGGACAGCTGTGCCAGAGAACTGGGTTCGGCGCTCAGTGCCGTCACAGGAATAACAATTTCGAGGAAAACTGTTTACAGGAGACTCAATCATGTCGGTCTGTATGCCAGAAGACCAGCGGTTTGCATTCATCTCACATCAGCGCGTAAACGCGCTCGTTCAAACTGGAGCTTGCAACATCGGCATTGGAGTATGGGACAGTGGGCTAATGTGATGTTCAGTGATGAGTCCCGCTTTACTCTACAGGGTGATTTTCGTCAGGTAACAATCAGGAGAGAAAAGGGGACTCGTTTCCAACCGCAAAACATAAGAGAAAGACATCACTTTGCGTCAGTAGGAGTAATGGTGTGGGCGGACATTATGTTGGATGGCCGCACCGACCTCCATATTTTTGAGACAGGCTCAGTCACTGGACAAAGATACAGAGACGAGGTTCTTGAGCCTTATGTTCGCTTGTTTCGATGTGCTGTTGGTCCTGAGTTCATATTCATGAACGATAACGCGCCATGTCACTGAACAGCTGTAGTCGATGACTTCCTCGAATCAGAAAATATCCAACGAATGACGTGGCCTGCGAACTCCCCTGATCTGAACCCTATCGAGCATGTCTGGGATATGCTCGGAAGATAACTTGCAGCCCGTTTGCCCCCGCCAAGCTCCGCTCCGGAGCTAAAAAGAGCTCTCCAACATGCTTGGAACTGTTTAAGCCCACAACTCATCCACCACCTCATAAAAAAGTATGAGTAATCGTTGTGCAGCGTGCCTGGCAGTCAGAGGTGGCGATACACACTATTGACGTTCAGCATCATCTTTTAAAGAAATATTTTTGTGCAAAGAGTAAACTCCTC
Organism: Uloborus diversus; assembly: GCF_026930045.1. Classification (NCBI taxonomy): domain Eukaryota; kingdom Metazoa; phylum Arthropoda; class Arachnida; order Araneae; family Uloboridae; genus Uloborus; species Uloborus diversus. Next base: position 58,985,196 of record NC_072734.1, on the reverse strand, counting down.
ATATGCTTAATTTTCATTTAAACTATTTTTTGGGATGATAAAAGTAAATATTACCGTTTTTTTTAATTGTTTGCTTATTTTGTAACCGTGTTGCACTCGCATATCGAGTTTCCCCCTATTTCGATGTATATTTCTCACATTACTCACATAAATAACAATTATGCTTAACTTTTGGACACCAGTGTAGTATAAAGCTTACGTTCGACGAGCTCAACAGGTAGCGATCGGTCGATTGATCACGTGACAGCTAGTGACATCATTTTAACCGGTGAGCTACCGGTCGCTCATCGAACACAACCCAGCTATAAAAATAATTTTTCATATAAATCAATGTTTAAGTGAAATTAAGCATGGACAAATCTTTTTTTTTTTTTTTCCTGGAACTAAAAGAGCGATAGTTTTTTTCATATTTTTAAGCATAAAAAAATAAAGTTGGTAAATCACTTTTCACTCTTGAAACAACTTCTATATTTGATGTATGAAATTAATTGAATTTCCGCCCGCATTAAAATGCTTTCAAAGCCAGATCAATTCCTTGACTATAATGATTCAAGGAAATATTTAGAATTCAAGGATATATTAAGATCAATTCTTTGATTCATGTTTTATGTTTATGTGATGCCTTGTGCCTTGTTCATCTAAAACAAATGTATCAAGTGACCATTGACCACCCGCGGTGTGCGATCTCTCAAACTTCCTGGAATGTGCAAGGCCCGACTAACTAAAAGTGAGGTCCTAGGCCCACGTTAATTTGGAGGTCCCCTGATGACTATACAGAGGTTGATTTACAGGTTTAGAGCCTGTCAGAATGCAATTTGGGGGACAATTTGTTTATCACAAAACTATGTATAAATCATTTATCGTGTGCATTTATGAATCCCTTTTAGGTCCCCCCATTGTGACAAAGTAAATTCCTTACTGTCAGAATGAATAAAAATTCCCTTTTAAGGAAATTTTTTTTTCAAATTAAAAAGTCATAATTTTTGTTATTATTTTTAAAATACATTTATTTTTCGTATAATTGCAATGTTTTGCATAATTCTGTAAGTAATTTGGGGCTCCTTAGGAAGGTGGAGCTCCAGGTCTACTTGGCCTGTGCGGTAATCAGACCCTAGGAATTTGTCATTCCCCTTTAATCTGTACATTCTTCGCTTCTCTAGGGTAAATAGGGAAGTTTTCGATTTTTCAATTTTATTTTTATATGATAGAGTAACATGTATGAACATCATAGGTGAAAAAAATTTTGCGATACGATAAGTATTTTTTTTTTAAATTAATTTTTGAAGTTCAAGTGCTTGTGACGTCAAATGGCATAGGAAGTGACGTTATGCGCTCTTCCGATACGGGAGAAGCCGCAGGGCATGCAGTTGGCTTCGAAGACGAAACGTAAAAGGCTTATCTCCTCGCGTTTCTGGAACATTAAACTTCTCATCCTCTCGGAAATATTCGAAGATCATCATTGATGTTACTTGAGGAAGATTATTTAGATTGCTTTAACGGATCCGGCCTCCATAGTGTGTTCAAAAGGATTATTCAATTTCTAAAAAATAAAAATATCAGCGCGCTCAAAATGTCCGTACGAAAACAAGGGATCTTCGGCGGAAGGCTGCCCAATAGTGCCCTGTGACGTAAGCTCGTGACGTTTCAGAAGAGCGCACTTTTGCGCGCGGATTTTTAAAAATTCATTAAAAATCAATCACGTTATTTTAAAATACGGCGATGGTGAATTTTTTAGTTTTGAGGGTCAATTAACAATATCCAATAGTCAAAATATGAACATTTAATAGGTTGCAACTTCCCTATTGGGAGAATTCTTGAAAATTTGAACAGAAGTGCAGGGAAAGAATGGACCAGTTCCTTCTGAATATACAGTAGATGTTTTTTTTTTCTTTTTTTTGGAAGTTAAGATGTGGTTTGGAAACTGATAACATTCAACCATGCAATGATCACAAAATGAAGAAAAACCATATTTCCGACAGAAAAATAAATACAAAAATTACCTAAATAAATACCCGAACTAAACACAGAAATACCTAAAGCACACTACTAAAGCGCACGGACATGAGGCACATCCCACGCATAGAGTTGAGATTACGTAGAGGAACCGAGTCAACCTTTTCCCCTACTGGAGAAATACGCCAGAGTTCCCCACAAAACACGTGGTTGAAAGCTGCAACATTTGGCGTTAATAGCGCATTTTGGCGCACGCGAATGTTTCATCAGCTTTTTTTCATCCATCGCAACTTTTCGGTTCTATAAAAGACTGTTGCTTTTTGTATAGTGGTTTCATGTCTTGTTAATTATTTCTCAACTTCATTTACCCTAAAAAGATATTATTAAAGATCAAAATCGATGCTTGTAATTAACAACACATTTTCAATAATTTATCGAAGGACTAAGCAAAACACTGCATGGTTTTTGAATAATTAAATATTAATTAAAGATGCACCGAATATTCGGGTGGTACTGAATTTCATTTCTTAATGGGGTTGTTCCCGAAATTTGAAAAGTATTTTTTTCTGAAAGAGCATGCTGAAACACATCCGATTCAACCTTTTTAAAAATAATTTGACGAAGTTTAATATTTTTTAACTATTATTTTAAACGGCGCGCAGATTGAAATTCATTATTTTTCGCTTCTGCACATGACATCACAAGTGATGAAATACCATTCACTGATGCCATTTGCACACAACGCACATTTGGATTAAAAATCTCAAAATTCTAACTAGTTTTATTTTATTTTAAGTTAATAATTATACTTTATGTAGATAAGTTTACGATGTTAAATGGAATTACATTTTACAAAGTAGATAAAAATTTTCTGTAGCTATAAAACTCCAAAATTACAAGTTAAAACTTTTCTTTTGTTGCAAATATTCGGTATACGGCCGAATATTTGGTTCGAATTTTATCGAATGTTCGGTACTCGGCAAAATATGGTATTCAGTGCCTGCCTAATTTTAATCGATAAACATTACAGAAGTGGGGCGTGCATAAGTTATTAGTGAATGAGATATACTGCATTATACAACTCGTTAATTTTTCATAAACACTCATGCAATCCTTTAATTCGGGGCTTTTTTGTAAAAACAAAAAAATTATTTGGGTGAAACATTTTTCCTACAAATTTATTAAAAACATTTAAAAGCCAATATTAGAATAACAAGAAATGTAAATGATCATTAAAACAATTATAATTTATAAACGACACTGTTTTGTTTTCGATAGCCCTGGCGATAAAATTGCTCGCCGAGAGCCTAAAGTCTATTCGCCGTGAAAAATAACAATTATCAGTAGATGAATTAATCTCCAATGGTTTTTAATGAGTAAAACAATCAAAATCAATATTGAAACAAAAATAATCGCTAATTAAACAAGAACATTTAATTATATAACCAAGCAGAGAATAATATATCATCATGTCAGCGAGTGTTGATACATTTAAAAATCATTTTTAAACAGATAAAGCAAGTAAATTTATTGTCACCCGTAACTGCGAATAGCTCAGCAATGTCTTCCGAACATTTATTTTAACATTCAAAAGTATAACAAGGATTGTACAATCTTAAAAGCTCTTTAAATAAGAGAACAGTTAAAATTTCTAAAAGCGAGCGCAACCATCACAATGCAAATCCTATGCGGTTGTCGGAACCGGTTACGGCTAGGCAGAATTTCGTCCACAGGTCACGTGATTTTATCTTGGGCACGGCTTGGGGGTTGCTCTGCGCTCTCTACCCAAGTATTTCCCCTCTACGATCCCACGTCACTTCTCAAAGAGTCACGTGGCTTCCCGTTTTAGCAAAAAACGAAACTAAACTATTTTTAGTGGTAAATGTCTTTTAAAATATCGATCTGAGATGAGACAAAAAATGTTTTCTGTCTTTTTTTAGGTCATTCTGATTGTATTAAAATTAAGAAAAAAAAAACTGCTGTTGTTGTCCATTGTTACGCTGGTATTGCTGCCAAAAAATTGACGCCAATGGATAAAGATCACGTATTTCCCAGAAAAATCGAATTACTGAATGAAATGCTACCGCAAAACTCAGTTAATAAGTAAAACCTCTAAACAAATTTCATTTCTTAACACTCAAGCGAGAAACGACAACATCATAATATAATACAGGAATTTCTTCATGCTATCTCGCGTGAAAAAGCAAATAAAATGAAATTGTCAATTTAGCGGGTTCGCGTTTTCGAATCGTAAAACAGGGTTCAACGTGTTTCAATGAATTTTTTGTAACGATCTTTCCATTTGCAATAGTTCAAAGTCAAGAAAAGAGATATCACAGGTACAAAGATATCTCACAGGCAACAGCAAATTCGCAACTCCAGCGCTCGAATACGCTACCTTGCGGTGATTTACAAAACTGCCGGAAAAACTAAAACTTTGCCACGTTGCGTTCCATGTGTGTCTGTTGACGTAAACACAGGTAGTTTGTTCTGAGTATTTATTAACGCAATCGATGTGTCTTAGTTCGGTTTCTGTAGTTTTCAGCTGCAGAAATTGTTTCGTCTCTTAGTAGTATTCTCGAGCTTCTCAGAATAATGTTAGTTTTCCTTATTTCCTTTTAAAATGTGTGTTGATTGAGAAATGGTTAAAGCGAAAACTCTGGATTAACAAACTTGGATAACATTAAACAAGGTAAAAATTTTTATTGTTTTGTATGAATTTGTAAGAATACGGTTTTTTTTTTTTAAATCTTAAATTAATTTAACTAACCATATTTTACAGCAGCATTCAGTTGGAATGGACAGTATGCAAAATATTTTCTAGAATATATTATCGTAGAACAAAATGAAAAATGTTTAACCAAGAAGGAATTTACTTTATTCCTTTTATTCTCAGCTGAAAGGTTTCGCCAAGTTTGTTTAGAGTTATAGTTTTAGTATTGTGCGAGCAAAGTAACCTTGGCGAGATTTCGCGTTTTTAGTTAAACCATTTTTAATTTTTATCATAAGTGGAATAAAATGGTAGTAGAATGGTAGTTATAGAATTCGATAAGTTAAAAGAAATAATGGTCATTCAACTGAAAAGAAAACTACTACCATATTTCCGTGAGAATTTTGTTGATGATTTGCAACATGACATAATTAAATCGTAACTCAGAAATTAGAAACATCGAAACAGAAAAATTTTAAATTAACCGATTCGGGAATTTGAGAGAAATAACTCAGCTACAAATGCAAAACAATAATCGCTTGCCAAGCAAGGCAAAGAAGTATCATTTTCTTTTGATAATAATTTGTAATGTCATATTAAATTTTCTAGCATTAATTGTTATTCCTGTCAGGGCACAATTATTATTTAGTTTTATCAAGAATTGATAAATATCGAATTCAACATCGTGGAAATGGCTGCTTAGAACTACGAACTACGTAGTTTGCATTATTGTTTGACGTTTAGTAATGCTTCTTGAATTCTAATCTCTTTCTACGTGTGCCAAAATAACCTCATTACTTAAAATATTGATTTAGAAAGGATAAAACAAAAAAAATCATACATACGAACAAAAATCACAACAATTTTAGCATTTTCTTCGTTACCATGTGCGTTTGTTTTAGTTTTTTCGTCAGCCATTAGACAGTGACTGCAGTGCCCCCTATAGTTCGTTGGAGTTGCGAATAGGAAACGAATTTCGCTCTCTTCACGTGAAAACAGACGCCCTCCCCACGTAATACGGAGGCAGTGGTAAAAACCCAAACCGAAACCATTAGCATTCACTTCGAGTATTACAATACGTTATTTGGCAACACTTCAACTATGTCGCTGTCTTTGGAAATGAGCCTACGCTGATTCACTTAAAATTATCAAAACTATAAAATGTCTGAGAGATTTACTGTCACAAAATCTAATGATCAATTACAGACGTCAGATCGAAATTATGGAGCTACACGGTTTTTGGATGATTCAGGCAGACTGCAGGATGATGCTTGTTTAGGTAAGTTAACGTGGCAGAATGTAAACAAAGATTCTTCCATGCATGTTCAGCTGTCAAATTAATTTTGATATCGCCGTCATTCAGCAACAATAAAAAAGGTTGTATTTGCTTTTAAGTTGTAAAACGGAAAAAACCGAATTGTTAATGTGCGGTAAAAGAGATTTTATAAATATTATTTTGACATTGATCTCGAACTCGTGTACATAAAGTGTAGTACACAGTGGCGGTTCCTGCCTTGAAAAAGTGAGGGGTGCCGATCATGAGTGCACTCACCCCCCCCCCCCCGTTTTTGAAAAAATTAATATATTTTTAACATTTAAACTTTCTTAAAATAATTATTTGCGGAAAAAATAAATTTAAATTCATTTTAAACAAATCACAAGCTACAAAATACATTAACTACCTACTACATAAATCACGAAAGATATTAATCTCATGTTTATGTCCATGATTGCTTGCAGGGTGGAGTACTTTCACCCAGACTTTCAAAAATAAAATTGAATTAATCAGATAGGGAAAAGCTACAAAATAAATCACGAAAATTATTAATCTCACGTTTATATCCAGTACCCTTTCGGGCACTGCAGTACGCCTCTCTTGCAGCATTGGTAAGGGGCTGAAAGGGAAGCACTTTCACCCACCCCCTGGCTTTTCAAAATAAATAAGTTTTAAAATGAAATATTATTTTTAATCTTATAACTTAGTATTTTGAATGAGTAAAATTAATTTTATTGTAAGCAAGGCCAAATTACAAAAATATTGTGATCGGAGAAATATGTTAACATTATAAATTAAATAACTTGAACACAAATGAAAATACATCTCAGTATTTGCTGTAAAATATGAGGGCAAATCAAAAAGTCTTTTTCCATATTTTTTATTTGCCAAAAATAGGTATATACAGGTATTTACAAATATATGTAGCATACTATGTACCTTACATTATTTATCCTCATAGTCACTAAGTACACCAGTTCAGACATTTGTTCTATTGCAGCACTAAATCAGAGATCCCCCTGTCCTACAGAATTCTTCCGGCTGCCTGTGGAACCACCATCAGATCACGTTCTTGGCTTCTTTCAAAATTGAAGTTTCTAAAACGCAATTTGAAACGATTTTCGAACGCAAAATTTTAAGCAATGTCGCAAGGTATTGGGAGTTTTCCCCTGAAATTTTTACAAAATTGAAGATTTAGAAATGAAAATTGAGATGTTCTGTAATGTTTTTGGCGAGAGGAGAAGGGGGATTCGAAGGAGAGACTCTCTCATTTTCAGTCGAAGTTGAAAAAAAAGAAGGAAAGAAATTTGGGGCAACTAGCTGACCAATTAGCTGTAACTATTGAAAATTTTTAATTAAAATATTTTTTTAAAAAAGAAATCAAGATTTACTCTGATATTATTATTATTATTTTTTTTTCAAATTGAAATCTCTTTTGCCCTATTGTGTTTCTCAGATACGTCTTTAGAAGTTTCAAAGAGCAAAATGCTCTTTGACAAATAAATGGGTTGTGTTAGTAATCGGCCAGCTTCGTGCTGATCTTTCTTGAAGGAAAAGTTGATAAGAAACACATTTTAGAGGAAAAATGGAACAGAGTAAATTTTGAAAAACATTTTCTGACCCCTTCCTTCCCTTTCTGCATATATCAACCCTTTTTTTTTTCATTTCAAGCACACAAGCACTCACAAAAAAAGAAAGAAAAAAAGAGGGGGGAGGGAGAATGAATAAAAAATTATAAATTTTTGTCTGGAAAAGTGAGGGGGCCCGGGCCCCTTCTAGGCCCTCCCATGAGCCGCCACTGGTAATACAAATAATAAAATCTTTCTTGCTTTTAAATTTTTATGTATGTGCAAACGATTTTAAATAAAGATTCATTTTTAACAAAGAATATTTTTGAATATGTTTCAAATTTTTGCATAGGTTTCATTTTTTAAATTTTGGGTGCCTGGAAATTTAAAATTTGTATGTGTTGCATCCATTTCACGCACGTTTTAAAATAAAGTAAATTAAATGTGCCCAAAATAATATTGTCCTGGATGGAATTATCATAATATGAGCATGTATAATAGTTGAAAAAAAATCCTTATTGTTAAAAAAAAACTGTTTTCATTTTAGCATCTCAATGCTGTAATTTTACTTTTTAATAGATTTATCATGTTGACGATTAGTGTTTTGGCAAACTATTTTTGTAGTAAGTTTCTGCCCTAAAGCCAGGGCTAAGGCAGAAATACTTAATATATACCGCCAGCTCAGTTATTCAATCATGATGGAATAACTGAGCTGGCGGTGTATTTTAAGTAAATTATTTTTTACTTCAATAGTTTAATCATTTGGCATGTTTTTTTTAAATGTACCTTTAGTCTTGTTTTGATTAAAGATTAAACATTAAATTCCAGCAATATTATTTTTTGTAACATATTACCAGGGGTGTCATCATCACTCAGCAAATAAGAATTTCTTCTCTCCCAAAAATTTAAATTTGGGGCATCCCTGTCAGTTACAAGCAGATAAAGGGTTAGTTTAGGGAAGAGTTTTGTAATGTACCAAATGCTCCGTTTTATGAAAAATCTCCTTACAGTTTATGATAACATGGTTCTTTGCCTAGATTACTAATAATAATGGAGTTGTCAGATTATTTTACAATTCAACAGAACTTAAATGCTTTTCATTCACATTAAATTGTTAAGTTGGTTGATTATTTTGAATTTTAATGGAGTTTTTAAGGACACAACTATTTAGTTTTCAGAATCTTTACATTTTAATCAAACTTTAGGAATCACTGTGGTGCAAGATTTTTGAAAACTTGCCATTGGCCACATTACTAGGGCCTGATTAAGGTATCAGGGGACATTAGGCTAAACGCTTTTTCTGGGGCCTTCAGTAATCAAACCTTACAATTTTACCTATTGCTACAAACATTTTCATATATTTGGGGGTCCCTAAAAAGTGGAGGTCCTAGGCCTAGTTGGCCAATTCAGTAATCAGGCACTGTGCCAGACCAGTCAAGCACAGTAGAATCAATGTCGTTGATTTTCAGCACCTTTTTTGTTTTAGATCATAGCAAAATATAGCGCAATTGGCTACTTTTCACTTAATCTGGCAATACTGTGCCAATTTTTAATCAGCATCTGGAAGGAAAGGATGAGGTGCCGACGCTCGTCTCCCAAAATCTAGTAGGAAGGATGGGGGGGGGGGGGGGATGCTGTTAAGTTGTATGTTTGTATTCTTTCTCTCATGCAAACTGATAAAGCAAGGTACTATGTGAAAGGAGAAAGATTTATTTTTTCTTCTGTTTTTTACTGGAGTGTATGAAATGAAAACAAAATTTTCATAAGCTTCGACTAAAAAGTTTGACTTGAACGGATCTCCCTCTTTTCCCATCACATAACAAAATCCCTTAATCGAAAAGATTTTCTTATGGTACGGCCACTTCTTATAACATAACCACTTACTGCAACATTCCCATTCCCTGTACCTTGACTATGCATTTCTGTATTATCTCCCCCTTGAAGCTCAATATTTTCAGGATCACAACTATCATACAGATTTTGAAATGAAATTTTTCGCTTAAATGATATGAATTTCGTTTTAGTATATTTCCTCGAACTGTTTTTACTAAATAGGATCTCGGAGTCTTACATTTTTTTATGATTTGAGCTGGTTCCCAATTATTATTAACTCTCAAAAGAACACTTTCCCCTTCGTTAAATTCTAATCTTTCTCTTGCCTGTCTATCATAGTAAATCTTACTGTTATTTCTCTTAGATTCTAAACTGTCCTTAAAATTTTGTATGATTTTTGGCTGCAATACTGAATTTGTTGTGGGTAATTTTGTACGAAGACATCTGCTCATCAGAACCTGAGCAGGGGAAACATTCATTCCACTAATTGGAGTATTTCTATACTCAAGCAACGCTTCATTTATCTGATCAGTTTCAGTACCAGACTTGCGAAGAATATTTTTGGCAATACCCACCATTTTCTCTGCAAACCCATTTGTTTTTGGATACCTGGGACTACTGTTTGTTATTTCAATTCCCCATTTATTAGAAAACTCCTTCATTTTAATACTAGCAAATGGCATATTATCACAAATCATTTCTTTAGGTATCCCATGATTGGAAAAAATTGCTATTAATTTTGATATTATCTCCTCAGATGTTTTGTTACACAATTTTGTTATATCCAACCATTTGGATAAATAGCAAGCAGTAATGAGATAACTATTACCTCCATACTCACAAATATTTGTTCCTATTTTCTCATAAGGTAAATTTGGCAATTCATGATGAATCAAAGGTTCTTTTATATTTTTGGGTCTGTATCTCTCACAAGCCTTACATTTAGAGACCATATTTTCAATATCTCTTGTTATGCCTGGCCAAAATAAAATTTGTCTAGCCCTAGCCTTAGTTTTTTCCATTCCACAATGAGCTGTATGAAGTATTTTTAACATTTCAGCCCTTAAGCTTAATGGCACAATGACTCTTCGACATATATTTTATCTTTAATCCTAAAATATTGCTGAGTTTCAATTGGAACTATTTTAATGGTAGAAGGCCAACCTTCATCGCAAAATTTCAAAACATGGGAGAGACCAACATCAGCAAGTGTTGCTTTCCTAAATTCAATTTTTTTACTTTCGCTAATTTGTAAATGTTTGGTTAAACTGTGAACTAATTCTGTCATTTCTATATCATCTTTCTGGGGTTTTAGAACAAATGATCTTGACAATAACTCTGCTATGTACATGTATTTACCAGGTAAATATGTAAGAGTTAATTGATATTTTAAAAGTTTAATTTTCATTCGTTGCAACCTGGGAGACATTACATTACCTACATTTTTATTCATAACGGAAACTAATGGCTTATGATCAGTTAATACTTCAATAGGTCTGCCATAAATAAAATAATGAAATTTAGTTGCAGCAAAGACAATACTTAAGAACTCCTTCTCAATTTGGGCATAGCCTTTTTCTGTTTCGGTCAAACTGCGAGAAGCAAATGCAATCGGTTTCCCATTCTGTAACATACAACAACCCAATCCATCTTTAGAGCTATCCGCCTGTATCACTATAGGCTTTGAACTGTTAAATACTCCTAAAACAGGCGCATTTGCAACTTTGTTTTTAAAACTTTAAGAGCAGTTGAATGGACAGGCATCCAATTCCAAGTTATATTTTTCTTAAGAAGCTCTCTTAAAGGAGCAGATATAGTCGATGCCTGGGGTATAAATTGTCTTAGATAATTAATCATACCTAATATTCTTTGGAGCTCTGCTTTATTTTTAGGTTCAGGCATATCCATAATGGCTTGGACATAGCCAGGATCAGGTTTCATACCCTTAGAATTAAAAACATACCCTAAATATTTAACCTCTGGCACCTTAAACTGTATCTTGTTTGGATTAAATTTTACATTTAATTCCTTAGCTCTCTGGATAACTTTCGTCAATATTTCATCATGTTTTTCTACAGTTTCTGCAGCAATAAGGAGATCATCAAAATAAATTAAGACCCCTTCAATATCTCTAAAGTTTGCTTCATTTCTTTTTTGAAAAATTTCAGGAGCACATGATAGCCCCATTGGAAGACGTAAAAATTTGAAACATCCAAATGGGGTACTAAAAGTGCATAAATCACTACATTCCTCATCTAATTCAATTTGAAAAAACCCATCTTTCAAATCAAGCACAGTAAATACTTTTCTATTACACAATTTAGGAACAAGTTCTTCAATATTAGGTATTAAAACATGATCTCTTTTTATAACTTTATTAAGGTCTTGATGATCTAAACAGAGTCTAATTGAGCCATCAGGCTTTTCTACTACAACTAAATTACTTACCCAACCCTCTGGACTATTCACTCTAGCAATAATTCCCTGATTTTGTAAATTTTTCCTGCAATTTAGGACGTAAACTTACTGGTATGCGTCTGGGAGGACGAGCCACAGCTAGTTTATCTACTTTGATAGCATATTTTCCTTCAAACTTCCCTACACCTGTGAATATATCCCTGTTATTCTCAATAAATTTAGTTACATTCACATTTATAGATACATTATCAATACATTTTATAAGATTTAATTTCATACAGCCTTCTAATCCAAGTAAAGGTCTAGATTTAATATTATTAACAATAACAAATTTTATGTTAGCTTGATTATTACCATTTTTGCATATTAAATGAATCATACCTGTTGGTTTAAGTTTACAGCCACCATAGGCTTCTAAAATTATGTTTGTGCTTTCAAGTTTTAGATTATCACCTAAACGAGAAAAAACATGTAAAGGTAAGACACTAATCTGTGCACCAGTGTCAAGTTTGAAATTAATTTTATGATCACATATCATTATGTTTTTAGTCCATTCATTTTGTACAGTCACTTTACCTATCTGGAGAACACTTACAGATTCAATAAAAATTCGTTGTGTAAATCAGAATGCGAAAAGTACTGTGCTTCCTCTTTATTCTCACTATAAGTTACATCTTGTACACTGCGCATTCTACATATACTGATGAAAAATGATCAAATTTGAGACACTTAAAGCACTGCTTGCCAAAAGCTGGACATTCTGATCGTTTGTGTTTACGATTACACTTTTTGCACTGATAAATAGAGTTTTGAGTATATTGAATGCTATTATCATCACTAAAATTCTTGAAGGGCATATTACGTTGATAAGCACTATTAGGGGAACGTTGAAGCACACCGTCACCAGAAGAGTTCTTGACGAATCTATTGGATACTTTTTGTAGAACTGTATCAACACTTTTGCTCTGTACAGTTTGGGCTTGCTTCTTACTCAGCTCCGCAGCCCGACAAATCTCTGCAGTACGATTTAGAGATAAGTCTCCTTCACGTAGCAATCTTTCTTGAAGTCCACCATCGGAGATTCCTAAGACAATTCTATCTCTGACAACGCTGTCAGTTTGACTTCCAAAGTCACAAGATTTTACTAATTTTTTTAAATCCATGTAAAAGGAATCAAAAGCTTCATTTTCACCTTGAACGCGATTATTAAAAATGAATCGTTCCACAACAGCGTTTGTTTTCGGACTTAGTTGCTTTTCAAATGCTTCAATCACCTTATTGTAATTTTCTTTATCTCCTTCTGCAAGATCAAATGCATTGTAAAGTTCTATCGCTTCCTCACCAATAGCATTAAGCAACAGAGCAACTTGAATGTCCGAGTCTTTCTTGAAATTGCCTGATGCTTTCAAGTAAATCTGAAAATTTTGCTTGAATTTTCTCCAATTCTCGGACACGTTTCCATCTAGGCTTAGGCCTAACGGTGGTCGACAGTATTCAATCGACATTTCGTTTTTCTTATTCCGCTGATTCGTTATTTCGACTGCGCCATGTTATGTTTTCATATACTTTGACATCAACTACTTTTACATTGATTATATAAGTTTTATTTATAACCATTATAATATAATATATAACAGTACATGCTGCTTCAGCAGCTTACCAAATCAACACATTACACTCCAGTCCATCTTGTTGCCATCTCCTGATGTTATATCTTTTAATTCAAACATGTTGCCATTTCATCAATGATAACAATATTAAATAACATAATATATAAATATACAACAGAGGGAGCAGTTGATTTTTTAACTTACCTTTTACTAAGAATCTGATTTCATGCTTGGGGGCAGGGGCAGATACAGAAATAATTTTTGGAGGGGGGCCCAAGATTTTGAAAAGCTCAAGCCCTCCTTTTTCCTCCTGATTTCAATTTTTCTGAGCCAAATTTTCATGACTTTATTTTAAAACGTGTGGTTTTTTTTCAGAATCCCTAAAGACCAATTAATATACTTTTAAGTACTATGCACTTTTTAACTTTGAATGTGGAAATAAAATCTCTTTAACATTTCAAGCCAATTAAACACTAAACACTAGATAATTTCACCGAGATGTTGTAAAATGAGCAGTTTTAATTAGGAAAATTTTCATAATGATTATGACACACGAGGACAAGGATTAAATAAACCCACAACACATTTGAGTTTTTTAAATAAATTTATATTTTAATTACAAAATATTATTTAAATAAGAAAATTATAGCTTTATAACATATAGGCTTTGTTGTAGAATTCAAAAGCTATTTCGTTGCAAATTTCAAAGCAGTTGTTGATTTGTTCATAAAAATTTAAACACTTTATGCCATTTCAATTAATATTATGTGTTTGCCAAGAAACTATCATGTGATTTCTTTCATTTTGCATTTTTTATAAGCTGAAAAAAAAAATAGATTGTTTCGCAAATAGCTTCGTGGATTAAAATGACTTTTCTAGGCACATTTTTTTAAAAATGTCAATTACTGATTTTATCAAAGAATAAATAGATGAATCATGGTATTACGTTCCTTTGAATTTGAAACCAGTAAGGTAAATTGCCGCTCTGGTCTCCAGTATTGCTTTTTTAGCGTACAAAAATGCTTTTATTCCAGTAAGATTTGTATCTTTTGTGTTCTTTTGTAATACCTTTGAAACAATTCTTCATGTTATATAGAGAAGTCAATTAATAAAAATGAAATAGTTAAATTAATTTTTCCTTTTAGGGGTGGCCCCCCCTAAAATCCGCTACTGCTTGGGGAGAGGGGGGGGGGCAGGTTTGGTGCTGCAACAGCATTTTATCTAAAACAACTAAAATATAGAGATTTAGCTAAGGAAATCCCTGAACTGTTTTCATTAACAGAGGCAATCTAAATTTCCGTTTTAGAACTTTAATTTCGTCAGCAATGCTAGAGGAATTTTTCGAAAACCCCTCCTAGTAAAATCATCGAACTTTGTTAAAATTTAGCTCTTTAGAACTCTAATTTCAAAAATTCACTAAACTCATTTTTTCTTTTAATATTACCTAAGATATCTAAAATTATGTCTAAAACTTTAATTTTGCAAAAAAAAAACACGGGAAGGGCTCTAGGCTCTTTTTCCTAACATCGCAAAAGATTGTATAAATTGCCTTTTTGGAACTTAACGTCATCAAAATGATCGACACTTGCGTTTCAGGACTTCAAAATGCCAGAGATGGGTCCCTCAAGGGAGGAGCATTCATCCCCAATGCACTTGCTCTTTTCTGATGAAACTTTAGTTAATCTAAGAAGCTCTTAGTTTGAAACTCAAGCAATGTGCTTTTTACAAGGAATATATCTTTTTTTTCATTAAATTAATTAATTTTCATAAGTAAACCAACCTTCATAATACCCCCTCCCCCCCACACATATCTTTTTTTCCATCACAGCTCAATTTTCTTATTGAAAACATGCTTATTTTCCCCATTTCAAAATACAAAAAGGTGATCAAAAATTAAAATGCTATCCAAAGGTGGGGCATCCTCAGAAATGTCACTGTCATAAAAACAGTCGAACCCCCTTAATGGAATAGCCATTTTGCCACAAAAAAATATTCTAATATGCGGGATATTCCATTAACCGGGATAAAAATAACACATAACACTGGTTTGTACATTGAAAGTGTATTATATTAAGATATTCTAGTAAGTGGGCTCGACTGTACCAATTTTCTTTCCAACCCTATTATTTAGCATGAAGTAATTTATGTTAAAGTTCTACGATTTTTCTAAGTCGAAGCAAGCAATGGAACTGCCGCCCTTCCCGCAGGTCCGTTGACAGGGGGAGCTGCCCCCCCCCTGAGGTTTTCAGAAATGTGGCCGCCAAATTCATTTTAGCGATGCAACAAACGAAGAAAAATGGAAAATCTTTATTGTTTTAAAAAATTAAAATAGTAATTCTAAATGAACAACTGAAGTAATAGTGACAAAAAGTATTTTTTCTGTAAATTTTGAATAGGGTCAGGTGGGGTGAAATGGGTCATGCTGTGTATTTTTATTGATAAAATTTTTTGGTCTGTCTGAATTTTTCTCAAACTTTACACAAGTTATGAGGGGCTTTTTGACTACAATTCTGACTTTTAAAAAGTTTCTGTGTAAATTGCTGGGAGCACTACACTGACATTTTGTTTCTCAAGTCACATGTGAATTTTTAGGAAGCCTGACAAACAAAAATAAAGTATGTATTATTAATGTGTAGAATTCAAAAGCTATACTTGAAATCCATATTTACAACCTATTACCTACCTACTCTTTTCCTAATTCAAATTTTTTATTTATTCAATGAAAATGCCTGGGGTGTATATAAGAAAAAGGGAAAAGAAATATTCAGACTCTGATTTAGAGGCTGCATTAATTGAAGTTGAAGGTGGTTTAGCAATTCCTGCAGCTGCAAGGATATGCCAAGAGAAACACCGAGGAGATGGGTCTCAGACACACGAAGTCGAAAAGGTTCGGGTGGACGTACAACGCTAAGTGAAGAAGAAGAAAGATGCATTACTTCAGCTCTACAAAGTGTGGTTTCCCATTTGATAGAAAGATTGTTGCTAAGGATTTCATAAAGACCAATTCTGAAAAATGCAATTGTGGCACTCTTGGCATAGAATGGGCCAGGAATTTTGAAAAAAGGTCAGCATGCCACTTATGTAAGAGGAAGCCAGAATTGCTCACGAAAACAAGAGCCAGGACATCTTCTAAGAAGCAACAACCAAATGAGACCCAACTCTTGGATGAAGAAATGTCTGAATTACTTATGCAAGAACTAACACCTGGGAAATGGGCTCTTGTCTAATACAAGGGCAAGAAATCATCAAAAGAATTTTGTGATCACTTGACAGAAGTCAATGACCAGGATGACAACAGTGTAAATTTTCTATGAAAAGCCAACTCGGGCAAATACTACATCTCTCCTGAGTAGGAAGATACAGACATTGTTTCTAGATGTATTATTCTGAAGACATTGAACGAGCAGAATTCGATTGTTGTGGACATTATATTTTTGAGTTTTAGTTCAAAATATTTTGGTGTTGAATCAGTTAAAATAAATAAATAATTCATTGGAAACAATTTCTTTCAGCTATTGCTATTGTACGTGTTTTGGTAATAATTTCTTACTTATTGTATGTTTCTACTGCTATGACCCATTTCACCTCACTGTGAGGTGAAATGGGTCAGATACTTTAATTGCAATTTTCAGATTGTCAATGACAACAAATTTCAATGAGAAGCAGCTTAAATTAAAGGGGAAGAATCAGATGTAAAGAAGAAATTTTTAAAAAAGTACAAAAAAAAAAAAGTTTATGGGTTTGCAAATGGCATCATTTTAAAAAATAGACAAAATCCGCCCCATTTCACCCCACCTAACCCTAGAAAATATAATTTTAAAATACAAGATTTAAGAGATTATCTAAGTAAGGGCTGCAGAAATGTATGCTTCAAACATTTATTACCAAAAAAAAAAGAGTATTCAGTATACTGTTCACTAGGCCGCCGAGTTGTTGTCTGCATAGTTGGAAACTATGGACTCGGCTCAGATCATAGTAGTATGCACAGAGTACATGGTACACACCTTGCCTCTCGGCAGCTCCAAATATACAAAACCATGCTTTATGGTTCCTTTAGAAAGAAAAAAAATAAATTTTCTAGGGACGCAGGCAGATGCTTGTATTTCAAGAAAACAAAAATATTAGGCTGGAAATTGAAAGTTTTACTAAGGAAGATCCAAGCAAATAATTGGTTCTGGCAAAGGAAAATTGGGGGAAGTTTTACCTCAATATGTTTACAACAGTTAAAATTTAAAATGGAGATAGGGACATAACCAAAATGAGGGAACAGTATAGACCTCCAAACCTTTCTTTTTATGTCCCCAAAGATGGCTTGAAAGTGAATTTTTCAAAACATTCCAGGAAAGCGTTCTCAAACCTTATCCCTTGCCTTTACGTCATTAAAGATAGCCTACACATGAGTAATTAGGACTGCAATTTTCAAAAAACTTCCATGAGAACGTTCCCACCCGATCAACACCTTTTCCATCAATCATTCAAGGTCAAATAAATTCGTCTTTTGGACTTTAATTTAAAAAAAACTTCAGGAGGTTTCTCAAACCTATCCTACTCCTAATACCACTGAAGATCCTCAAAAATTAAATTTTTAAGGGCTTCAATTCAGAAATTTTCAAGAGAGCGATCTTCCAAACCCCCTCTCCCTATAACAGTATTGAAGATCACCTAAGATTGGATTAATAGAATTTCAATTTTGAAAATTTGCCAGGGGAAGACTCCAAATTTCTCCACCCATCCATGTTACTAAAAATCTTCTAAAACTGCGTTTTCTACAAATCGAAAATTTTTCGGGAGAATACCCCTCTCTCTCGCCAACATCATCGAAAAACGTCTTAAATCTAGCTTTTAGTGCTTCAATTACAAAAACTTTCTATGTGCAAGCCTCTTCCCCCTCCCCCCTTTCATCGAAGGTTGGCTTAAAATACATCTTCGGAGCTTTAATGGAGGTGAACTAAATTTTAACAAAGAAAGCCTATAATCTCGTTTTCAAGGATGCAATTTCAAAAAATTTCTGGGGCACAGCCCCTACATCTCTCTTTTCCCTAACATCTCTGTCGATTGTCTAAAACTGCATTTTTTAAACTACAAGTTTGAAATTTTCCCAAGGAGAGCCCTCAACCCATCACGGGACGCGGGAGCGTCCCGCTCCGCCAAGGAAACCAAACGTCAGCAGCCAACAGAAGCAAATCCACCGCCAAAGACGAAAGAAAATAAAAGCGACCAAGAACAAGATTACACGACAGAACAAGTTGGGGTTTTTTGGGTTTTTCACCCCTCTGTATCTCATTCCCATGAAGACCCCCCGGTATTGATTTTTGATACACTCAATCTCTAGTGGCCCTTGACGCCGTAAACCAAAATACAATCCCCTGGACCATCAGGGGGAGGAGGTATTAAAGTAATAAAATCGCTGTTCAAAAAAGTTTTCGCTTCCTTTGACAGGGCTACAGCCCAGACGAAAAATGGAATCAAGCTGAAATTTCGCATATACATTCCTTGTGCTCTACTGATGTGCCATTTGACCCCCCTCCCTTTACCCATTCATTTTTACCCCCCAAATTGTACCTTCCCGGGGTTCTATCACAGCCCCCCGGGGGGCCTAAGGTAATGATTTTTTGTATACATATTCTTGGGGGGCCATTGAGTACATATACAAAAATTCAATCCCCAGGGACATCATGGGCGCCGTAGTAATTGAAGTTTGAAAATCACAAATTTTCCCTAAATTCTTATGTACTTATTCTCAGCTTATAAGGTTTGTTTATCTCGGACTGCAATTGCAAGGTTAGAACAGATCTAACAGTTATTCCAAAGTTGTCTTAGGAAATGAAATTCAATCAAGACTAAAACATATTCAACAGTTGCAACTAGACGTTAAATCGCAGATATCACAAATTTGCCACAGCGACTGCGCATGCGCGCAGACTTAGCTCATTGGGCTTTCTGTTTTCAGATTCTATGTTGTTTGTTTATACTTAAGCAGAGAAACAAATTAGTGAATGAGATTAGAATGCTGTCCTTCCCCCAAAGTTTTGCCGATACTAAATTTCCTTCCCCCTGTTTTTCAGTTTTGATATATTTATGGAGGGAAGAAATTTTAAACGTCGGCGCGAAACTGGGGTTAAACCATTACAATATTTTACGTGACAAATTATATGTAATGAGCAAGAGAATGCTCAAGACTAATAACCTCCAAATGAGATAACCTAATTAAATGTATGACTAGAAATGCATGATTAAAAAATAGTTGAAGACAACTTAAAAATAAAAACCAAATTTATTTGGTAAATTTAGTAAAGTTAGTTAAATAAGATTAAAAACATTTGAAACAACGCGAACTAGAGCTGAGCTATATCAATCTATTATCTGTCTATTAAAAATAAAACCCGCGTCGTTGCATAAAAGCAAACGAACGCTCAAGTCAACTTGCCAGAGAGAAAACATCGAAGAAGTCTTCAGGCATCCGCATTAGAAGAAAGAAAAACATCGTTGAAAATTTCTCAATGATTAGGCAAGTGACTGATATTATGGTGAGATAAGTGGTGAGATGAATTAGTTAATTATTATATAAGGGGCACTAGGCCAACAATATGAAACTGTACGCATATGAATACGGCGCATATAACTTTTTAATTGAAAGCGAAAAATAGCACTTTTTTATTGGTTTGCTTATTTTCTAAATTAATGGATTTTTCACAAAAAACACATAATGAATTGAAAATATATGAAATACGTGTGTGGATATCCGTGCTTTGCAGTAATTTGTTAGCTGAAAAAATGTTTGCAATTAATTTAAGCAAGACTTTTAATGAGCTTTGTCCGCACGCAACATGCGCATTCGCTATGGCGAATTTGGGATATCCGCGATTTGACATCGAGTAAAGTTGTATAGATTTTCTGACACATTCAAATTTAAAATACTTAATGGCTTAGTTTTTTACTTTCTTCTATATCTAATATATAGAAGAAAGTATTGGATTCGTGCAAATTTTCGAATTTCGAATTTTGACGGATTCGAACGTTTTGAGGTGTGCTGAGTCCATTTAGACTATTTTTGGAAAATGTCTGTCTGTCTGTCTGTGTGTGTGTATGTGTGTCACGTCTGTGTGTGACCAGTTTTTTGTGGCCGCTCTACAGCAAAAACTACCGCATGAAATTGAACGAAATTTGGTACTCATATGTGCCCCTATGTGAACTTGTGCCCATTGGTTTTTTGCGCGAATTCCTCCAAGGGGGGTGGAGCAATAGGACGTTTTTTGAATTACGCGTGCTTGCTATTCCTCAGGAAGTAACTGGCGGAATCAAACAAAATTTGGTCCATATGTTGCCCCTAACAGGAGCAGGTGCTGATTCAATTTTGGTGTCAATAGCTCTAACGGGGGTTGAGTTATATAACGTCAAATTGTGACTGCTGTATCTCAAGAAATAACGAACGGAATCAAACAAAAATTTTTTGACAAGTAGCCCATAGTGGGTATAAGAGCTGATTTTATTTTGGTGTCAACAGCTAAAAAGGGGGTAGCGCAATCGCCCGTTCTTTTTTTCCATTGTGAGTGCCCTATCTCAAGAAGTAATGCTACGTTCTGGTTGAAATTTGGAATATATGTGAATCCATACGTAAACAGGCTTTGGTTCAATTTTGACTCCAATCGCTCCAAGAGGTGTTGATTTTTTTTTTTTTTTTTTTTGCGAATAAAAATAGTTTTATTAATGCAACAATTCGGAACTCCAGCGCTCGAATACGCTACCTTGCGGTGATTTATAAAACTGCGAATGCAACTAAAACATTGCCACGTTGCGCTCCACGTGTATCTGTTGACGTAAACGCGGTCAGTTTGTTCTGAGTAACGCATTCAACATGTCTAAGAACGCCTTCAACAACAGAAATTAATTCGTCCCTTAGTAGTATTCTCGAGCTTCTCAAAATAATGTTAGTTTTCCTTATTTCTTTCAAAAAAGTATTAAATGGTGGAAGCGTAAACAAGAAAACTCTGGATTAACAAAATTGGATAACGTTATACCAGGTAAAATTTTTTATTGTTTTGTATGAATTTGTAAGAATATGAGTTTTTTTTTAATCTTAAATTAATTTAACTAATCATATTTTACAGCAGCATTTAGTTGGAATGGACAGTATGCAAAATATTTTCTTGAATTTATTATCGTAGAACAAAATGAAAAATGTTTAACCGAGAAAGAATTTACTTTATTCCTTTTATTCTCAGCTGAAAGGTTTCGGCAAATTTGTTTAGGGTTATAGTTTTGGAATTGTGCGAGCAAAGTAGCCTTGGCGAGATTTCGCGTTTTTAGTTAAACCATTTTTAATTTTTATCATGAGTGGAATAAAATGATAGTAAGATTACAGAATTCGATAAGTAAAAAGAAATAATGGTCAATCTACTGAAAAGAAAACTACCACCATATATAAACTGTGAGTACACATTTTATTTATTTTGTTCTGAGTGAATTTGAATAAATATCAGTTTTTCAATTCGATGAAAAAAAAAAACGAACTTAACAACATTGACTGGACACTTTTCCTTAACCTAATTCCACATAAATGATTTAAATAACCTTTGTTACTACAGTATCCTACTGAAATAGACAGTATGCAAATAAATTTTCTTGAAAATATTTATCGCAGAACAGATTGAAAAATCCAGAAAGATCGTTAAGAATTTGAACAATAAAAAATAAAAGTTTGCCAAAAATCTGTTTATAGGGTTATGGTTTTAAAATTGTGTGAAAGAATAATGTATCTTGACGCATATCAGGTAAATCAGGTAACGCATATCAGGTAAGATTTCGCATATCAGGTAAATCATTTCCATGACGAATGAATTAAATGCATGATTTCTTTAGATATCCAATCATATAGTCATAGAAATAAATTATCTAGTGTTAAACGTTACTCTTGACAGTCTGCCACGTATGTGCACTATGTGACAAAAATGTCAACAAATGCCGGAAATGTCACGAAACTGAACTTAATATGTACTAATGTATAGAAAAAACGGTACAAAATGAAAATGCCATTCGAAGCGAACCAAAAATTTATGAATTCCGAATTCAACATCGTGAAAATGGCTGCTTCAGAACAACTTACTGTGTGTTCTGCATTAATTGTTTACTTTCGTAATACTTTTTGGTTTCTAATCTCTTTCTATATGGGTCAGAATAACCAAAAGACTTTGAAAAATCTTTTCAAATGAATAAAGCGAAAAAAATCATACATAACAACAAAAATCACAATACTTTTAGCATTTTCTTCGTTACCACATGCGTTTGTTTTAGTTTTTAATTCCGCCATTAGACAGTGACTGCAGTGCCCCCTATAGTTCGTTGGAGTTGCGAATAAGAAAGATAAATCGTAACAGATTGTCGTCTGCGTATTTCTCGTGATTTTAATTGTATGGAAATGATCGGAAATATTATCTCAATGATTTAAAATTTTTAACTGTTGCCATCTTATGTTTGTTAATAAATAAAATATTTGTAATTAATTCAAGTAAGGTTTTTAAAGTAACTTTCAATTTTTGCTCTTTGTTTTGTTTTTGTTAGGAATATTGCTTCCTTGTCAAGCATGGGGAGGGATCAGAAAAAGGAAAAATATAGAAGAAAGTTTCGTGATGGCCACAACATACTAGTTTTTTTTGCTTGGTGATAACATGCGTTATTTCGTTTTTTAAATGAACTTTTAAACAAAACTAGGTATTAAACAAGACAAAGACTTCTATCAAGAAAAAGATAAATCACCAAACAATTAAAATTATCCCATAAAACGTAAAATAATCCACGATTTTGAGAAAAAATGTAATTAAAAAGTGAAAAGCTAGATTAAAATAGCACTCAAGCTGTAAAACATTTAAAGAAACCTCCATGAAAATGTTGAATAATCTGTCAAATAAAGAAACTAATAGAATTTATTGCAAAGTTGTAAAATACTCGAAAACAATATAATTTAAAATATACTATTTTATTATCTAAGAAGTTTTCTTTGCAACAGAGAGGATACAAGGATTGCAATAAAATTTAAACGGCCCAATTCTCGCAAAATGAACATAGAATCTTAATAGTCAGAAAATAACTGGACATAAAATTAGGCTAGCCATCATTGTTCCTTAGAAACACAAAACAGCGTTGTTTCAATCGAAAATTTTCTGACTTGAAGTTCTCAATTCTAAAAATACAGATAAAGTAATAATATCAATGCAAAAAGATGTGATATCTCATCAAAAACAACCCTGTTGTAAAAATTTCCCCACCAAGAAAACCTTTAACTTTTGCGCACAAAAAAGAAAACCTGCATCCTAAACCCAAAAACCCTCAGCCATAAAAAGTTATGATATCTAGTTTGCCCGCCAAGTATCTGCCAAACTATCATCCTCCCTCTTCTCCTTTTTTATCACAGCTACTTCCATAAGAACCTCCTCCCACCTTCAACTCCTCGGAAATACAGATAGATCTTTTAAATTGTTTATCTTGTTTGGCGGGAAGCTTTTCAAAGTGAAGTGGTTGCTTGGTGAGCAAAAAGCTTCCCGCCAAACAAGATAAACAATTTAAAAGATCTATCCATATTTCTGAAGTGCTAAAGGTGGGAGGAGGTTCTAATGGAAGTAGCTGTGATGAAAAAGGAGAAGAGGGAGGATGATAGTTTGGCAGATCCTTGGCGGGTAAACTAGATATCATAACTTTTTATGGCTGAGGGTTTTTGGGTTTAGGATGCAGGTTTTCTTTTTCGTGCGCAAAAGTTAAAGGTTTTCTTGGTGGGGAAATTTTTACAACAGGGTTGTTTTTGATGAGATTGAAATTTTCCCAAGGAGAGCCCTCAACCGATCCCTTTTACCTGTCACAATCAGAAATAATTCACAATTGTGAACTTGGAGTTTGAATTTCGAAAAATTTTCGGGAGATGAAATTTAGTCTCTTCCTTACTGAAAATCACCATAGAAGGTTTAAAACTGTATTTTCCAAACAACAATCTTGAAAAATTTCCGTGGGAGAGCCACCCCCCTCTTCTGAACACAATCAAAAATAAGGTGCAATTGTGTTTTGGGATCTTAAATTTGGAAAAATTATCGGGAGAGGCTATCCAAGACCTCCACTCCTCTTCTCTTCAACCTAAAACATAATCTGAAACAGCGTTTTTATACCTGCAATTTCCAAAAAATGCCGGGAATTAGCCCTCTGACACCTTCTATTTCTGATAGAATATTGTCCTTATAGGCCAGTGCCAATACCTTTGAAAATGGTAAAAAGTTTAAAAAAATTAGAACAGGATAAAACCCATTGGAAAAGTAAGAAAATATAATTAAATCAATAGGAAAAATAATTTATGGGCGAGTTCAGTTCGGGAATAGGGGGAGGGGGGTTTAAAGAGGGAAAACGGTTTATCACGATTTCTGGCAAAACTACGAGTCCTATTGAAAAAAAGTAAATGACAAAGTGTTTGTTAGTAAAAAGATCTACAACTTTTGTATTTGCACTTTTTTTACATAACCTCAAAATCAATGCGAAAAATTCAAAAAACTGGCTTTTTGGTTTTTTATTTTTATTTCCAACAAGAAAAACGATTTTTTTCACGAAACTTGGTAAAAAATTATCTTTTCATGTGTCAAATACACTGCATTATTTTTAATTTAAAATATTTATTTTTCCTTCTTTTTTGGATTTAATATTAAAAAAGTATCATAACTTTCAATCGAAATATTTCACGTCAAAATATCTGATTTTTAAAAAAATTGGTGCTTGTGATTTTTGTTGGAATCTCTACTTTCTGGTGGTATAAAGAAATATATACAGTTAGTATGAGAAAATTTCGCAGAAAATGAAAAATTTTGAATTTGAAAAATACAAAAATCATCATTACGTAAACCTTTAAGCTATTTATTAAAATTTACACTTTAATTGCTTCAAAAATGTACGTTTCCATGTTAAATTCTTAAACTAAAAAATTGAAAATTCATGGAACATAGGGATTGCAAAAAAAAAAAAATTAGGCACATGTTAAACGAGCTGTAACGTTTTTATCAAAATCATTCTATCTTCTGTGTATTTTTTTTTTTTGAATATATTATAATATATTGCCTCTTCTTTTGTTATTTTTAACTGATCGTATTTTTTCTTTTGAAATATTACCAAAAAAACTCACCGTCAAAAAAAAACACACACACAATGAGATTGGATATTAAACGTGAGAGCCTCTTTATTTAATTCTTTTCTTTCCTTTGATTCTGTCTTAAAGTACGAAATGTACAGCTATTGCAATCTCATCATTTTATTGTGTAAGTAAAAAACTTTTAACATTTTAATGAGATGGTATTTTGCTGTGACTTTCTATTTTATTATAATTCAAATGTGTCTATTGCAGTAGTCAGAATTCCTGTTAGGGAGGGGCAAGCATAGGCACAAGATAGTGGTTTTCAGCAGCCCCCTCCCCCAGTACGGATCTTGGAAATTGTTTGAAATTATAGTTATCTTTCCCTAAAAATGCAATAAAATTGAAGTCTAAAAATTACAATTTTAAATTATCTTTGGTGACATTTGGAATGAACGAGGGTGTTGGAGGTTCTCTTTTGGGAGGGGCAGTTGCCCCTCCCTGCCCTTTCCCTTGACTAACTCTATGGAGGCATATTATATGCCCCCTGAATCTCATGACATTAGAGCTGATTACTGAATAGACGAACTAGGCCTAGGGCCCCCCATATTTAGGGACCAGCAAATGGCTGAAATTACTTTAGCATTTATCCAATGGCTAAGATTGTTTCAGCCAAAAGGCTTAAGTTATACAGTTTGAATTCAGAGGGACCCCAAAAAAGTATTTGGCCTATGGCCTTTCGATATCTAATCGGGCCTGCATAACACAGTTTTGTAACATTTTCATTTTTTTCCCCTTTTAAGCATTTAAAACTACTGCTGTCACTTTACATCACAATCTCTTACTCTCTAAATATATGTCAGCGGTTAGGACCGGCGAGAGTCTATGTTGGCGTTTTCGGTTTGGAAATTTGGGGCCCGGGTCGGAATCGGATTTTTACAATTTTTATCGGGGAAGGCGACCTTGGCTCAGCTGCCCCTGTGAAGCTGTCACGTTTTTTTCCCCCTTAATCTATCTATTCATTTTATTTGCAACTACGGTTTGCAGGGTGGCGACAGGAACTGTGAAAAAAAGTTCCCTGACTTTTCCCTGATTAAGTTCACCAAATTTCCCTGATTTACGTTACCAATGATAATGGTTTTCTTTCTTTGCTCTACTTGAAATCCATTGTATGTTTGTATAAAATGCAGTATTTTAAACGTTTTAAGTTGTGTAAAGTTGTTGAACTAATGATATATTTTTAAAAAATGCTACTTTTTAATAAAATGGTTTAAAAAAAACAAGACAATTGTTTTAGGGGGGAAAAAAAACTAGAAAACAGTATATTAAATTTTTATACACGGAAAGATTATAGAAAATTAAAAAAAAATACTTTACTTCCAGAAACCACTTAGCATAAGAACGTTAACAAACTAGTATTAAAATTACTCTTAACCCTCTTGCGGCTGGACAGTCCCAGAATTACATGTTAAATGGACGAGTTATCTCGTCAAGAACTGCAAGGAGGTTAAAAACATGTGTGTATTTATGATAGAACTAAAAAGTAATTGAAATTATTTTGAACTAAGTTTTCAAACAGTAGAATAGTTGTTGCAAGAATAACAAGTAATAGTGAAAGAATAGAAATAATGTAGTTATTCTTATATAACTAATTGACATATTTATGCAAAACAGATGAAATCATTTGACATTCATTCATACGGAGCTTTTCTCTCTAATCAAGAACATAAGTTTTAATGAATGAATACAGCATTTTAATAATAAAAAATAAAGATATTTACTTAAGTACACAAGTTAACTCTATTACAAATGATTTCAGTATGTAACGAAAAAAAATCTTAGATTGCTTTTGTAACAAACAACTTTGAAATGCAAGAAAAAAAGGAAAAGAAAAAAAAAACAATTAGTTAATTTCAAAATATATAAAAGAAGAATACAACTTGGTTATAAAATTAAAGAATCACTTAAGTCTGAAGAAAAGAAAACCTTTAAAATCTGCAGTGACAACAAATAGTATAACAGCAAAAAACAAAGTTTTTTTTATTGAAAGTTCAATTTTAGCAATTAAATTAAAAAAACGCGAAGAAGTAATAACTTTTAAGCTTTTATAGTATTAATTCAAAAACCAAAGATTTCTTCTTGAAATCGTGATTACAGTACACTAATTACCATGGGTGCAAGTTTGGTGATGTGTTCAAGACGGAAAATATTTTGAGCAGCCACCCCCACCCCCTCACATGCAAGCTTAAGGAAAAATGTATCAGCAATGATGTTGTAGTTTATGACTATGGCAGTTTTAGAATCTGTGTTTACTTTAATTTTCCACTTTTGACTTTTCTAACAACATGGACCTAATTTAAACTGTAATATTGAAGTGTTTTGATATCGTAGTTCCATAAACCGAAAAACTGCCAATTAATGGGGGGTCTGGGGGGCTCTCCCCAGATATTTTTTTAAATTGAAGTCCAAAAAACGCAATGATAGTCCATTTTGATGGTTCATATTCTCATTAAAATCTTCAAAATCTCTGATAGTTCCCATTTTACCTGACATGGTGAACTCCCTTTGATGTGGCGTAAACATTTCATCCCATCAGCTATCACACTCAACGGGTGATTCAGATTCAACTCTAAGACAACTTAACAGCGCACATAATTTTCATTTATGCATGTAAAGTTTGCAAAAAAAAAAACATGCGAATGAGAAAAAAATTGAAAGGATGATCAAATATAGCAAGCGAAAAATAAAGACGAAAAGCGATCAAATTCGAAAATTAGCCAGAATAGCGAGCAACTTCGTGGTCTACAATGCAAGGAGTCGGAAATAACAGAGCTAGCTACCTAAAAAAAAAAGTCAAGCGGCGAGAGTCTAAAAGTCACTCCTCCAAAAGCACGTTGCATAGAAAACAAGCCATTGGCGGAAAATCGAGAGAATGTCGATGTAAATTTGTTGTTATCGAACGGTTCAGTAATATTAAAAGCATATTTTTCAAACACTCAATTTCTATTTTTTTAGTAAAAACTGAAAGAAAGTCATCGAATTTCTTTCCGTTCCAACCTCCGTCTCGGAAATTTTGTCGAAGACGGAAATCCGTCCTGAGACGGAAGGTCTTGCACCCATGCTAATTACTTTGAGACAATTTAATAAAGGCAAAGGAGCTAAGGCATTAATGAAGGCTTCCTCTTTGCCTGTATGGTTGTTTATTTTACGTAGCATTGAAAGCGTAAAAGGAAATTTCAAGCTAGGTAAAATAAACAACCTAACAGACACAGAAGCAATCTTAGGAAGTTCATCCTGTGGTTAATAAGTAAGATTCAATACTTTGACGTTGAGGAAAAAAGATGCACAAATATGCAGCAGTGTATAATCGCACCTCATTAATTTTACTTTTTTTTTTGAACAGATAATTGGCGGAAAATCCGTAGGGAATTAAAGTACTTAATTTTGTAAAGCGAAAAAAATTGTTTTCTTCATAAAATCAATTTTCCCTGATTTTTTGTTATTTTTTCAAAATTCCCTGATTAATAAAGTTCCCTGACTTTTCCCTGATTTGTCGCCACCCTGGTTTGCATAGTTTTCTGTAATGTTACATTTTTTTCCTTTCAGTTAAAGACATGTGAAACGTACATCCATATGTGTTTTTTGTTAAGTAATATGAATATTACGAAGATTCTTGGATATTCTTAAATTATATTTTATGATCAAATTCAATTTTTTAATTTAATAGAAAAAATATAGTTGTTATTTTTTATTTATGTGCTTTTTACTTTTAATTTATTTTGTGAGCACTGCATAAGTTTTCCATTTTTTTAAATCACAAAATGAGGTTAGCGATCCCTTTTCTGAAAACTGGGAGGAGGGCAAGTCTCACTTTTAGAGCATATCTTATAATGGTATTCCAATGATCTATTCCTTTTCACCAGCATGTGTATTTTGTACATGACTTGGACTTGATTGTATTTTAGAGGGCAAGAACATTCATCTACAGCGACACAAAGCCTCGAATTGTTTGAATTCAGTTGGCAATACTAAAATCTGTATTACCTACAATTTATAATGTCCCGAAAGCAGTTACATTCTATGGCTGTTATTGTGTCATTTAACATTAAAAGAATCAGATAACAGTATCGCGTTTGCGTAATACGACGGTTTTTAGTTATAACGACTAAACCATGTCATGACGTACTTTTTTTTTTATTCACATGTATTTTAAAAGGAAAAATCATATGCACTTGACTTGAATTGAACAACAAACTGAAAAACAAAGTTCTTAACTTTTTGATAAATGAAAGAACAACCTATCATGCTGAATTACAACAGGAAACCATTTCTGTCAACAAAAACGTCTTTCTTTCATTCGTTACAAGCAGGTCCTCAAGTTCCTCTAAGTTCCAGCTTAAAATCTGACTCATCAGATCGCCAATCGCCTCGTGAATGTTTTAGTCTTTGATGCACGGGCGAAAACATTAGGTCAAGGACAAAGATTGGCAAGGGACAACCGACCCTTTACCTGTGGAGATGTTATTTTGTTCCTGCACTCTCCATTTCTTCACAACGCCAACGCGGCACCCAGAGCTTTAGACGTGAGAATGTTATTAGTAGACAGTTGCTTGGGAAAAGGCTGAAAAACCTTTATTTTTTTGAAGTAGCAAATAACGAATTTCAGCAACATTGAACGAACAGTGATTGAAAGATAATTTTTTTAGCAATTCAATTTTTTGAAGTTCCCTGACGAAACTAGGAGTTTTCCCCAATGGGGGGCCAGAGGTCTCCCCCTGCCCTCCCTAGAGGCTCCACTGTATTTTTCTGAATTTTTTTTCTCTCTAATGTGTTTTGTTTGGAAAAAACAATGTTTCTTTCATTTTTCTCAACAAAAGAAAATTCCAGCAAAGAAAATTTCCAAGATTAGCCAAAAGATAATTTTCCCTGATACTAGGAGAAATTTTTTAATTAAAATTTTCTTGAGAATGCCCTTTTTTTCAGGTTGTGCTAACAGTCTGAATAATAATTCAGCTAAAGAAATTATTCATCCCATTAATATCTTTAAATTTTCTTTACACACTTTCTGTATATTTCTGCTTCCAGAAGGAAAAAATGTTGCTTAACTGGGATTGAGAAAAGGGAGCAGCTGTTCCTTCATTGTACCCTTTTAGTTGACAATGTTTGAAATGAGAGGTAGAAAACTCACACCATTGGAATCTCAGCTAAAAGCTGAGCTCTTCTAAAGGATTTTTCTTTCTTTCTTTTTTTTTCTTTTTTTTTTTAAGCAATTGAACTATATTGCCTCAAATGCTTTCTTAATTCAATTTTATTAATCTCTTGAACAAAAAATTACATGCAGTTTACAGAATGCATTCTTTTCCTACTTTGATTCATTTAAATATTCATAAAAAATGCAAAAATCATTTGAATTTCACTTACCCCTCTGTTTTCCAAGACCTAAGCATTTATTTCTGCCAAAACTCAGGGGAGAAAAACAAACAAGTAGCTTCTTCGTTTTCTTCGAAATTCGGAAAAAAAAAAAACCTCCGTGCCAGTGCTAAACTCGTTTACATTTTTGTCCGTTTCCTTTTTGTTTTTATCGTTTCCCAACATCTGCTTTCATAGTTGAGGAAACACATTCGAGACGTGCTGTGTTGCTACCACGTGGGATTTGGGGAAGGGGGGGGGAGGTAGGGAATGCCCTGCAGCGCATGCGCGTTGCTAGGTTCAACTCTATTGTTGCATGTTGACTCAGCCGGCCGCAGCTGTGGAAACGCAAGTTCGTTTTGAATGGTGTAAAATTTTAAGTTAAATACTCTTTTTACAATGAATATGGATGGTATCGAAGACAACTGCATAAAAAATGGTTCTGTATATAAGAAATTTGACGTTCTTTCTGTACCCGAAACTCCGAACTCGGATGAAATTAAAATTGAAGTTGCTAAGGAGTCTGAGTGTGAGGAAAGGATTACAGAGAAATTATTAGAACAAAAAGGTGATGATTTTTCTGTCCCCTTTATTTACTATATCACTGGAGTACAATGTAAATTATTTTGTTGTTTAAACTGATTAACTAGCAGTTTGAGCAACAAAATTAGTTATTTTTCTACGTTTTTGTCATGAAAAATGCCGAAATTTTAATTTTTGCGCACTTAGTGCAAAGCATGTGACTGAACTTCTTTGTTATATTTTATCTGGTGAAAAGGAATTAACAAATGTTCTCAAATTTTTTCGCTTCTGACTTTTTGATTGTTGAGGTTGAGTATGAACTTAACATGAGATTTAAGACCCCCCCCCCCCCCTAGTTATGAGACCTCATCTTCCAAAGTTCTTTGCAGTGCTCAATTTTGTAACTGTGGAGTTTTAATCAATGAAAATTAAAGGAACATAAATTCTTGACCATATGAAAAATAATTTTTTTGGATACAAAAATATTATTTATTAGCTGAATTTAATAATAAGAAGGTGTCCCCCAGTTTCGCCGACACGAAATCCCCCCCCCCATGCTTTTTAGTTTCAATCTTAACTTTTGATATATTTAAGGGGGGAAGAAATTTAATTGTGCGCGAAGCTGAAGGTAAACCATCAATTATTTTTATTGCTGACTACACACTTCTCAAGTGATCCTTATTATTTATTTTTTTTTATTATGTTTCTCAATCAATTTTTGCTATTGTAAATTGTAGAAATTATGAACACCTATCAATTTTCAAAACACCTAAGTTTCAGGGTTTTTTTTTGTATGATTGAGGTTCTGAAAAAATTTCAATGTCTTACAAAATGCTCAAAATTTAAAAATTATTTAAATGTTTTTTTTTAACTAGTATTAAATTAAACTAGTAATAAAAACTTTGGAAGTATGACAAGAAATTTCCCCAGCTGTTCAGCAAGGGTGTCAGTTGTCTCCCCCCCCCCCCCCCCCGACTTTAGAAAATTAAGTTTTTACATGTACATAGGATTTTTTTTTCAACAAAATTTACATTAAATATACTACATCCCCCTCTCCTCCCACTGGAAAATTTTGAAATGAGGGGTCTGATTTCCTGTTTCAAAACAACCAACCCTGTTACTTGTAAATTTTAAAAAAAAACTTACTTAATTTCATTTTCATTTCATATTGGTATCTTATGTACATAAAATTGATTATATGATTCAAAACAATCTTGCAAACAGAGATAATGACATAAGTTTGCGTTAAAGGAATTTAATTTCAACATGAAGATCCTGGGACTAATTTTCTAGATCACTGCCATTGTTTTAAGATCAAGTTTTATCTAAGCAAGTTTGAATAAAGTTGAAGACTAGGAAGTAAAATTTTAAATTTAATCCTTTTTTGTAAAAAAAAAAATATTGATGAGGGGAGCTAATATTTACCTAAACTTCTTTTTTTTTTTTTTACTTTAATCAGAACAGGCTTATATGCAGGAGCACCCAGATGGGAGGTTAGTCTGTCCTCCCAAAAAATTTCTCATTCGGCAAATTTGGGAATAATGCTTTTTTTTATCTCTTTAGAATTGTCATACTTTGTCATTCTGTAAAATTTGAAGTTTCATTCGGTTCGTAAGAGATCCCCGCTCCAAAAAATTTAACTGTGTGGACCACTCTGAAGTGCTAAATGTGAGCGTTAAAAAATGCTTATTTTCAAATCAAGAGAGAAAAAAGATGGTCTGTTAGTTAGTTGACTGATTGGTTTTTGGTAGTAACAGTTTTGTCAAGATTCATCTGCATTTCATTTATTTCTGAATTCTTGACTGTATGAAAAAAGCTCTCAGTGATGGCAAAACATTTCAACTCATTTTTATGCTGATGAGACATTTCACAGTATTTGTGACATAGGGGTGTCCGTAGCAAAATTTGTTAAACTTTTTATATATATTGAAAAAGCACATTCTAAAGGACAAGGCATGTCATTTTTTTTCTTTATTTACTTCATATTATCCATGTAATCACAATCAAAACATCAAAAATGCAACTGTTATCGTTACGGACTTTAGGTTGAATTTTTCTTCAATAGTGACTTGAACTGAATTTCAAATCAAAACTGGTGCTTGGGACAAATAAAGTAAAGGATTATCTCTAATACCTACATATAATAATTTTAATCAAAAAGTGCAATGGTTAAAAAATTATAAGTTTTGAAAATGGTGATTGTAGAGTTGGTAACAATTTAAAAAAAAGTTTTGTTAAAATTTTTATTTATGCATTTTATATCACTAAATTGAATATTTTCTAATTTCATCTATGGTGTTACAATATTCTAAAATAAATTTCATGAAAATTTAAATTCAGTATTTTTTATTAATTTTCTTAATTTGGGTACGGACTCTACAAAACGTTAGACTCTACATTTGGCAACTGTTTCAACACCACAGCTCTTTCTTCACCAAAATGCTTGAAAAGCCTGCACGGGGGGAAAAAAAAAAGGGAATAAAA
This sequence comes from Uloborus diversus, assembly GCF_026930045.1. Classification (NCBI taxonomy): domain Eukaryota; kingdom Metazoa; phylum Arthropoda; class Arachnida; order Araneae; family Uloboridae; genus Uloborus; species Uloborus diversus. The sequence goes on along the minus strand of NC_072734.1, from coordinate 58,951,319 downwards.
GTAGCCCTTTAAAATGCATTACAACTTATACTTTAAAAAAAACTTTGACTTTTAGACAGGGTTGACTTTTTGCCGGCAAAAACTAGTTTTTGCCGTGCCAGTGGCAGAAACTGGCAAAAACTTAAAAATGTCTTTAATAACTCAAGTAATTAGTAAATGATATTTGTTTAAGTAAACTAAAAAATTAAATATCACTTCATCATTTAAAAAAATAAAATCCCATGCTAGTTCCCTTGATTTAGTTCAGAAAAAGAACTTTCCAATTACCAAGGCTTGTAGTTTTTGGATTAATTTAACAAAGGATAAAAAATCATACAGGGGTGCTCAGGAAAGAGAAGTGACCTACAGAATTAAACAGGCATTGCGAATTGTAATTTGCTCACTTATATGCTTCTTCTAAATTGTTTGTGATTGAAATTATCATGTCATGTGCTTTGCCTAAATTTTGTACCTAATGTCACAGCTTTGCAAAACGAATTGGCCCCATTTCTCAAAACTTATTTTTCCAGTTAAATTTTTACCACAACCCCAGTTACTACATGCTGAACCAGTTATACAATAATAATGAAAATTTTACGAACATTGCTTGCTCCTTGATGCATAGTCTGCTAGCTCTTCTGTTTTAAGAAGATTCTAAAATTTCTCATTTGTGTGTAGTAAATTGAGAACCTGTTTAGATTTTTGAAACCACCTTTTCTAAGAGGCAATTGCAGGGTCCAAACAATGTAACATTTGATTTTGAATTGTGATAATTTTGTAATAAAGTTACAGTACTTTGGTTAACAATTAAATATTTTTTTCCATGCATTTTCAGTTGTATACCAAGAATTAATTTTTTATTTTGAGTTTTTGCCAGTTTCTGCCGCAAAGTGGCAGAAAGTGTTTTTTGCCATTCTGGTTTTAGCCAGTTTCTACCAGTGGTTTTAACCGCCTCGGAAGAAACTTGCCAACCCTGCTTTTAGAAGAAATTTGTCTACACAAGTGTATAGGGGGAGTCAGGGCACATTGGTCTGACTGTCTACTTTTCTTCTTTTTTTCATCTCATCATAAAATTCAATTAGTAGTTTTATTTTCTACCATGAGTTACATTAAATATTTCTCATCATCCCAGAAAATTTTCAATTCATTACCTTTTTTCACATTAATATTTTAAGAGAACTTTGTGAAGTGAACCAACCTGCCACAGTCCCGGATCCCAGATTACAAAAACAACTTCTATTACAATTTTAATGTTAAATATTACCCAACATTTGTACCAAACCCAAACAAATGTTGTTTTGTGATTAGAATCAAAAACCAAAGTTTAAAGATCAATATAATTAAAATTGACCAGCAACTACTGTTACATTTTTTCAAGAATCGGCACAATTTGTTTTTAGCAATTTCACTATTGCTGATGCTGGAATATTGCTTCTTTAATTGTTATAAGAGTTTTTGTGAGTTTTCTAAAAGTGAACCAACATACCCCAGGTTCTTGGTCTAAAAAAAGATGTCCTGATTTTTTTTTTTTAACAAAAAATAAAACTGCTAATACTTAAGAACTAAAAGAACTTATTTCAGGAAAAGAATTCAATTTATTGCTCCATTCTTCATGAAAACCATTCAAAAAAATAAAGTTGCTTAGTTAAGAAAGTTAATCAATCAAAAATAGTACTGCCAGAATAACATTTTCTGAAATTTGTGCAAAATAACTCTACTGTATGATTTCATTATAGGAGTTGTAGAACTATAGGCGCTACTTTTTGTTGGTCCTAAATTTAAAAACAAAAAAAGCATTAAAATTATCAAGGCTGATCTAGCGAGCCCCAATTTCCCCTATTATCTTATGGGATGTGACTGATCTGGTGGTGCCGAATTTCAGTATATTTCCAGTGTGACATTTGAAAAATTTCCAGTGTTATATTGTACAAAAAAAAATCACTTTCACAATTGTAACATTTATGTATCAAATGTTTACTTAAATGTAGCAACTCAAAGAACACTTAGAACGGTTTATTAAGCGGAAGCGGTAAGTCATATGCGTAGCGATTCTTATAAAGAAGATGGCACAGTGTTGCCACAATCTAAATACTAATAACTATGGGGATTAAGGTTACAGTTAGTATGACAACAATAAAATAAAGTAAGCAATGTATAACTAGATTAGTTTGTTAAAAACGCATTCCCGTGAGATTGATTTCATACTTTTCAGCAATATAAGTCAGGGTGGCGACAGATCAGGGAGATCAGGGAAAATTCAGGGAACTTTATTAAACAGGGAAATATCAGGGAATTTTGAAAAAATAAAAAAAAAAAAATCAGGAAAAAATTGATTTTATGAAGGAATTTTTTTTTTTTTTTTTTTGCTTTACAAAATTAAGTACTCTAATTCCCTACGCATTTTCCGCATATTATCTGTTCAAAAAAAAGTAAAATTAATGAGGTACGATTATACAGTGGCGCATATTTGTGGATCTTTTTTCCTCAACGTCAAAGTATTGAATCTTACTTATTAACCACAGGATGAACTTCTTAAGATTGCTTCTGTGTCTGTTAGGTTGTTTATTTTACCTAGCTTGAAATTTCCTTTTACGCTTTCAGTGCTACGTAAAATAAACAACCATACAGGCAAAGAGGAAGCCTTCATTAATGTCTTAACTCCTTCGCCTTTATTCCATTGTTTCGAAGTAATTAGCGTACTGTAATCGCGATTTCAAGAAGAAATCTTTAGTTTTTGAATTAATACTATAAAAGCTTAAAAGTTATCACTCCTTAATTAATAATTGTTAAAATTGAACTTTCAATAAAACAAACTTTGTTTTTTTTGCCGTTATACTATTTGTTGTCACCGCAGATTATAAAGATTTTCTTTTCTTCAGACTTAAGTGATTCTTTAATTTTATAACCAAGTTATATTCTTCTTTTATATATTTTGAAATTAATTAATTGCTTCTTTTTCCCCTTGCATTTCAAAGTTGTTTGTTACAAAAGCAATCTAAGATTTTTTTTCGTTACATACTGAAATCATTTGAAATAGAGTTAACTTGTGTACTTAAATAAATATCTTTATTTTTTTTTATTGTTAAAATGCTGTATTCATTCATTAAAATCTATGCTCTTGATTAGAGAAAAGCTCCCTATGAATGGATGTCAAATGGTTTCATCTGTTTTGCATAAATATGTCAATTAGTTATATAAGAATAACTACATTACTTCTATTCTTTCACTATTACTTGTTATTCTTGCACCAATTATTATACGGTTTGAAACTTAGTTCAAAATAATTTCAATTACTTTTTTGTTCTATCATAAATACACATATGTTTCTAAGAGTAATTTGAATAGTTTCTTAAAATTCTTATGCTAAGTAGTTTCTAGAAATAAAGTTTTTTTTTTTTTTTTAATTTTCTATAATCTTTCCATTATAGAAAAATTTAATATATACTCTTTTGTAGGGTTCCCCCCCCCCCAAAAAAAAAAAAAAAAAAATTGACTTGATATGTTTTTTAACTATTTTATTAAAAAAGTAGCATCTTTTTAAAATATATCTTTAGTTCAACAACTTTACACAACTTAAAACGTTTAAAATACTGCATTTTATACAAACATACAATATATTTTAAGTAGAGCAATGAAAGAAAACCGTTATCATTGGTAACGTAAATCAGGGAAATTTGGTGAACTTAATCAGGGAAATCAGGGAAAAGTCAGGGAACTTTTTTTCGCAGTTTCTGTCGCCACCCTGTAAGTGTTGCATTTGTCCCACAAGAGCAGTTGAACAAAGTTTCTTAACCTTACAGTTGCAAATAAAAATGACTCACGAAAGCTAGGCCAAATAAAGGGTGGAATCATATTTATGTTGTCTGTTACAGTAGAATGCAAAAATTGTACCGCTCAGACACCAACGTATGGGCGCTGGGAGGGATGGAGAATGAGAAAAAATTATTTCTATTGCTTTGTGTACCCTAATTTAATGAGATTTATAACAACCTTTCAGCAGTTTGAAAATTTTAATGATTATTATTAGTATATTTTGTTTTACTTTTTATTTATTTTTTAAAAAACCTTCGCCAAGTCAAAGGAAGGCGACATAACATTAGAGAATAGGACATAACATTAGAGAATAGAATTAGGTTACTAAATTTTATCATGAAGGTATCCTTGAATTCTATGCCATGAAAGGTGGAAAAGGAAAAAAAAATCAATTGGTTGTCTATAAACGTCAGATATGCAATTCCACTGAATGCAAGGAATTAAACATAAACAGAAGGAAAATAAAGAACCGTAAGTAACTGCGAATTTCAAAAATAATTATTATTTAAAACATTGTTTTCCAGCTGTATTTAGAAACCAGTTGGAATGATAAAGCACGATTTCTTAATAGTAAGTACAAGAAGTTTATGAAGTAAGTCGTGTTATATGCAGTAAAAAAATCATTAACATGTTCTAACACATATACATCAAAATACCTAAAATGTTAGCGAAAAATTAAAAAATAAGCATTGATAATACTTAAGTTTTGTCGATAATTTTGTCTGAACTGAATACAAAATATTTAGCCATTCAACTTTTAAATTATTTTGTTATTCACATGATTAATGTTTGGTATTGAACAGGAGTATACAAGGGGAGGGTCATGGGGATCATGACAGGGTTGGCCGGATTGGACCCAATGGGTTTTTTAGGTGTTTTAAATTTTCTGAGAAGTTTTTAAAAAATTAATTAAATTCACAATTTAAACTTCTTTTTTATTTGTTCTTCACCACAGACAATGGACATAAAAATTGAATTTTGAACTTTAATAGTATTTCTTAACTCTTAACGGCATTAAAAAAATACTTCAGAGATTTTAAATGAATATATTTAACTTTTTTCTTTAACTGGTCAATAAATAACTCAAATTATCTTGACTAAGTCCTGTCACGTCTGATTTTATCAATATTTGTAGATTGTACAGAGGAAACTACTCTAGCTAAAAGTCTTTCATGTGAATTATTTTCTGCAAACCAACACGTCACAAATCTCGAATAAACAAGGTATATTTTTTAGAAATTTACTGGTTTTACAAACGGTCAGACAAAAAACAGAATAAGATGTACAGTATTTTCGTTATGTTGCGAAAAAGTTAATATTTGTTACTCTGCACACAGAAATAGAAAAATAGACAACATAAAATTTAAAGAAATGTCTTGATTAAGCTGGAATTCAGTAAAAAGGGATTTAAACTACTTGAGGTCCTATAGTAGTTTTGCATAACAAAATGAAATACAATAAAGTAAAATTCAAAAAAAAAAAAAAAAAAAAAAGTAATTAAAAATGAACAAACGAACAATAGATTTTTATCACCCGAGAAGTAACTTTGCCTTAATTGTTGGTAATCATGGAAACTAAAAAATCTGAAACTTCACCATTCTTGGGTTTTGTCGTCTTTTATACTTTTCTTCGGAAAACGCTGAATTTTCCAGGGTTTTTTTACCCCAAGACAATTTTTGTGCTTTGTCCATACGCAAGGGGGGAACTCAAAAGTAACCGAATTTTTGTTCTAAAATATTTATATATTAGTTTATTTGCAAAATTTCTTTTGTCTCTTTCAAAGTGTTTACCCTAAGATGAAATACACTTGTTAATTCTTTCTTTCCACTGTTTGAAGTTCCCCAGGAACTCTTTAAATTTGACCATGTTCAGTGCCCGTTGCGTTCAGATTTTTTTCATCCTCGGGAACAGAAAAAGATCACAGGGGACTAGGTATGGCGAATACGGGGGTCGAGGAACGACTGGCCATCTCTGAGAGGCCAAGTAGCGGTTAATAGTGAAGGTTAAGTGTACAGCAGCGTTATCATGGTGAAGGAATCATTCTTCTAATCGCCCGCACGAGCACCAACTCACTCTTGTTTCTTCTAAAGTTTAATCAATTGTAAAATGACGACTCTCGTTGTTTTTTTGGCAGATTTTTTCAATGTTTTCATAATTTTGAGACACTGAAGGGCACTCAAAACGAGCATGATCTGCAACACTCATGCTACCACGTTTAAAGCGCCCAAACCACTCTCAAACTTGTGTACAGCTCATAGCATTGTCTCTGAAAGCTAGTTGAAGCATTTGGTAAACTATTCCATTGCCAACTCTTCAAGCAGGAAGCAAATTTTCAAGCTTACAGTTTGTTCTTTCAAATTTGCCATGATGAATTCGCAGGCGGAAAGCAACAACACCTGAGAAAACCAACACTACAATCAGATGTTATCAACTACACTGACGCCACTTGCACAGCTGATTTGTGAAGGTCTCTACTTGAGCCATCTAGCTGGAGAACACTCTACTACATCCAGATTTGGCATCGTACCATTAGTCCGGTTTCTTTTGGGTCCCCCCTCGTACTTACGCTACAATATGCTACAAGTACCCCACGTTTTCCCTAAAAAAAGACAAAAAACCCCTGGGTCCATGAGCTTTTTTAAAAAAAATGCGGGTTTTTGCCAACCCTGCGTCATGACCTTTCCCAAACCGTCGACTGAGTATAAGCCCACGTTTTGCTCAAACACTTTTTCCTTAACTTAAATACACTATGTTTTACATATTTTTCATTCTGCTACTTTCTCATCTGTATCGTAATTGTAACTTAATTGCAATTTAATGCATGACTTGTCTTCATGCATTAAATTACAAAATGTGATTAGAGAAATAAAACTTATAAGTTAAACAATTGTAACAAAAATGAAAATACATCTCGGCGCTCGCTTCAAAAATAAATAAATACAAATAAATGAATTTAACGAAAATAAATTAAATAGCAAAAAAATAAATGAAAGAGGTCTTAATTTTACTCTTTACATCTTCGTAAACAGCCTGTTATTGATACAACAAACTTCCCCCGTGTTACTTTTGTTTTTTAATATACTTTCATTTTTTCCTGATAACCATTTCTGATGCTTAAATACCGATGTAATTTCCACCCTTTGCCAGAAGGTAAAGGAGAGGGACCTGATCACAGCATTCGATGCACAGCAGCAGAACGAACTTGGTGAATAATCGCTGCACACAGAATAAAATCTTTTTTCCGCCAAAATTGAATCTCCAACTCGCCTGTAAAGTTGTTTTCTATGATAACTAACTTCCCTTAAAGTGGGAGAAAATGCAAAAGCATTGATCTCTACTGAAGTGTCCAGTCTTATGCGAAGCTATATGGTCTTTGATGTGACCTCAAAAATCAGGACTGATGGAAGCCAAACATTTCCCCCTTCCACTTCAAAGTTGTATTCTTATGAGTTAGCATGAGAAAAGTCCATTTATTCGGCATTTTGTAACAAGAAAATGAGCTTTCTCGACTATTAGCAAGTATTAGAGGAACATCTTATTCCAATACAGGATTTGCTGGATGGACCAAACTGTATTTCAGCAAGACAAAGTGCCTACTGATGCATACAACTCAACAAATCTGTAGTTGAACATGAATAATGTCATGGAATGGCTATCGGTTAGTCCAAACTTAAATCCAATGTTAAACATACATCAAGGACGGATACAAAGGAGGTGCGATCGTCCCTTCCTTGAGGAGCCCTGCACTTGTAATTTCTCTGAATCGAGGTCCAATAACGATAGTGTTGGCCGTATTTTATATGACTTAAAGGAAAGGAATATGGTTCAAATATCCCTCCCAGAACCTTTTTGGAAGAAAAATGTCAAAAGGGCATTTTTAAAGTCTTTTGTGATTTTTGAAGAAAACCAACATAATTATAGCGCAAATATACAGATTGTATATTTGTGCTATAATTACTTTGGTTTTCTCCAGTTATTTCTCAGCACAGGGTTATCTCTTGATCTTAGGTAATGTTTGGAGGCCTTCCGCCAGGCATTTTTCAAAATTTAAGTCTTGAAAGACAAGACTATATATCTGAGGTAGTGTTAAGGGAAGGAATGGGTCCAGTGACTTTCCTCTGTTATTTTTGCAAATCTGTAGTTCCAAAATGCGCAATTTTAGACATCCTTCAATAATGTTATATGGAGGGGGGTCCAAAACATTTCCCCGGAATTATTACGAAACTGAATTTTAAAAACGTAATTTTAGAGTAGATGTAGATCAGATATGTTGGAGAGGTAATGTAAAAAAAAACAATCGCCCACTCCTTGATAAATTTCTGGATCTGCCCTTGGGCAACATTGGGCCCCAAAATTATATGAAACTGGAAGTCGATATTTTTCGACACAGGAATAACTTGATACTTACGATGGAAAACCGTATGTTTGAAGTAACTAGAGGTAATGGAAACACAATTTCATATTTTCATTTGTAACTGTTTCTCAACCTTAAAAAAAAAAAAAAAAATCATAAATTAAAAAGTGTTTGTAGTTATGGGACACCCTATTTTCTATGTTTTTTTATTCAATTCAACACATGGTGTTTTTAAAATAAATCACCCTAATTTGTGTTTCATGTATTGGCTATCATTATACACATATATGATATAAATCCCTCAATTCGTATTTTTACTATGAATTGTATTTTATGCTTGAGTCTATATTTTTGGGACAGGGTGTAGTTTTTGTACATGCAACTTGATTTGCTTATTAGTAATCAAAACAATCTTCTAAATGTGTACTGAGCAGGGCCGAATTTTGGGGAGGGCAGGCGGGGCTACTGCGGCGGGGCCTCTACAACAGAGGGGCCCCCCACAATAACATTTTTACAAAATATCCTAACTTTCACGGGTCAGCAAATTTTACGTTTTCTCTCCCAGGCTTTTTTTCCCTACAAAGAATGCTTGCACAAAAATAATATTGTTATCGATATATCAGAAAGCCCTGATTGCAAGTACTATCCATTTACTATCAATTTTTTATTTAATCGAGCATTTCAGTGGCAATATATGTATTTTTTTATTCATTTAATTTGTAATTTGTACCTATGAGTTAAAGAAAAATAAAGTAAGTAAAAAAAAATCCGAAAAATGGTTAACTTTGCAGGTCATCCTTAAAACTTCTCGCTTCTTAAGCTCAAAAATTTAAAAATGATTTGACGAAATGACTTGAATGGAAGTTTTTTAAATCGAAAATATCGGATATATACATATATATCAAAATATTCAGATATATATTAAAGTATCGGATATTTTCAAAAACATGATGATCTTTTCGAACCCTGATTAGGGACCTCCACTCCTTTGTTGCCCCGGGGCCTCCACACTTCCAAATCCGGCTCTGGTACTGAGTTTTATTAAAAAATGTTTTTAACAAAAAATTAACAGGAATAAGTATAAGTATATATTTTTACCACTTTGTATATTTCCTAATTTCAGAATTTTTCTTAAAGTTTTACACTGAGTTTTCAAAAAAAAAAAAAAAAAAGAATGAAAAACTACTCTCAATCACTTAATAATATTTTAAACAGTTGCAAAAACTTTTAATCTATTTTCCTAGTTTCAGAAAGGCTTTATTCATTATGCAATAAATATATGAATAAAACTTAACTTTCAGACAAAATTTGTACCACATTAGCTGTAGTATATTATGTTGCTGTATATTACAAACAAAGCTAGTATCTTTTCACTAAGTATGATACTATTTTTTGTTGCGCCAAGTTCATTAATGTTTTGAATTTTATATGGTATATGGTCAGTATTTTATAAATTTTGGTCAGTAGAGTCAGTATTTTTGACCCTCCAAACAGTTTTAGCCCTGGTATCTTAAATTTTTGAGAAAAGAGCCATTTGTTTTTTAAAATCTCCTTGTCATTTTGTTTTTTTTTTTTAAAGCATTTATTGTTCTCCTGCACTCCACTTTTTAATTTTATTTCCAGTCACTTCTCCAACCCTTTTTTTTTGAATACTTTCCCTAGTAGGGGAAAAATCTGAGTTTTCCAAGGTTTAATGTCCGAGTCTCTAGTGTATTATAAATTTCTGAAAGTGAAATTGTGCTTAAGTGTTCATTTACTGGTCAGATTATCCTGTATTATTATTTTTTGTTTATTTCTTATGTTTCTTCTGCATTTTGTACTGCTAGAATTATCTTTCTTAGTTACTAAACATTTTTTTTTTTTTTCATTTTCAGATCATAGGGAAGGTACTCCATTTGTGCAGGACAATCTCTCAAGTTATGAGAAGAATCTCTTTTTATACCATGTAAGGAAGTATTTTTATTGCTTGTTTTCATCATGTTTAGTTGAAAGCAAATAAGTGATCTAACCTATTTTTGTCTTATGTTATAGGAGGAGTTGCCTGAAAGACCTAGAGTTGCTACACTTTTAAGTTCTTTGGCTAATTATAATGTGGCAATACCAAGTGTGTCAGAGGATGCCAAAAGTGCTCCTAAGGCAAATTTTTTGTTTATTCCCTTAGTTATCTATTTGTGAATTGTTACATGGATTAGCATGACTTTTCTGAATTAATAAAGTACACGCTGCCATTGTTAGGTTTTCAGGTGCAATAAACATTTCTCAGAAAAATGTTGAAATCTCTCTTTTATGTAATTCTTTTTTGTTTCATGTAAACTGATATTTTAATCTTGCTATAGTTTCCAACAAGTTTGAAGAATGAATCACGTGATTGTTACGTAAAAATCGCAGCCAGATAAAAAGAAAAAGCTTTTTTTTTTTTTTTTTTTTTTTTTTTTTTTAATTGAATATGTGTCATAAAACTGAGAAGCGTTATAATTTATTCTAAATTTTTGACAAGAAATTATTTTTAATTTTTTGTTTTGAGCATGCAATTATTCATAATTGTAGAAGTTTATTTGATTTTTTGTAAGATTTTTGGAGGCATCATCTCAGCTAACATGTGAGGAAACAACACTGTTTGCCTTATTATTTTGTTTCAGGTTTAATTCTTACATTCTGAACTGCTAGACTTTTTTTTTTCCTTTTTGTACATTTTAATGTGATTAAAAGAATATGAATCTGAATGAGACCAAGAGCCAATATGACTACATTAGATGGTGGGTAATTTATTTGAAGTATTCAAGAAATTGAGCTTCCTTTAGGGTCAACATCTACTGGTGGTTTTAGTATTATATTCATGGCACTGTCTGAACTGAGAAAAACGTGGGAATTGCCAGCATTTTTTGTTGATAGCCAGAACTTATGTGTCTAATTAGACAGGGTTGGGTTTTGGACTTTCCATAACCGGTTTAGGACAGGACAGGTGGTTTTTACCTTCCATAAGTGTCTAAAACTCCCAAAGTCTGCTAAAGTTAAAAAAGATCTAATCAATTCATATTTACTGCAATATTTGTAAAGCATAGTTATTAATAAGTTTTAATTAATGAGTATTTGATAACATTTTTCTCCAAAATGTTCATTTAAAAAATATTTTACTTTAAAAAAAAATTCCAATAAGTCTATTGCATAAAAATATCCTTATGTAACAGTTGGTAGATTTCTGAAAGGAAATTCACACCACCACCACCAAGAAAACTAATTTCAGTTCCATTTATTACTCAAATGTTATTAAACATAATATTTAGGTTGCACAAAAAAAAAAGCTTTATTTTTTTAATGGTTTCTGCAGTGAAACCTCTCTGAGTGGCCACCCCTCCGTTCCACAAAATTTCAGCCGTTGAGAGGGTATGGCCGCTTTAAAAGGTTTTCATTACAATTGCAATATAATTCTATAATACACAACATAAGCAAGACAAATACACAAAAGGAAGTTTGAGACCATTCTAAAAGGGAAATAGTATATTATTTAATTATTGTTGACATATTTCGAAGAAAAGATACAATTTGAAACTTAAGTTTTTAATCTTCTCCAACAATTGTTTTTAAAATCAAATTCAAAATTTTGCTTTTGCCATTCAAAGGTTTTTCACTTCAAAATGATAAATGAATTGCTCTAACCAATTTTTTGGACATTACCTCTGAATTTCAAATTACTTTATTTTTTATCTCCAAAACCACTTCAGTTAAAAGTTTAGTTTGCTCATGATTACAAAACGTAAATTGATTGTGCCAAATTAGTGCCTGAAAAGCATAAAAATGTATTTGCTCAAAAGATGTTAATTACACATGCAAACTGATTTATTAATTGAAGCCAATCCCAAACTAATATTAGATTTGATTGAAAAATGCTTATTTTCACTGACTCGTTAACCACAAAAGGACTCTCTCTGTCGGCAGTGTAATTATCAAAGCTCTTCATTGCTGTTTCGTGCCTAAAAGAATTCGAAATCGTACTCTATTAATTCTCGCTGATTTTCCACGTTCATAGTGCTCAGAATTTCAATACGTAGTTCGAGATTCATAAAATGATATCTGACAGTGTTGTTTGCTACACGCAGATTGCACGTACACACTGACCAACTAATAAAATAAACATGAGTGACGTATTTACTTCAAAATTTTTTCCCGATAGATTTTCCTGAAAAATAGAATCTACATTGTTAGGGGTGTTTTTAACATTAAGTCTATGGTCTAAAAAATCTGTGCTGCAAAAAAGTGGCCGCTTAAGACAGGTGGTCATTCAGAGAGGTTTCACTGTATAAGTTTTGCATGATGTTTTAATAAAAAATACTTTTTAAATCAAAGATTAAAGTTTTCTAAAGTAGTTTGGTAGTAGTTTATTATCATAAAATGGCACCATAGTCAACAGAAAGAAATTTTCACAAAGCTGTATAACAGATTCTCAAATATATATATTTTCTTTCCTTCAGTTCAGAAGCTCATTGATTACATATAAGTCAATTTTTGCACTATATTTTGAACACTTTCATTTCCACAAATGCATAAATGTTGAAAAATTTGATTACTAGGTAGTATTTAAAAAAAAAACAACAACTTATGAGTGCAAATTAAAATTTTTAATGAAGAATTCAACTTCTATGTAACTTTATGAGAACCAGCTGTGCAAATAAGTTATATGTATGTGTGTGTGTGTTCATACCAGGGTTGGGTTTTGGACTGTCCAAAACTGGTTTAGGTCAGGACAGGTGGTTTTTACCGTCCTAACCTGTCCAAAAGTGTCCAAAACTGCTAAAGCTAAAGGGGTGTTATCTAATCAGTTCGTATTTACTGCAATATTCATAATGCATAAATTTAGGTACTAATGAGGTTTAATTATAATGTGTTTTTGATAATATTTTTCTCCAAAATGTTCATTAAAAAAATATTTTACTTAAAAAAACTGTCAATAACTATTACATAAAAATTTCCTTATGTAACAGTTGTAGAGTTATTAAAGGAAATTCACAACACTACCAAGACAACTAATTTCAGTTCCATTTATAATTCAAAGGAATGTTATTAAATGTGCAATATTTACGTGCAAAAAAATTAAAAAAAAAAAAAAAACTATTTTCTAAATGGTTTTTGCAAATAAGTTTTACATGATGTTTTAACGAAAATTATTTTTTAAATCATAGATTAAAGAACAAGAAATGGATGATTAAACACTTATATTATAAAACTTGTGCTATTCTTTTTTTATTCAGTAAGTTACCGCCCTATAGCCAGGGCTAAGGCAGAAATAAATGAAATACACCGCCATTTCAGTCACTTTCCCATGCCGGGCTGATGAGTGCTAATAAGCATGAAACTGCAGTCCTTGGCTGGTCAGGACATGCTACTAGTTCTTTAAAACTTTTATCTACTCAAATGTTACCGAAGTTTTTCCTTATTCAAGAACCATATTTAAAAAACGATCAAATACCAGAACAACCTAGTAATTGGAAAAATTTTTATTCTTTAAGTAAAAAAGCTGCTGTTATAAGTACTGACTCAAATATAATAGTTTCTCAAATAGACCAAAAAGAAAACCATATAGCAATATCAGCTGATTTCAAGGAAGATTCAATTGTTATTATTTCAGTTTATATAACACCAACAGAAGATGTTAGAATCCCTCTACGTAATCTCGAAAGTCTTTTGAGAAATATTTCAAATAAAAATATTATAATTATGGGTGATTTCAATAGTAGAAGTAAATCTTGGGGATATGCCGGTGAAGATCCAAGAGGAAGAAGAGTAATAAATTTTTACCAAGCAAATGACTTGCAATTAATAAATAGTTCATATGACTCACCAACTTTTGAACATGAAAATGGAAATGGCTGGCCTGACTTAACATTTATTAAAGGAAATTTAATTCAAAATGATAATTACCAGTGCAATGTTATAGATGATGTAGATTCCCTAAGTGACCATAAATTTATTTCACTTAAAATTCAAAAAGAGCTTTCGACTTATGCAATTAAACGCTATAAAATCACATCTAAAGGAATTAAAAACTTTGAAAAAGAGATTTCAGAAAAATTAACACCATTCATTAATTCTTGCCAGAATATTTTAACACCATTTGAACTTAATAAATTCTCAAATAATTTTATTACTACTATTCAGAATTGTTGCAACAATTCGTTTAAAATTAAAGATATTTCAAACAAATTTGAAGTAAAATGGTGGAATAATGATCTACAAAAAGAAAAAACAAATCTTAATAGATTAAAAAGAAAATTGAAGAAGCAGCCAACACCAGAAGAAAATGTTAGAGTCAAAATTGAATACAAAAAAGCCAGAGCCCAATATTTCCGAAACATCAAAAAACAAAAGACAGAAAGTTGGCGTAATTTTTGCAAGCAAGCATCTGATCCATTTGGTAAAGCTTATAAATCCTGTTTTGAAAAAATTAAGCGCCTAACTACTTTGCCAATTTTTGATGACGGAGCTACGCAAAAAGAAAATTTGGAATTCATTTTAAATGAACTTTATCCAATACCGCAAAGAAATCCGTTATCTAACTGCCAGATTTCAACAACTACATATTCATCTTTCAATGATCTTTCAAATGTTGAACCAGAAATTTCAATTGAAGAAATTAAAAATTCTTTGAATTCTTGTAATAGTAAAAAAAAACCCCGGATTAGATTCAATAGATTACGCAATAGTTAAACTAATCTTTGAAAAACTACCACAACTACTACATTGCTTTTATAACAAATACCTCAAGCTTTCTTATTTTCCAGATGTTTTTAAAATTGGAAAATTGATTTTATTTCTCAAACAAGGTAAAGATATTAAAGATGTTTTTTCATATCGTCCTATAACACTTTTACCAACATTAGGAAAAATTTTAGAAAGAATAGTTGTTAAAAGAGTTCAATTTTATTACCAAAATTTTTCTCCAAAAAATCAATTTGGTTTCAAAAAAGGATATTCAACAGAGGATGCTTTACAAAATATTTGGGAAAATCTTCTTGATTATAATATAACAGGTCATAAATTAATAATTTCCTTAGACATTCAAAGAGCTTTTGATAGCATTCCACATCCACAACTCCATAACAAAATTTCTCAATTACAGTGTCCTATTATTTTGAAAAAATTCCTTCACAGTCTGCTTGAAAACAGAAAATTAATAATGGATTCTAATAATGAATTTGTAATTCATAATCAAATGATAGGCGTCCCACAAGGATCTTGCAGCGGTCCGTTTTTGTGGTCATTAATAGCAGAAGATATTCTACACACTTCAATGCCAAGAAGAGTTTTTATTCAAGCATTCGCAGATGACTTTGTGATTGGCGTTGTTAAAGAAACAATAAAGAGCATGGGAGATGAAGCAAACTCAGCTTTAATACAATTCAAAAAATGGGCAGATTATTATAATTTGAAAGTCTCAACAGATAAATCAAGTTTATTACTTTTTAGAAGAAAAACTAAGAATCAAAATATTAAATATGGGACTGAAAAAATTAAAGTATCTAGGAATCATTCTTGATGAAAAACTTTCATTCTTACCACATATACAACACCTAAAGACCAAATCAACCAATTATTTACAACATTTAAGACGCCTGGCAGGAAAATATTGGGGCTACAATATTCGTTTCAGAGCTCGCTTATATGATTCTGTTTTTCTCAGAATAATAGCTTATGCATCTCCAATTTGGGCAAGCAATCCAACTACAAGATTGAATTTAAATCTTTTGAAATTACAACGTCCTTTGTTATTACATTTATCAGGAGCTTATGCAACAACAGCAAATAGTTCTTTACAAATAATCACCGGTATACCTCCTTTAGAAATTCAAATTTCCTACGAAGCAAAAATGGGAACATTACTCAGACTTAATAAGGACGTTGTCACATGTTTTGGAATTCTTCGAGCGTCTTCCTTTGAAAAGAAAATCAAAACAATTTTATTTCATCCCAGTGTTTCCTTAACATCTTCATTACAAATAAACTCACCAAATTTGGAAAATTCAAGCACTAATATTTCTTCCTTCCGTTACTTCACAGATGGCTCGAAAACAAAACAAGCTACAACGGCAGCTTTCCTTATTTTAAATAACACAACTCCAACTGATGAAACCACATTTCTTCTAAATGTCTCCAACTCTATTTTTCAAGCAGAAGCGTTAGCAATAAAAGAAGCAATAGATCATGCTGTAACCCACAATAACTTACCATCAATTATGTACAGTGACAGCCAATCAGTCATTAAATCAATTGGTAATCTAAACCCAACAAACTCTTTAATAGCTGAAATCCAACAACAACTAATAAATCATGATAATATCAAAATTTCTTGGATTAAAGGTCATTCAACCTCTGCTGGAAACAATAGAGCCGATTTTCTCGCAAACCAAACAGCAAATGGACTCTTAGTACCAACAAAACAGCATCCTTTGCCATTTCCAAGAAGTTTTGCAAAGCATAAATTATTACAAGATCTACTGAATGATTGGCAAGAACGATGGGAACAAGACATAACAGGAAGACTAATCTACAAAATCCGTCCGAAAGTTAAACTTACTCCTTTGAATTTAAATAGACATGAAATTTTTTTCTTTACTGGCCATGGCCCTTTCCCTTCATACTTGAAAAGATTCCATATTAGAAATAGTGACCTCTGCAGATGCAAATCAATTGGAAATCCTCAACATTACATACAACATTGCATTCACACTTCTTCATTCCATCTTCGTTCTTCTGGCAATTGGACTCAAGACTTAAAAAACTATTATTCGTTTCCTGCAGCAAAAAAGAAAATTACAGATCTTATTACATTTCTAATTGACCACGAACATTTTCTCTTTGGATAATTTTTTTTTTTTTAATATATAGGCATTAAGCATTTTAATTATTTTTTTAAAATTATTATTTTTATTATTTATTTATTGATTTTTTATTATTATTATTATTATTATTATTATTTTTTGTTTCACTTTATTTTCTTTTGCTTTCATCTATTTTTATTTATTTATTTATTTTTATTTATCTTAATGTAAATATTTATATATATTCTTTCTTATTGAACAAAATTATTTTCTTCTGTATATATCAAAATTGTTTATCAGTGTGGAGTATTGTTAAATTTTCTCGTACGTCATCCCATAATTTGTGAAATTTAACATTGTGAATGTGTACAAAAGGATGACGTATTTAATAAAAAAAAAAAAAGTCCTCGGCTGGAATTGACTGAGATGGCGGTGTATTTTATGTATTTTTTAAGTTCATATATTTAATATAATACATTCTGTAACAGCAAAAAGTTGTAACGTATTGCATTTAAATCAATTATTGCACTGTATTTTTAACACTCTCTATTGCACACATGCATAAATGTCAAACAATTTGGTTTATGGAAAAAAAAATCTCTTGCATACAAATTGAGATTTTTAATGAAGAATTTAATTTCTGTGTAACTAGATTAAAATCAGCTGCATAAAAAGCTTACATATATATTAATACTTGAATGCTCACACTGAATAAATATATTAGAAGGCCAAAATAATAATTTTGACACATTTTGTTCGGTTTTCGATACTTTCTCACAAAATATAGTTTCTCAAAAAATAGTTTTAGACACTTTCGGACACGAGGGTTTTGAACAGGATGGTAAAAACCTTGCCAACTCTGCTTTCATTTGCATACATGCATAAACATAGGGAAGTTTGGTAACTATTATCAAAAAAATAAATAAATAAACTCATTCATACTGGTTGAAATTTTAATCAAGAATTCAACTTCTATGTAACTAGATTAAACTCAGCTGCATAAATAAGTTGAATGTACTCATTGAATAAATGTTCAATATAGAACATTACTTTGATATATTTTATTCTGTTTTTGATGTTTTCTCACAGAATACATTTTTTTTAAAAAAATCTAGTTTTGGACATTTTCAGACAGTTTTGAATTTAAGGGTTTTGGACAGGACGGTAAAAACCAGGGTTTTTACCGTAGTGTCCAAAACCTTGCCAACCCAGGTTTGCTATTGAGACATTAAATGCAAAACAAGCAGATTAATAATATACCTCATAATGATGAAAAAATTTTATGATTATCTTAGCGGAAATATTGATTTCTGACAGCTATTTTAAATTTACAGTAGATCCCCATTTTACACGGGTTATTTTACACATATTTAATTATACATGGTTTAAGATTTGAAGGCATTGTTTTGTTTTATGCAGCTAAGTTTTTATTTACACGGACGGTGCATTGCAAAGAGAAAAATTTCTTTCTTAAAAATTCCAATTCCTAAGAGCAGATTACATGCAATGAACTTCATTTTGGTCTGCTAATAAGCAAGCTTGGGTCATTGGAGACATTTTTGCGATTAATCCGGGAACCTTTTTTTTTCTGGTACTAAAGTTATTAAACTCCTACAATTCAGAACTCACTGGAGAGCTTTGTGACATTAGACGAAACCCTTGAGTCTAGGAGCATTGATGACACATAACCAAACACTTTCACGTTTAAAGTTATGAGCTTTTCTTCGGCAATGGTAGATTATCTTTTTAATCTGTTAGTGAATTAAGATCCCATCATGAAAGTGAGTGAATATGAAAAATCATAGATGCATTAATGCCCAACAAAAGAATGCCAGAGAAAAATGAATAATGACTCCCAATAGACTATCATCAGGGGTACCCATCTGGGGGGGGGGGGTCATGGCGCAGATTGTGCCATTAAAATTTTTTGGGGGGGGGTCTTTAAAGGAGTATTTTTTTCATTTGGGGGTCTTAATATTGAGGGGGTGTGCCCTTGCCCTTGGGGGGGGGGGCATCCCTGCTATCATAACTAGCTATTTTTATAAGCAGTAATTTTATTCAGATTACCTTTATGCACATCAAGCACTTATATTGAAATATGTGCAAATTAAATTTTTCATATGTTTGTGTATCACTGGAATGAAATAATTTTTTTGTCGCTGGAACCCAACCCCTATTTTAACACTGCTATTAAGTCTTTATTCATGCAATTTTGGTTTATGCGAATCAAATTGATGACAGGTTTCTTCAGTCAAATTTTGAAACAGACTCGGCTTTCTTTTAAAAGGTTTTTTTACTAATTCACAAGAATGGTCTCTTTCATCTTTATTTTATTCCTTGTGTTTTATATTGTGTTAGTGCGGCTAATTTTTGAAAAGATTCTGAAAACTGTTAAATACTGTCCGTTCGTATTTTTACTTTAGTTTTATTTTGCATATGGTTGCTAGAATTGTGTCAGTAATGCTTTTTTCCTTTGGTATAAATTAGACAAAAGTTCCTTTTTATCATTTTAGCTAGTTAAAAAAAAAAATTAATTTTCAACTGAATATTTGGCATTTAAACTGAAGAAATACTTGTTATGTACATGAAATACACCGCCAGCTCAGTCAATTCCAGCCAAGGACTGCAGTTTCATGCTTATTAGCACTCATCAGCCCGGCATAGGACTAACTGAGCTAGAGGAGGAAAACCTCTTAAGGAAGCCAGTCACTCGTCTGGTCAGTGCTAATTCTATATTAGCTACCAGTTTGTTTGGCACTCTTGGCTTCCTTAAGAGGTTTTCCACCTCCAGCTCAGTTAGTCCTATGCCGGGCTGATGAGTGCTAATAAGCACAAAACTGCAGTCCTCGGCTGGAATTGACTGAGCTGGCGGTGTATTTCATGTATTTCTGCCTTAGCCCTGGCTATTGGGCGGTAATTTACTGAATATACTTGTTATGTGTTGTAAAGTCACAGAAACCTTTTTGAATGGCTGATTAAACTGGTTTTCGTGTTCTACTTTCATTCTATATATACATATATATATACAATATATATATATATATATATATATATATATATATATATATATATATATATATATATATATATTATAGCTATTTACTTGGCTTTTAAGTTTAGCTGCGTTGCGCATCTATGAGCTCTTGGTGTGGTCTTTTCAATATTTTTTACTACTTTTATTATATATATATATATATATATATATATATATATATATATATATATATATATATATATATATATATATATATATATATATATATATATATATATATATACGTATAAAATTAAGCAATCAGAATTTTAAATATTAAACAAATTATAAATAATAAATGATGATAAAAAGGAAAAATGCAGACAGCTATTAAGTAGAAATAGATAAAGTGTGAATCCAGAGCTCATCAGCCGTGGAGGATGCATTAATTATGGTCAAAAGACCAAAATTTTAACTATGAACTAGAAGAGAATGTTTAAGCTGCAGTACATGCAATAGCTGTCTGCATTTTTCCTTTTTATCATCATTTATTATTTATAATTTGTTTAATATTTAAATTCTGATTGCTTAATTTTATATTTACTTGGCTTTTTAGTTTTGCTGCGTTGCGCATCTATGGGCTCTTGGTGTGGTCTTTTCAATATTTTTCACTTTTATTATATATATATATATATATATATATATATATATATATATATATATATATATATATATATATATATATATATATATGTATATAATAATGAGCCTAACCCAAGTAAATTTAATAACAAAATGTAGATAATAACAAATATAGAAACATGACCTTAGTTGAAAGGTTAATACTCTGTATGCATTTAAATATAAAGATTACACTGAAATGTAAACCTTTTCAAACATTTAGGGATTACTGTACATTATAAATATAAATTCATCTATGCCAGCAAATTCTTTGTTGTTTATTGTTGTAAACTTTTGAATTGCAGAAAGCCAATTTAGGAACAGTAGCTGGTGTATATTTGCCATGCATCCAAAATATTTTGGGTGTCATTTTATTCATTCGGCTGGGATGGATTGTTGGTACAGCTGGAGTTCCTCTTGCATTTCTCATAGTGTTCATCTGCTGTTGTGTTGTATGTATGATTTTTTGTTTTAACTTAAAAAGCTAAAATTGTTTATGGTTATAATTTTATATAAATGAATTTTCTCGTAGAAAATATTCTAGGTTAAATATTATAATTTAGTGCATAAATATTTTTGATTAAAGTATGAGAAGTAAAATGATACAACATAATTATAAGTACAAATAATGCGCTGTTTTAAAAAAAACTTTTAGAATTGAAATTCTTTATGTACAAGGCTGCCACAGCGACTTAAAAAGCGACTATTGCTACAATTTTGAAGCAAGAGCGAATACTTTAGCCAAAATATGGCCAAAAATGATTTTTTTTCTATCAACTTTAGAGAAAAGGTGACTAAAATAAAAACTTCTTTCTTTTTTCTCCTGGGGGAAAAAAATGTTTGAAAAAATGATAATTTGCTTTTTCATTTATCTCCTACGTTTTAGAAGAAAACTATTAAAAATAAATAAGAGTAAAAATTGGAAAAGCTTCACCACTTCTATTTTTTGAAAAGAAGCATTTTAAAAAATAGCCAAATGAAATTTTAAAAAATATACATATTCACAATCAGAAATGTGTGATGTTCGTATTTTTGCATGAAAAGTTTTGTTCAAACAATTGCAATTTAGATAAAGGGTTAATTTTTCAATCGCAATTTTTGTAAAAAGTTTCTGCTACTGCTATTTTTTGCCACTGTTGTTTGCATTTGGAATTAATGTCAATAAAGTTTTGCTTTTTAATTTTTTGTAGCCTTATTGCATTCGTTTTTGAAAGCAAGCACTAATTTCAACTCAATCGAAATTTTGCGAATCCTTCATTCGTTCATCTTTTTATGCACTCAGTATTTTACTGTTGTCTTTAATTTTCAATCAGACAATGAGAAATTATACCAGAAAGTGTCATTATTTGTTTTTTTGTAAAGGATTGTACTGAAGTCTGGAAAACGTTTGTTAAAAGTTTCTTATTTTTCAAGGGTTGTCTTGGGAAAATTTGCTCCATGTATTGGCCTACCCCCCTGCTGCAAATGGTCCTGCTAACATACCATGCAACCAAAATATGTCTATTAAGTTAAAGTGTCATTACATTAAATAACATTAAAAGTACCATTAGGTACCATTGAATATTAATGGTACCTAACCTATGGCCCTTGAGGGGACCTGAAGTTCATTGAATTCAAGGACAGGTGTTCGGAAAACAACGAAAATTTAAAGCCATGTGATCTGCTGGAGGGAAAATTATACAGACTCATGTTTGTAAACTAACAACAGTTTTTTGAAATATTCAAAAACAACTTTAATAACAATTTAAAAAGGTATTTCTGATGCACCTAAAGTTAATTTCAACTTTGCCATCCAATGAATATCAATATTTGAAAGCACACCACAATAACCCGAAATGAAAAACCGCATCCATACAACACCAGATAAACAAGAAGTTCTGTCTAGAACTAGAGGAGCCTACTTTCCCGTATACCCATACTAATTTCTAGTACTTGATCAATATTCTCAAAAATAGCTAAAATTGCAAATTTTTTCAAACATATTTTTAAAATACTTTAAGCTGATTTCTAGGAATAAAATATATTCCTCACTCATCTAAAAAAATTAGATGCGTAAAAAAAGCAGCTAATACTCTTTTTGCCATTAAAAAAATCTTTAACAGCTTTCAAAACGAAAAAATAATAATTAAAATTAATAAGCTCATTAAAATAAATTCATCATATCAAAAAAAAAAAAAAAAATCGTTTCTTTTTCCCCTGTTGCCAAAAACAATTTTTTAAATGAATTAATGCACTTACCAAAATTAATTAAAACAATAAAATGTCACCTTAAAGAAATAATTTTCATTGTCAAAAAAAAAAAAAATCGTCTGCGCATATCTTTATGTAGAAACATAAATGACTTCGAGTTTATTCGCCAAAAACTGAATACCTAAATTAAAACTTTAGCGTAAAAATAAAAACAAGTCAGATCAACAATAATTATTTCACAGTCAAAACCATAGCTGCGGAGTCGGAGTCAACCTCATTTTGGGGTAAAAGAGTCGGAGTCGAATATCTAAGAATCGGAGTCTGTCATTTGTCCTCCGTGTATAAATTTTTGCCAAAACTACGAAGTCAGAGTCGAAGTCGGGGAGCCGGAGTCGGATTAATTGTCGGGCACAGGAGTCGGAGTCGGGGTCAAGTGCCCATATATTCTCAGAGTCGAAGTCTGGAGTTTGGCGTCAAGAGCTATTTCCAACAAAATTTGTTTGAAGTAAATCCGCCTTCAAGTACGGAATCTACATTGACTTTCAGTTTCCCCATAGGCGCTAATGTTAAGGGATTTGAACTGTTCAAAATTGAACGGAAAATTGTTCAAATCAAAAAGATATTTTACATACAAGTTTTTCATCAAACACTTTTTCCTACAAAGTTTGTTTGAAGCAAATTCGCCTCACAGTTCGGAATTGCATTGAATTTCCCCGTAGGCGCTAATGTTAAGTTTTTTTGAACTGTTCAAAATTGAACAAAAATTAGTTCAAATCAAAAAGTGAAAAATGAGAATGAGATGTCCTCGCCGAGATCTTTCGAACAAAAAAAAGTTTGTTCGAATCGGACTATTCATTCGAAAGTTATTAGGGGGGGGGGGGGACAGACCGACAGACAGACAGACCGACAGACATTTTCCCCATCTCAATACCCTACTTTCCAATTTTTAATTTTTCGATATTTATTCAATTATTTTATTTATTTTTGACTTTTTTTTGTTTTTTGCGATATTTTTAAGATGCATTAAGCCTTCTTTCATGCTTTTTTCTTCTTTTTCTGACTTTCACTGTTAAAGTAGGCTAAAAAGGCACCTCGCTGGAAAGTCCAGAGTCCAATAATCAGTTAACACTAGGAAAAATGCTTTCAATTTTTCCTGATTTTCTTTTCTTTTAATGATTTCCAAAGTACTTAACTGCTCTGTTTCCTTGTATTAGTTAAATGTATTTCTTATGTTCGTGCATAACTAGGCTGCATGCACCGGTCCCCCCCCCCCCCCCCCTCTTTGCGAGTATTCAAAAGGGTACACATCCCTGGCTGGTTTTACAGGGTAGTATAGTAGGCAGTATTTTACAGAGCAGTTGGTTCTCAATGATATAAGTAAATGGTCACTAATAAACCTTAAACAAGAGTTATAAGAAATAACACAAGCAGATAAATTTAAAAATTTTACTTCTTGCATGTCAATATTTACAAATTCTTTTAGTAAGAAGCATTTTGAATGAAGAAAAAAAAGAGTTTAACAAATTCACATGCACTTTATATTGACAAGGACTTTTTAGGAAGTCTTTTTTTTTTTTTTTGTTCTAATCTTGTAGTAAAAATCCTCACAAACTAATCTGATATTAATTTTTCAAGTCAATGTTGCAAATAAGAAGGTAATTATCTTAGGTAATCTGTCCCAGTTAATTATTTTTAGACTTTATTGGTCATCAATAATCAAATTTATCTTTTACTGGGACATGGAGAAAACTGGCCAGGACTCCAAGATTTTGTCTGAAAACCAAAACTATCCCAGTCAAATCCGGACATCTGGCAAGCCTATGTGTAATGTTATTTATGTGATATAAATATTTGTTTTTTGTTTCTCCTTACAGACCTTTACAACATGTATTTCTCTGAGTGCTATTGCAACAAATGGCATTGTTCCAGGTATGTTACGCATGTCCGATTTGGCATCTGTTTATTTATATCATACAAATATTAATTATTTACCGCTCTATTAAATTTGCCTTTGCATTCTCAAACATTCTTAAACAACACAAGCAAGATTTATCATTTATATGACAATTTATTTTTTTATTTTGCCTAGCATTTGATTAAAAAATTTGTTAAAACTGCAATGACTGTTGAAGGTGTTATATTTTGTCTGTTGTAAAATTATTTTTTAAGCTTGGAAAAGAAAAAAAAATAAATGTGTAAATTTATCCTTTTTTCAGAAATTAACTAAGTTGTTAAAATATGCTTATTGTAGCTAGATTTATAACCTCAATTGATTAATTTTGAAAATTGACTGATGTGAAGAACAGTATAACCAGGGTTGCCAGATTTAAGAACAGTAAATACGGAACAGGCTTCTAGGAGTGAAGGGGGGGGGGGATATTTTTGTGATTGAGTACAACTACTGGTTATGGGTGACAGATATGTTTTTACAGCTTTCGGAAGATTCCTCTCAGTATGTTTATGAGTGAGCACAATTTTGGAGGAAATCTATCTCAGAGAATAAAGCAAGCAGTAGAACAATGTTCAGTATACAGATTGATGCAGAGAGGAACATGTGCTAATTCCTTTTTTACTTGCGTCTGCTATAAGAGAAATGATGACATCGAAAAGTTTTCTTGGTAAATGTGACTAGTTTGTCGGAAAGAGTAATGAAAGGAATCGTGGAGCAAAACTTGTTTTTTAATGCCACACCAGTCAAGGGGGAAATTTGACTGAGTAAGCCTCATTGTCTGCCGCCAAAACAAAAACATACAAACCAAATCAATACGATAACAATTTTTGCATTTGCTGCCACATGATTTTCTTTTTGCTCTTTATTTCACATGTTTTGTTATTTTTTCCCCTTAAAATAATGTCTCCTTTTTACTTCCTTTTACAAAAAAGGAAGTATTGTATTCGCGAAAAAATTTTCACTCAAAAATCGCCCTTAATTTCCATTTTGCTCACCCCCAAATGAATGTTGAGTTTTTTTTTCGATTCGACCACATGCGGAAAAGTGCCTAAGAATGTATAGACACACGAAATATCCATTTTGACCATCACCGAGGTAATTACAACGACTTTTCTCGTGACGTCTGTATGTATGTGTGTATGTGCGTATGTGCGTATGTATCTCGCATAACTCAAAAATGGTATGTCCTAGAAAGTTGAAATTTGGTACATAGACTCGTAGTGGGGTCTAGTTGTGCACCTCCTATTTTGGTTGCATTCGGGTGTTTCTAAAGGGGTCTTTTGCACCTTTTTGGGGGAAATCATTGTTAATTTCGATGCAAACTCAAGTGGTGTTATAATTTGGCGGTCACTTGGCGATATATCGCCAGTCTTTTGGTTGCCAAGTTTTGTCGCCAACTTGGCGAAAAATTTGGCGATTTTTTTTTTTTTTTTTTTAAATCTGCTTTCAATGTGGCCATTGCTAGTGATATTTAAAGAGTTAGAGAGAGAATCCCATTAAAATTGCAATAATAGGGAAATAGCATTAAATTGGTGTAAAAGGAAGTCATGTGATGCACACATCAGCTCGTTTAAAGTATTGTTATTAGCCAGAATACGGGACTTTAGCCGTCCCATATGGATGTTCCCCAGGACGCGGGACAATTTTTCAAAATACGGGGCTGTTCCTTGAAATCCGGGACGTCTGGCAACCTGAGTATAACCCTGATTTAACTATTGTCAAGGTAGTGAAAAAAGTTATCAATTAATCGAGGAGCATAGACATTCAATGCAGTTAAATCAAGACCAGCGAAATGTATCATTAAATTGAGAAAATCGTTAAATCAGGTTTCGTTAAATCAAAGTGATACTGTAATTGCTTCAATTTAAAAAGTTAATCTTCAGATTTTTTTTTTTTTTTTTAAATACAGTGCTCTAGTTAGCAGAAGCAAGAGCAAAAATGCAGTAAAGAATTTGTTGGTTTGACCAGCAAAATATTGATTGAAATATAGTAGAATCTCGAAAGTTCAAGGTTCTGCTTAGTTCGTGTTGCCTACTTTATCTATTCAGTTACATTTTTTAGTTCCAAAAAAATTATTTTCATTCAAATCTGAAAAGAGAAATCTTTTGCTATTGTTTAACTCATTTAATTACATGCAGTTAATAATAAAAAATGCATCGAGAGGTTGATTTAAACAACACTTCTTAAGTCACACGAAATATACATTGACTACTAAATATGGATTATAACTTGGAAATAATAACTTGATATGTAAAACTGCCAATGATTAGCCACAAAAAGCAGGTTAACATGCCTTTTAGAATACCTGATTGGACTAAAAAAAGATTCACAACTTGATGCCGTTTGAGTGGTAGATACGAAATTTTAAACCTTCTGCAACTAACTGTTTTTGTGTTATGTGATATACATACAAGCATATATAGTAAATAATAATGTGATCTTTCAAGTAGTACTTGTTAGAAATCAAACAGCTATTGCATATCTAAAAAGCTTTGTATTTTTTCCTCTAATTTTTGAATAAATAGATAAGTAAAATAATAAATTAATAAATAAAATAATAAGAACAATAGCAATTTATAAGCTGTAAAATTTAATAAATAATTTAAAAATCTGTAAGTACATCACATCACACCCGAGGGTCCCCTGTTCCTATCACAGTAGTGACTTGCCCAGATTAGGGACCCTCGGGAAGTTGCAACCTTTTTAATTTAATTCCAAAGTAACAGAATAAAAAATTTAGAAAACTAACAGAATACGGAATACAAATAACATAATACAGAATACAAATAACAGAATACAGAATTTTGAACATTTTAAAATTTTAACATAAAATATAAAATACAATAAATATAACATAAATAACAAGTTGTCAATATACTATGAAATGAATACTAGGAAAAAGGGCCTACGTGGTACTTTGGAATAAATCTGTAAGTACAAGTAGTGCAATTAATAGATTTGTATAACTGATTACCGTGTTTATCAATCAGCTATTAGAATCATTTTGTATAATGAGATTTTATCGAGCTGGCAGGCTGGCAAAACCAATGTTCATTTTTGCTGTCTACAATCAGCAGTTTTTGAAATTAATACCAATACATATCTATTTAAAATAGACTTAAACCACTCTAGATTTTTTTTTTTTTTTTCATTTATATTTCAGAACTAAATAACTTTTCTACTGGACAGGTTTCAAAGATAAGTTAACACTTGTGGAGTTCCCATGATGAGTGACTAGTGTTTCTTAATAAGTTTTATAAAATTTTATGTTTACTTTTGAGATTACGAAAAGTTCTACTTTATAAATTTCAGAGAAGGTAGAGCTATCAACTGATCCCTTTTTTAGTTCCAAGTCCCTATAGGTCTCTTTTAAAATCTGGTCCCTCCCCCCTTTTTTCTGTTTTAAAATTGTGGTTTAATTTTGAATCTGCCTAATAATCTCTATTATCCATTTTTTTTTCCTTTTTTTAAGAACTATGATTGTTCACATTCCTACCACGATAATTTGAATCAAATAGGAACACAGCACCTACATTTAGAAACTAATTGTAAGTGCAATCAATTCATTCAGCATAGTTTCTTGTTCTAGATATAAGTACTTTAAAAAAAAAATTAAAAATTGTACCGGTTATTCAGTTGAAATTGGCTGATTATTAAGGGACCAATTACTTTTTACTGTAAATTAATCAGTGCAGCCATAATTTTAACCTTTAAAAGTTAAGGTTTAGGTCCTGTTTCTCCCTAGAAACAAACTAAATATGTTGGGTGCCCTGATAATAGAAGAATGTTCTTGGCTTAATCTCCAATGTGAAGTTGTAAGATTTTTTCGAGAACACCTTTCTAGTTTTTTAAGTGCATCATTAAAATTTTAGTTATATTTTGCTACTCAATACTTCTGAAAATTTTGTTTTTTCTTAATCTATCTTGCGTGAGATAGATCTTTGGAAATCTTCCTGATTGTAGCCGATTCCTAACACCCCACCCCCCTCCCCTGCTCCCATTAACAGCTAATATATTTTAATCTACCTACCTGAACAGAATAAAACAATTATTGCCGAAAATTTGACTATCTCGCTAAAATCGCAATGATCGTAGTATCCCCTTATTTGCTTTAATTCTGGAATCTTTCAATTCAATTTTCTCCCACTTCCTGCTCTCAAATTCTCTAAAAATTTGGTTAGCAACCTTATACCTGGTGATAATTAAATATTCCATAATCATATTAATTGGCTTATTTCAATTTCGAGCAAAACTTTTTCATAAATCCTCTAATATGTGGCTGAAAAAACAGATACCTATTAGTGTTTTACATCAATAGAAAGCCCTGGTTTTTATTCATAAGATTAAATTTGTTCAAAATTTCTAAGGTAATTGGAATTCAAATTATAATTATTTTTAAGTAATTTCAAGCGAAAATGTAGGTGAGGATCTAATTAGAAACTGCATCATTGTTAAACAATATTTTTTTTCCCGTCATGACTTTTCATCAGTTTGCTTGACTGTTGTGGTTCCATAATATACTATATTAAGACGTATGTATATGTCTATATATTGAGAATATATTTTTTTTTCAATAACCTAAAATGTTTTGAAATATTGGTTCTTATGAAGTGATTTCTTTGTTGTCAGCTGGAGGGTCATACTTTATGATATCTCGATCACTGGGACCCGAGTTTGGTGGAGCTGTTGGAATTCTATTTTACTTGGCTACTTCAATAGCAGCAGCCATGTATATCATTGGAGCTGTCGAAATATTCCTGGTAACATATTCTTTATATATATATCATGGAATTTTTTTTCTTTCTTCCTTCTCTATTTTGTTGTGCATCAAAAATGATACTCCTAATGTAAGACCTAGAATTATAATTTTTATGGAACTTTTCTCCAAAATGTATCAGTGGAGGGGATAACTAATATTTAAAAGGGGACAAAGTACCAATATTAATTGATAATATCAGTTCTTGGTGTATTTCATTACATTACATTTAATATCTTGTATTTTTGCCATAACTTAGTATAAAATTTAAAAAATATCTTACTCTTACTTCACTAGACTTGCACAAGTATTCTAAAATTTAATATATGTTTCAAACCTTTATCAAGTTTAAGTTCTATTTTTAAAAGAATAAGTTATAAAGAGGGAACATTAGTGTTTGCAATGCCTTTAGCAATTCCTTTCCATGCATGCAACAAAGTATTTGGATAAAATAATAGCAAAAAACGTTTTCAGAGGATGCAAAAGGATTTGCACTTTTACCTCACATGTACTGTAAACTGAACAGGAAAAGTTGAATTATTGGAAATATTATTTTTGTATTTTAGAGATACATATAATCCATTATTGGTCCCGTAATCAAATCAAAAAGTTTTTTAAAACCTCTTTTTGGAAGAGATTTTTAAAAAGTGGATTTCCACACGGAAGTGTTCTAAAGAGTTTGTGGACGAGACTCTCCCTCATAGCATATTTCAGAGAAATTATGGGGGATCAGAGAAATATTTGCAGGAATACTTACATCCTACCATAAGTTGTAGCCTCTGCAATGATACTTATAATAATCGCATTCTTTGATGTATCATGTTGCATTTTTTTATGTACTATGATATTGTAAACCATGATGCAAATCATTAAAAAAAATAATAATGCATCATGATGTTTTGTGCGATTATCAACTAGAATTTAAATTTGAAGTGTTTTTTTATAGCTTTTTTAACACAAATTTTATTCTTATTTTTGTTTATTTATTTATCCATTTTATTTATTTATTTATTTTTTTCAGAATTACATTGCTCCAAGTTTATCACTCTATGGTGATTTTCGTCAGGACCCAAACATCATGTACCATAATTTTCGCACGTATGGTACAATTTTACTGGCCATAGTGGGATTGATTGTTTTCATTGGAGTCAAATTTGTTAGTAAATTTGCTCCTATTGCTCTATTTTGTGTCGTTATTTCCCTCATATCTGTGTTTGTCGGAGTTTTTACAAACTTCTATGGAAATGATAACACAGAGTAAGTATGTTTTTATATTTCTTATTTAAATTATGTTTTTAATATGCACTAAAAGGCATAAAACTGGTCAGTAAAAGTCAGTACAAGTCAGTGTTCTTCATCTTGGTCAATATTTGTCAGTTTTTTTCAAAATTTAGTCAGTGAAGTCAGTATTTTTTTTTATTTATTTATTTATTTATTTATTTTTTTGCAAATTTGCTGAAGAATTATTTTATTTTGAGAAAAATATTGACAGTAATATTTTCCCTGTTTTCTTTAACTTCATAAAATGTCAAAAAAGTGAGACATTGCCAATGCTATAACTTAATTTGGCCAACTTGGTAAAATTTACATTATTTTATAAGAGTAATTTGCTGTTAGCTTCTTTCTATTCTACTTTCCACAAATATTTTTAAGAAAGAACAAATATATGCTTAGTCTGTTGAAAAAAAAAATTCTAAGAAAGAAATAATTGTCAAATAAATAACTAAGTTAATGAATGCTGCAAAATAAAAATTTTGAAATTAAGGCTTTGTGATGGGGTATCTGTTAGTATGTCTGATTGTCTCCCCCCCCCCCCATCCCACCATTGAAAAAAACATTTCATGTTCAAAAAATGTTAGAGAAGGTGGGTCATTCCCTTTTTTTCCCATTGGTTCAAAAATAAAACATAAGCACCTATGGAAAAATTGAAAGAAAGATATAAATCTCAAACTAAAAGGGACATTTGTTCTGAAGAAACTTATTTAGAGAGAGCTTGACTTACGAAAAATATTTCTCATATTTGTCTTTTTTAAAGGTATTTTTGAGAAATGAAAATAATTTAACATTAATGCCGATTTAAATATTTTATTTTAGAAATTAATTACCCATGCTAAAAGTGATTTTTTGTTGCAAATATTTACAGAGTAAGCGTACGTCTAAAGTTTCTTTTTTTGAATAAAAATGAAGGGAATTTCAAAACATGAGAAAGTTGTAAATATTTTTTTTTTTCTCTTTTTGTTTTAACAAATGATGTGTATCTTAATTTTCGCACTAAATGTTTAAATTGTGAAGAAATTCATTTTTGTTTTGGAAATGATTAAAAAGGACAATCAAGAATTCTGTTGAAAAAAATAAATAAATTTTTAGGGAAAATAAAGAATTTGTTTTAAAATTTATCTGAATTGCTTCTAATACCTACAAAATAAAACAAATATTATTGCAAAAAAATTGCTTTATTTTATTTATTTTTTTATTTATTTTGTCATTATTATTTTTTTAATTTTAAGAAACCTCTCTTTTTCCCTCTATACTTTAAAGTTCACAGTAGAATAAATATTATGTTACTTATCACATATATGAGGTTTTAAATTAGTGTTATGATGATACTGGAATTATATTAGATAAAAGCCAAATCTAATTTTCTTAAATAAAGTTTCTAAAGGGCCAAAATTAGCATCCACTAAAAAAAATTAAATATTTAATTAAAGATTGGAATTACTTTATGCAGCATATTATTATATTGTTTGGGTAATTATTACGCATAAATATATTTTATCTTAAAACTCTCTTTATGATTGTTTTTCTTTTTTTTTTTTTTTTTTTTTTTCGTAAGATCTTAGCATTGAATTAAATATTTTGGTTTCTCCTTTTTATTGGCTTTTATGTATTTTTATGTATATGTATAAAGTCTAGTCACCAATGAGATGAGAAGGCTAAACACCCAATTTACATGCAGAAATGGATGCATCTATTAGTTTGCCGGTTTTTGGAGATATGTGTTTTGAGTTAGCCTCTAAATTAAGCAGAGTCACATTAAAATGAACTTGCATCAAAAAATTTCTTTTCCCCCCTCTTTCAGATAGAATCGTTTTAACTGACTGTTTGCCAATTCCATACTTATATACAGCATTTGATGCTGCTTAGCATTCTGAATACATGGATGATTTAAAATGTTGCATGTTTTATAAGTTTTTGTTTAAGAAAGGATAAACCAGCTTCTTAAAGGAACTTTACAGTTTTGAAAAGTTGTAACTTTTTTATCTAATATGTATTTGTTTTCTCGAAACTGATTAATGACAGATGTAGGTTCAACGCTAGAATTTTCAATCTCTATCTGCAAAGGTTATTGTTGCACCTCCAGAAAAGTTTTACTGTGTACCATGTACATTGTAGAAGTTAAACTAATACATGAGATCATATCTAGACAGGAAAAGCACAGCCTACATCAACATTTGACTAGTGAACAATTTCAACCTGTCTATTTACAAGCTTGAAATTGTGTGTACTTATATTAAAATGAAGTGTTGACCTGGGAAAATTTCTTTGGAGCATGCTGAAAAAAGTACCTACTATTGTGTTTTCCTACTTTCATTAGTAAAAAGCATTTAATTAAAATGTTGAAATATGTAAAATAAATAATAGTGATAACCATGCAATTGGTACTTAATTAAAATTATTCATCTATTTTTGACAAATAAGCTCACAAGGACATTAATTTTAAAATGTATTTATTTTTTCTTTTTTCATAACAAAAATCTTTAATAGTTAACCTATCCACTATTTATCTTTAAAAAAAAATTAAATATAATAATAAAGATTTACTATAACAGTAAAAATTGTAACATAATCTGAACTTGTTGACTGGCAGAAGACACTCAAATACAGCCCTTTTGCTTATCTATACTTTTGTCTGTTGAAACTTAACCTTATTTTGATAGATCAGTGCAAAGGTGCTGTAATAATAACAATAATATATTTATAAATTTAAAAGCCATAAATTTTTCCCATATCCCTGGGAAAATATTGATAATTCCAGGGGTCTGACCAGAGAATATTTTGGTCCGTTAACGGACCCTTCACAAAAATCCGATCAACCAAAATGGACCTTTCACAAAATCGAGCAAAAGCAAAATAACGCATATTTCAGTGTATAAACCATATTTCTGTGTATAAACCGATAATTTTTGGAGCCTTTTTTGAAGTCAAAGGCTAATTTTGAAAAAAAAAAAAATCGGCACTCTTGCGATGCTCCTGCAAGTGATAAGTAATTGCTACTGCCAAATAAATATAATGGTTGTTTGTTTTATCACAGCTAGTTAGCAGCGGTGTTGTAGTAAACTTTTCTGAAAAGGCATTGGTAAGCACTTTTCTCCCTGCTCATGATTTAATAAACAATAATAATATATATCTGCGAAATGAACTTAGAACTGCAAAGGGATAGATAGTAAGGGTGGGGAAAAAATATCATCTCTTCAGATAGCGTTACCAACTTCAAAATTATCACCACTTAGCTTCTGGCGTTGAACCTTTATAATGACTTGATTAGAAAATATTCTTATCATTTTACCAGCTTGTCAATATTTGCGTTTTTGCGGTGCGGTGCGATGTTTAATTGTTATTTTGGGAGAAAATTATGAGTTTTGATTTTTCGATGCTAACAAGGATGACTAACTTTAAATAAACGCTTTTAATTACCGTTTTTTTTTCTTCTGTCTACATTTTGAAAAATGCAATCTTTTAACATCCGATATGAGAATCATATTTTGTTCTTTTTCCAAGCTAACTTCGCTTTATTAGGATGCAAATAAATGAAAAGTCCCTTTATTTCTGTTGGAACTCTCATTTGAAGTTTTTAAAGCAAAATTAAATTTTCTGTTATGAGTCAAAAATTAAAATGCTGAATAGATGGTTTATTTTATTTTATTTATTATTATTATTATTTTTTTTTTTTTTTTTTTTGCGTCAACTGTGTCCACAGATATTAATGTATTAATGAAATGTTTATCATAGGACTCTAAAATGCAATTTTAAAATAATTTTATCAAAAATATTTCTTTTACAAGCCGTTTTTATACTTTTGATGCCTTCACTTTGAGAATTGCGATCTCTTTGCATCCGCTATGGGAATCCGATTTTTCGAATTTTTGATGTTTATTACGCTTTGTTAAGAGGTAAACAATTAAAATATCTTTTTATTTTTGTTAAAATCACGGAATTTATAAGTTTTAAACGAAATTCTGTGCTTTTTAAGAGTGTTTCGGGTCAAAAAGTTAAATGCTGAACCCTATTCTGAATTTTATTTTATTTATTTATTTTTTTTTTTTTTTTTTGTTACAGTTATTTTAAATACTGTACAGAAATATTTCTAGTATAATTTAACATAATGTAGAATGGTAAATAAATATTGATACTTGAGAGAGCGATGCCCCCTCACCCCACCCCCACCAAATATCAGATAAACACTCCAGAATGATTTTTTCAACATAGAAGAGTAAAAGACTCAACTTTAAGTTTAATTGTTGCAGTTTGTGCCATCTCTAAATTGTAAAATTTCGTTTACCAAAAAAAAAAAAAAAAAATTTTTTTTTTTTTTTTTTTTTTTTTTTTTTTTGCGAAATCATTTGATTTTTCACAAAATTATTTGATTTTTCACAAAAAACGGACCCTGTGAAAAATCCTGGACAGACCCCTGAGCTCATGTGTAACTATGTATAAACATCAGTCTATGTCGGTGTTCCCAACCTTTTTCACGTCGTAATCTCTTTTGCCCCAACTCAGCAACTGCGACCCCATAACGGTGCATATGAATTTGTCAATTTATCAGATTGAATCAAATATAGTGGGGAAAACTGAATTTCATTTCAAACAACTTCTTTCGCCCTGCATGACATTTCTGTTAATCTCATTTGTATTGTATTGTTAGACACTGATACTTGTCACATCTTTTCAATGCTGGTTTCTCCAAACATCAGTTTTCGATAAGCATAGATTAATAAGAGTTTCACAAATCGTAAGAGAAGTTTTTTGCTTAGAATTTCCCAAAGCAACTTCTTCTATGATACGTGGGTTACTACCAAACTCTGAGAAATATATTCCTGATGGTTACAGTCTTGTTTCTGAGTCTAATTTCATGAGGGTGAAAGAGTTCCAAGTCTTTTTGACATGTGAGTGTTTTGTCTCTATGTGACACTTAAATTTTGAAGGCTTCTCTGATTCCACACTGTCAACTACATTGCAGAATGCATTATGACCTGAAAATTCAAACATCTTTTGAATATTTATGCTTTTTTCTCTTGAACTTCAATTTCTAAATGTGAAAATAAACCTTAAAATCCATTAAACAATCTTCTTTTTACTATGACAATAATATGCCTTTGAATTTTTATCAATTTATGCAGTTGTTATTTTAGTACTATAAATTTTAAAGAATATAAATAATAAATTTTGGGTTTGAGATGTTGTAATTCATTCCAAGATATGCATGCACTTACGCAAATCAGAAGAGTACAATAAACCATTTAGTGAACATTCTATGAGTCTAATTAATCCTAAGAAAAGGAAAAATTAGGAAAATTGGAAATTGAATTCATTTAAAAAGGTGATGATGATGACTTATTCCTCCAGTCTAGCCTGGTCTAGCCTCAGGCTAGACCAGGTCCATGAGCCCAAGTGTCCCCAAAAAATCATAAACCAGGAGAGGTCTGGTGTAAATGTCCTCTCTGTCCAGTCCACCACAATTCAAAAGATGGTCTGGAGATGCCTGCACCAATCTACATTTGGTGCAGGTGTCAAAAACTTTCTCACCTAAATGAAAAGAAAGGCACTTGATGTGCCCACTTGCAAGCCTACTGATTGTTGTTTGGACAACTCGATCCACCTTGATGGAAAGGGCACCACTTGGGGGGGCTGCCTTTTGTTTTCGGGGTGAGTCGGAGGAGTCTTCCAAAGTTCTTGGTTCAAAGTTTTCATTTTATAAAAAATTTCCGAGAAGGTCAAAGCTCTCGACACCAAGTTTTCAGTAAC
Organism: Uloborus diversus; assembly: GCF_026930045.1. Taxonomy (NCBI): domain Eukaryota; kingdom Metazoa; phylum Arthropoda; class Arachnida; order Araneae; family Uloboridae; genus Uloborus; species Uloborus diversus. Next base: position 58,914,785 of record NC_072734.1, on the reverse strand, counting down.
ACCTGCCTTGGTCAGGAGATCCGCTGTGTCATTGCCAAAGAGACCAATGTGGGATGGATTCTATTGGATATATATCTCATGTTGCTGGGTGTGATCTTTAAGATTTTTAAGGATTGAGACAGATGTTTCGTCTCCAACGTTTGCCCAGTTGCTAAAATGTTGGATAGCACTGCGGCGTCAGATAAAATCCATATTTCAGCAGATGATGTTACCGTCTTGATGATTCTGAGAGCTTCATCAAGGGCAATTAACTCGGATCTAAAAATGGAACAGAAGTCTGAATTTCTAATTTGAATTTTTGAAAACAATTAGGAGCCTTTATAAAGATGCCACTGCTACATGAATTCCGGTTATTTTTGCTGCCGTCAGTATAAATTTGAGTTGCAGCAACTGGTATTTGATTTATAATCTCTAATGCGAGTTGGCTGGGAAATTCAGGCGGATCTTTATTTTTGAAAGTATGAGTCCCCATTGTTGATCTTAAATGGACTTTAGGTAAGTCCTCTAGAGGGTTAAAGACTTTCTTCAACACAAGTTCTTCTACATCCTGATCCAATATATTCATCGTTTGCGTTCGAGAGAAAGGATTATCTCTTTTTATCCTCTGTCTGTTTGTCCTGTTTATAAGATATGCAGATGTGCGGTTATTAACTCTGTAGCTGTAAAGTTTACAAATGTACTTTATATATTAGGTTTCTTCTCAGACCCAAGAGCTCTTGATATCACTTTTGAAAAGAACTACTTCTAGAACCTAATTTTAAAAAGTAAAGGCATGTAGAATTTTGCAATCAATCCGAGCAAAAATGTCCCAAAATGACAAAAACTAAAAATAAACTCTTCAATAAATACTTAAAGTTCAGTCGATAACTAACTCGACTAGAACTTATGACCAACTTTACAACTATCCATTGTGCCTTGTCTATAGTTCTTTGATAGAAAAATTTAAAGATGTCCTGAAAATTACTAGTTTTCTCAAAAGACATACTGCATTTTGGGTGCTTCAAAAAACTTTTTCTGTCGTAAGGGTGTCCAGTTGTTATTGGCAAATACACAACTACTTTGGCAATATGTTTATCATAGAGAAGGAGAACGGAAACATTACAGCAGTAATTGATACCACTACAAAGTAAAATTAAAGTTATGTATTTTCTTACGTAAAAATTTTGCAGCACAGTAATATTATGTATTTTAAAAGTAGGAATAGTGAAGCTACCCCATAAGAAATGGTTTGTAACCCTATTTCAGTTGTGACTCACAGGTTGGGAACCCTTGCTCTACACATTAAATGAGCTGATGTGTGCATCACATGATTTTCTTTTACGCCAATTTAATGATAATAGTGCCTTAATATAAGCAAAGAAACACTTTAAATATTTCTACCCCAAGTTTGTTGTGAACCGAAGCAAAAAAGCATTTTATACAGATTAATATTCTCAATATTGAACATTTTAATGTGATTCAATGGTTAACTCCCTAAATATTGTCAATAGTGGCCAAAATGAAAAAAAAAGACCAAATTTGTTGCCAAGTTAGCGATAAAACTTGCATACCAAAATTTTGGTGATATATCGCCAAGTGTTTGCCAAATTATAACTCTACTTGAATTTACATTGAAATTAGCAATGATTCCCCCTCCCCCAAAAGGTGTAAAAGACCCCCTTTGGAACATCCAAATGCAACCAAAATGGGATGTGAACATCACGTATCGATTTGTAAAGTTTCACAGAATAGACAGTTCATCACAGCCACTCCAAGTGATTTTAACAAAATAAACGTAGTTAGAACAAATTATACTTATTTACAAACTGCTCGAATTTATATTACCGGACCCACAGGTATATCAAAGCTTACGAAATGTATTTTAGATGGTGGCAGTCAGTCCAGCTTCGTACATTCAAAATTAATTGATGATTTACAACTTGAAGTAATCAGTCTAGGCTCTTTAAAAGTGAATTCTTTTGAGTCTACTGAGACAACTAATGAACAACGTCGAAAAGTAAAATTCCAGCTGTCAAGTTTTTGGAACAAACAAACTCTTTCTGTTACAGCGTTTGAGAGCCTCAATTCATACACCCCACATCCACCTGCTCCTACAGATATCGCTCTTTTTGCCCGAAACAGAAAACTTACTGATCCTCCAGATGATTGACTAGACTTACCAATAGAGTTGCTTATTGGTGGAGATTTTTATTGGAATATAATGAAAGCTGAATCGCCTATTAAAGTAACTGAATCTCTTGCTCTTATCCCAACTATTTTTGGTTTTGTACTCTGGCACACGTTCCAATGTTATTTTGAAAAATAATGCCTCAGTTAATCATGTTGCTGTAGAAAATGTATCAACGTGTTTAGATAATGATATCCGCCGTTTTTGGGACTTAGAGACAATTGGTATTAAAGAAGAAATTCGTCACACTGACATGAATGCATTGGACTCTAAAATATTACAAGAATTTCATGATTCATATAGAATAGAAGATGGACGCAGAATTGTAAGACTTCCGTGGAAAAAGGACGTTGCCTTGACTTGCAATAATATTGACATTGCTGGAAATCGATTTCATGCATTGACCAAACGTCTCGCTTCAAATCAATCTTTCAGATTTAATTATGAAGACTGCATGAAGAATTATATTGAGAACGATCAAGTTGAAATCGCCCCTTCAAATGTAAATAACGAAAAAGAGTTTTATTTACCTCACCATGCCGTTAAAGAAACTAAACAAGAATCCACAAAATGGCGTGTTGTATTTGATGCTTCTTCACAAATGCCCATCTCACCTTCATTAAATGACGCGTTGGAAATAGGACCTAATTTATTACCAGACATTTTGTCTGTTCTGTTACGTTTTAGGCTACACGAACAAGCTTTAACCGGCGATGGTACACAAGCATTTTTACAGCTCTCCCTGGATGAACATGACAGAGATGCCACTCGTTTCTTTTGGTTTCAAACCGTCACTACACCTCAAGGTCTACAATTTTCAAAAGATGAAGTAGTAACTTATCGTTTCAAACGTCTTCCGTTCGGTCTCGGTTGCAGTCCTTTTTTGCTCTCTGCTACTTTACGAGAACTAGCAACGATTCATAAGTCAGAATTCCCTCTTGCAGCAGCAGAAGTACACAAAAATTTCTACATGGACGACATTCTTTCCAGTACACAAAATGAAGAGGACATTGCAGCATTATATCATCAAATTGAAGCTCTCACATCTCTTATCAAATTACCTATGGGTAAATGGGCTACTAACTCACCACAACTTCTCAGTGTTTGGAAGGATACAGATATTCAGTACAACACCAATACACAAGTTTTAGGTGTATCCTGGAACTCTCACACTGATACACTTTCACACGATTTTTCCAACATGAGACGTAGTTTGCTTGAAAAACCACTCACAAAACATCTACTTTTACGTTCAACGGCAAGTTGTTACGACCCCCTGGGCATCCTTGCTCCAATTATTTTGCACAGTAAATTGCTTTTTCAAGATACATGGTTACTCGGTATTCAGTGGGATGAACTATTGCCTCCCGATATAGTTATTATATGGCGCAAATGGTTTGATGAACTGTCTCTTATTCCTTCTATTCAAGTTCCTCGATGGACTGGATACGCTTTGGATGGTCAATATACGATTCATGTCTTCTGTGACGCTTCCCAACGTGCCTACGGTAGTGTTCTTTACTTACGCACAGCTCCAACAGTTCAAATCGTGTGAAGTCGTAATCGACTTGCTCCAATTAAAAAGGTGACCTTACCTTGCCTAGAACTTTTGTCAGCTTTGACAGGTGCAAGATTACTTACTTATTTTTGTCGTGAAACGAATTTGAGCTCATCGTCAGCTGTGCAGGGGTCGAAGTGGTCCTATATATCCTATATTTCCTATATTTTCAAAAAAAGCATCAAAATCGTCCTATATTTTCGGAAAATGTCCTATATTTCCTATATTCCTGTTTTTTATCTAATTTATTTCTTTAAAACAACGGTAGATAAAGTATCTGACTACGGATTTTTCGTGGAAAGTACGCCTGCAGACGAATTTCAAATTAAAAAACGCTACTGACTAAATCCTGCAACAGGCATCTTCTCTCATTGGCTACAGCAATATGACGTCACTGTAGTAGGTGGAGTTTCGAGATAAAGTCTGAAGTCGGTTTTAGAATTTTGCGTTTGGCAACAGCCGTTTGTTTTGTTTTCCAGCGCGGTTTTTGTTTTTGCTTTCGCGGGTATATTTTTGTGTTCAGCAGTGCATTTTCTGATCGGTATGTTTTAATATCCTTTATGCAATCTTTTCTTTTTGTGGAATTTCGGAATCTTTGAATGTAAGTCTCTTAAGATGTTAAATCGTATTTTGTTGTAATATGTGAAATTATAATGGCAAAATCGCATCGCTTCACAAAATTTCGTGAGGAGTGGTTGAACCAAGAGGACATTAATGGTACAAATATTGGTGCATGGTGCTCCAAAGGAAAAGATGATTTTACCGCTTTTTGCCATTTTTGCAACTGTTCAGTGCCCATAAGCAATAGTGAATTTTCACAATTGAGGCAACATGCTAAAACATTCAAACATAAAGAAAACTCTGAAAAACGTCAGAAGGATCCTTCTCAAGCTCTGTTTGTTGTTAATACAAGTGGTAAAGGTATCCGATTAGACATAAAATCAAAGAACAGTGGAATGAGTACTTGGACCATGAGTGAGGAAGAAAAAATTTTGAAGTCTGAAATTTTATGGATTATACATTTGGCTAAGAGTAACTATTCCTTCAAATCATCAGATTCGGTGCAAGTTTTGTTTCAGCACATGTTTCCAGATTCAGATTTGCCTAGATGTATGCAGCTTAGTGACCGGAAAATATCTTATGCTATTTCTCATGGTCTTGGTCCATACTTTTTGAAACAAATAACTGATGAATTTCAAGAAAGCTCACCATTCTTCACAATTATGTTCGATGAAACTCTCAATGAACAGAATTTAAAACAATTAGATGTTTTTGTGAGGTTTTGGAGCATAAGACTGCAAGGAATAGCTGAAAGTTATATAGGAAGTGAACTGTTGGGGCATGCAACGGCTATGGATATATCTAACAGTATTTTCAACATTTTGAGGCATTCTAAAATTGAAATAAAAAATCTACTAATGTTAGGGTCAGATGGTCCTAATGTTAACAAATCTACATTTAAAATTATAGACCGGAAGGTCAAAACCTTCCGTAAATTTGGTTTAGTGAGCTTAGGTACCTGCAATTTGCACATTGTGCATAATGCTTTTGGAAAAGGTATTGCAGTAGATCCTTTTTGTAACATAACAGATTTTCTAGATAATATTCATTGTTGGTTTGCCAAATTTCCATCACGCAAGGAGGATTTGCAAACCACTATGGAAAATTTTGGTTCAGATTTCTTAAAGATCCTGCGCTATGTCAGTAACCGATGGTTATCGATCACTTCGGTTGCCGAAAGAGCCCTGGAGTTGCTTCCAGTTTTGGGAGAATACTTTCTTCAGGACTTGCCAAAAGACAATCCCAGACTGCTAAAAAATGACAGATATGCCAGTATAAAAAAAGTTTTGGAATCTCCTCTGACACCAGTATATTTAAATTTTATCATTAGTGTAGGAGTTGTATTTGAAGATGTATTAAAATTATTTCAAGAAAAATCTACGTTGATTCACATTTTGTACGATGAGCTCTGTAAAATGTTAATAAAACTTATGAGACGTTTTATCAATGAATCAGCATTAGAAAACAAATATGGTGATGATTTAGCCGATATCAAAATAAAAAATGAAGTGGTTCATTTGAAAAATATAAATGTGGGCAACAATGCAAAAAAGTTAATAAGTCAACTCTCTCCAGCTTTAAAATCTGAATTTTTAGCAGACGCTAAAGAATTTTACGTAAATGTAACCTTATATTTGCAGAAAAATTTACCTTTGAAGAATAAGCTTTTAAAAAATTTAAAGATTTTGCACCCGCTTGTTAGAAAAGAACCTTCACATGTTACATTACCATCTTTAAGATGCCTTGCAAACATATTGCCCCAAGTGATAGCTGAGAACGCAGTTGACAAGCTAACAGATGAGTGGCTTCTCTATGCAAACGATGATGAAATCCTGGAAGACTGGAGCTTTAATAATGGCGCTTGGCAAAAAATTGATTTATATTGGAAAAATGTTCTTGAAATAAAAAATAGTGATCAGCTTCCAAAGTACAAATATTTGGGATTTTTAGTCAAAGCCATTTTAACCTTTTCACATGGTCTGGCATCAGTGGAAAGAGGTTTTTCTATCAATAAAAGAATGCTGACTTTCGAAAGATCCTCTTTAAGCCTTGATGTTATTAGAGGATTGAGGTTGATAAAAGATTTGGTGAATGACACTGCAATAAATGCTTGCATTACCAAAGAAATGCTTCAATTTTATAAAGATGCATATTCAAAATACAAGATGCAAAAAGAAAAAGAAAAACTTGAAAAAGATGCAGAAAAACCTCAGGCAATAGAAAACATTCCAGCACCCCCCAAAAAAGATAAAATAGCGGAACTTAAAGAAAAAATAGATTCTGCTCAATCTATGATTGATAGTGGCAACCAAAGATTAAAAGATGGACTTAAACGCAAAAATATGCATGAAATAGAAGCTGCTCAAACTCTGATTGATGCAGGAAATAAAAAACTCAAGCTTGCAAAAGAGGAATTGGAAAAAAAGGATTAGCTTAAAGCTATCCACAAATTTGTAAATAATCAGTTGCAAATATTTGTAGAAATGTAAATATCCTTTTGTTCAATTAAGATGGAAAATATTTTTAAGCAATCTATTTTTTGAAAATATATTCTTTCTGGAAGAAAAGATTTGTTGAACAGGTAAGTAAATTTTAATTGAGTTTTCTAACTGCAAAATATGCAAGACTGAAGTCATTAATAATAAGTATAATTATAATGTGGCAATACAGGGTATTACTAGTGCCTGGCTAAACTATCAACGGGAAATAACCAACGTTTTATAGCACAAAATACCTGTATATTTGTGCTACAATGCATCGGATATTTCCTGTTAGTTGTCAACAAAAAGACGGTTTTTATTTATTTATTAATATGTTTGTGACACTTCTATCCCTGCAAAAATTGTGAGTTGTTGTATTAATTATAAATATTTTACTTTGTTCAGTTTTTTTTTCCTGTCTATAAAGTACACTGTTTTTTCAAAAAATATTCTTTCAACTACAGGAGAGTCATTTCAGGTGTAAGTTATAATTTTGTTTGAGGGTTGTTTTTAAACAAAATCATTGAAAGAATAACTAAATAATATATTATTTCTTTTTTCTTAGCGAAACTATTCATATAATGTGTCCTATATTTGTCCTATATTTTTTGTGGAAAATGTCCTATATGTGACAAGTCAATCACTTCTACCCCTGGCTGTGTTATGGACTGATTCAACCGTAACTTTGGGTTGGATACGTATTGACCCAAACAAATGGAAAACATTTGTCTGCAATAGGGTTACTGAAATTCAAAGCCATACTAATCCTGCACAATGGCGGCATTGCCCTGGAAAAGAAAATCCAGCAGATTGTTTGTCATGAGGTGTAACGGCATCGCTGTTGAATTCGTCGCAAATTTGGTGGAATGGTCCACCTTGGCTCGCAGGTCCACCAGAATCATGGCCGAATGATTGCTCCATTGACATAAAGGACACCTCTCATAAACTTGAAGCACGAAAACAAACTTTCGAAGTACTTCGCATCTCTACTGTTAACCCTATAATTGATATTTCACGTTTTAGCAAGTATTTTAAGTTGTTACGTACAACTGCTTGGATAATGCGCTTCATAACAAACTAGATCACCGATGAAAAAGAAAGATGAATTAAATGCTCAAGGATTGGAAAAAGCTCAACAGTATTGGATTTTTACAGTGCAGCAGGAATCCTTCCCTCAAGAACTTGAACTGTTAAAACGCGGAGAGTCTATACCGGACACTTCAAAAATTGTCAAATTTAATCCATTCCTCGAAAATGGGCTTATACGACTTGGAGGACGATTACAATTTGCTCAACTGTCAGACTCTCAACGACATCCGTTGTTACTTGATGGTTCTCATCTCTTCATCTCGTTATTGATCCAGCACACACATATTCGTCTGCATCACCTTGGAGTTCGTATAGTTCTTTCTGAAATTCGTGAAAAAAATTGGATATTACGTGGTAGACAGGTCATCAAGAAGATTTTACGAAACTGCTTACCTTACAAGATTTCAAGATTATCTGGTGTATTGCAAATTGAAGCACCTTTGCCAGCAGACAGGATTCGTCCATCCTCACCGTTCTCTGTCACTGGAATTGATTTTGCTGGCCCTCTGTATATTCGTCACCATTTAACAACACAAAAGGCCTATATTGCACTCTTCACTTGTGCCACAACCTGAGCACTACCCTTAGAAACCGTTTCAGATCTTTCGACTGATCGATTCCTCATGGCACTTCAACGATTCGTTTCCCGACGTGGGATTCCTCATACAATTTACTCTGATAACACAGCCACCTTTCATGCTACCAACAAGGAGCTTACCAATCTCTGGAACGTTCTCATCTCCTCCAAGGTTCAACAATTTTATGCTCACAACGGTATAAATTGGAAATTTATTGTACCACGAGCGGCCTGGTGGGGAGGATGGTGGGAGCGGGTGGTAGGATCTGTGAAACGATGTTTGAGGAAAATACTCGGAAGAACTTGTTTGGATGAAGAAAGCTTACGAACAGTAATAATAGGTATAGAAGCCGTTCTCAACAGCCGACCGATTATACAAGAGAACAGCGAAGAGGAATTTGATGAAACCCTGACACCCGCTCATTTTCTCATCGGACATAAAATCACTTCTGTTCCATCTCCCCCCAAACTGATTGACAGCAGTTTAACGAAGAGATGGCAGCAACAGCAGAAAATCCAGGATCATTTCTGAAACAGATGGAGCAAAGAATATCTCTTAGACTTAAGAAATTTTCATGAAGTGAAACACCGTACAATAAAGCCGCTGATTCGAGTTGGAGACGTGGTTCTTTTACAAGAAGACGTTCCACCACGACATTTATGGAAGAAGGCAGTAGTGGAAGAACTCATTCCGGGACGGGACGGAAAAATTCGATCATGTGTCTTAAGAAGTGGTCGTCAAAAAATCAAAAGACCAATACAATTGGTCATCCCTCTGGAAATAGACAAGGGTGGGGAGGATGTGAAGATTGATCTCGGCCTTGAAACGAAGAAAGAATAACTGCTGGTGGGGCTGGAAACGAGACAACTCAACTCGTTTCATTTCGTTTTCTGTTTTTATGCTTTAGAGTAACGAAATTGTAGTACATACGTATCTCGTCATGTTAAACTTAACACGCAATAAACATATTTTCTTTTACTGAGTATGCCTAAATAATGACAAATGTATGACAATTTACTCATCCACCTTATGATAACTTTGCTCGGGAAAATGTTCTTAACGTTGGAATAATAAAAGAGCAAAATCGAATTTTCGAAAAATCTCTTCGAGGCACACCCCCACAAGGGCACCCATATGCAAAATTGTAAGGGGGAGGGGGGCTCAGATATTTTCTCCGTGGTTTAACAGGATATTTTCCCCATGAAAACTAATTTTAGTGCAGATTAAAATTATTAAAGTTTGATGTTTTTAATAACTTATTCATGAACGACTGGAGAAGAAATGTTTTCTCATTTTTCCAAGAAAAAAGTACTAAAAACAAGGAAGTTCTCATTTCAAAGGGGAGGCCTGAGCCCCTCCTTGCCCCCCTATATGGGCGCCCTTGCACCCCCATGCTGCAAACTAACTTTGTGCCAAATTTTATGAAAATCGGCCGAACGGTCTAGGCGCTATGTGCATCACAGAGATCCAGACAGAAAGACTCAGCTTTATTATTAGTAACTAGTGGCACCCACATGGCTTTGCCCATAGTAGAAAATTAAAAGTTCTTTTGGTTCGCCTGTATCTTTACAAATAATGTATGGTGAATTTCTCTCCAATTGACTTGCCCATGTTACGGTTCCACGTTATGATATCTTGGCAATTTACTCGTCCAACTTATGATAATTTTTCTTGGGAAAATGTTCTTAAAATTGGAACAGAGAAAGAACAAAACCGAATTTTCGGAAAATTGCTTTGAGGTGCACACCCCCAAGCTACAAACTAATTCTGTGCCAAATTTCATGAAAATCAACCGAAAACAGTCTAGACGCTATGCTCGTCACAGAGATCCTGACAGACAGAGATCCAGACAGATGGGCTTTCAGCTTTATTATTAGTAAAGATAAAAATTGTATGTTGTTAAGGAAGTATAGCAGTGAAGAATTAAGCAAAATATTTCAATTTTCAGATTAAAACATCTTTTGCCTATGAAAAGTATACCTTAAAAATATCAACAAAGCACCTCGAATTAAGCAGAATCTCGGACTTTTGAGACTACTGTGCAGTAAACTCCCGATTATCCGCGAGTCATTCAATCATCAGTAGTGATGTGGATCAGGTAAATACCCAGCGGGTAGGTAAATATTTTTTGGGGGTATTTACCCAAGGCCTGGGTAAATACCCAAAAACTGGGTATTTTACAAAAAAATGCAAAAAGTGAATGGGAATTTTTTTTAAAAATATAAATATGAAATAATTGGTAAAATGGATACATACATATGTGTTACGCAGTTAATAATATTTTTTATTGAGACTTGATGAAATTATGAAAGAAACATATTGTAAACCGAAGAATCTTTCTTTTCAATGTCATAATTGGAGAAGTATAAGCAATTTAATGATGAACTTCAGGATTTCAAAATAACAATCTAGGTTAGCCATATCCAAAATGAAAAAAAAAAAAAAAAAAAAAAAAAAGTATGAGAGATGTTTGGAAGAATAAACTGAGAAGTTATTAAGACTATGATGTTACTTATTTTATTGCTGTTTAAGTGATAACGTGGCAAATATAGAAACAGTTTTCACATTAATAAGCAAAAAAAAATTGCAGTGTAAATCACTTCAAAATTTTCTGTCACATACAATTGAAATTGTGAAAACAATAAAACGAAGCCATGTATTACAAGCAATATTCGTCGAAATTCAAAACAAGAGGTGGCGAAATCTGCTACTTCTTTTAAACTTCCAGTGAAAACCAGATGGGGCAGTTATAGTCAGTGAATCTCAGTTGTCCAGTGCATCAAAGAAGAGGCTCCTAAATGATGAAGTTTTTTGACTTCATATTGATAAAATGATTCATATTTTAGAACCAATAGTGAAGTTGACTTTATCTCTGGAGTCAAATGATCCGCAAATACATTTGGTCAATGTGCAGTTCAATAAATTAGAGAATGTATTATTGGAACTGCTTCCCATGTCCCCTTTGCAAAAAAATGAAGAAATAGAAATTTTGAATAAGTTTAAAGAAAGGAAGGAATTTAGCATTGGGGTCCAATTCATCTTGCTGCAGATATTTTGGATGATGCAAGGCGGGGGATCTGAAACCACCTGATCCGCTCGATGGTTTAACGTTTATCTATCAAGTTGGGAAGCATATGAAATTAGATAGTGTTCAACTGAAGACTGAACTTGTTCATTATAGGGAAAAGACTGGGATATGGGGAAGGAAAATATTGTGGGAAGGATTAGAGAGTATGAATCCTTTGTTATGGTGGAGAAGTTTACGTGGAACCAGTATTATAGTAGAAGTGGCTTTGCGAATTTTAAGTGCGCATGTCATACAGGGGCATATAACTGGGTTATAAAAGACAAGGACCTTAAAAAATTGATGTTTACTTTTATTTGTAACCTGTTAAGCTTTTCACTTTTTGTAGAATGGCTTTTTATATCTGAAATTCGGCTATCAACATTGATTAGGCATATCCAACACATTTTATGTGAATATCATATTAGATGGCTAAGTTGTTTCACACAATTCTTTAAATATGTAATCAAAATACCATTTTTGGACAAAAATGTATTGTTTTGTATATGGTTGGTTATATATATACATAGTGAAATACATACAGAAAAGTATTTTAGTTGTATATAAATATTTGAAATAAATACCCGGGTAAATACCCATTTTGGGTATTTACCCGGGTATATACCCTGGGTATTTACCCCTAAAAATAAATACCTGGGTATTTTACATCACTAATCATCAGGAACATGTATTTTTGCAGCAAGAAGCAAAAACCAATGGCTTTTTTTTTTCTTAAAATTGTAAATTTAAACTTATATTTGTTTTTAATGTATTTATTTGTTGATTTTTTTTTTCGTGCTTTCTTCATCGTACATGCCCTTGTTCTTCAATAATGTTAAGTTCTGTTGTACAAAAATGTAAAGCATTTTTATTGTTCTGCATATATTTTCACTGTTCAAAGTACTATGTATCAATACAGTCATGTTCCTAAGGAAGAATAATTTTTACTTTTATTGTCCCTCATATTAGCCTTTTTGCAGTTTATCTGCGATTTTTATTATCTGCGGCGCTTGCTCCACCTAATTCCATGGATAATGGGGAGTATACTGTATTTTGTTTCTCTGATAAATATGATCTTTCTCTTGAAATCTTTTTAATGTAACTTTGTGTTTTCTTCATTAAAAAAAATTTTAGCATTATCATTTTTATTCAATACATGTTTGTAATGGAGAGTTTTATATTTGTAGGATTTGTGTGCTAGGTGAACGATTGTTGGGCAAGGGAAACTACACTTGTTCCAAAGATCAAAACGATACTCGTTCTCTGTTTCACATATATTGCTCTGTGAGTCTAAATAATTCTGAACTGTATTCCTGTGATCCTTATTTTGAAAAAAGTGAAGCTAAGTTGGAATCTGCCATACCAGGATTGTCTAGTGATGCCTTACACAGTAAGTTTTTTTTTTTCTGCTCTTTATTTTCTGAAATACTTGTCGATGCATTTTCTAGTTGCCTGCTAGAAGTCAGCTATTCAATATGTAATTGATGGGCCACAGGGAAGAATTAACATAGTCCTCAACACAATAATTTCCACTATCACATTTTTCAACTTTGAACTCGATTAAGTAGTTGAAAAATAGGTATAAATTATCTTTTTACTACTTTTTATGTTGTGAGATATCATTTATGACATGCTAAAAATAAAAAAGAACGTCCAACATGAATGAAACGTGAAAAATTAATTTTTATCAAGAAACAAAATGGTGTCAGGGCCTTGATTGTTTTTGTCAGTTATTCTGCTTTATCAATTGATGGGTCATGTGCAAACTTGATATCTTCTTTTTCAAGCAATTCAAGTGCAGGAACTAGAGATTAGTAGAACATTTGAGAGTCAGGATTGGTGAAGAACTTTTTCAAATGTAGTAAATCCTTTGTTTTTGCAGCTTTAGATCAGTTGATGTGAATGGAATGAATTGAACATTGATCTTTCTTGCTCACTCGCTGGTGGACTATGAGCGTCAACTTTTTTCCTGTTATTACTCAGTGATTATGATCTTTCTTGCTAGAATGATACAGTTGAAAACTATTTCTAATAATCAAACAATTCCAGTAGAAGTCTGATTTTCTCAAAAAAAAAAAAAAAAAAATCCCTGATCATTCTTCCTAGTGGCCCTTCATTGTGATGTAGCCATCCTTAGAAGTACTTTGATACTTTGAGGAAGTAATATTTTTATAGCTCTTTGCACTGAAAAATACACACACACAAATATGCAAAGTAGCCTGTTGACATTTTCCAGCCATTACACTCCAAAGAAAGAACTCCTCTCCCCCTTGTTATAAAAAAAGGCAGACTTAACCCCCCGTATATTTCATTAACTTTTTTTCTTTCTAGGGAAAGAGACTAAATTCATTTTACATTTAGTTTAGTTAGGTTAAGAGTTTCACTCTCAATTTTAGATTTATGGCCTTTTATCAGTTTTTGTAGCTTTTTATTAATAGTGTTTCTTTAAAGTTTTCTTCATACATTTAATGTAAATATATTTCTAATGCAAATTATTACTGTCTTTTAGTGTTAAAGAGATTTAGCTGTTCTAAGAGTTTGTGAAAAATGAAAAATGCATATTATAACTTAATGAATTTTTTTAGGAAACTGGAAATAAGAAAAATATTTTCAGGTTGTAGAACTGGGTAAATTATTTGTATAAAGTTGGCAAATTCTGATTGCTTTACAATTATACATAATATGGATATTTTTTATTTAGCTGTACTAAACTTAACTGAATGTCATTTCAATTTACTTTTTTTCTAGCAAATATTCCAAGCCGATTCCGTGACGATGGAGCTTTTATTTCCAAGTCGATAAACTGGAAGGATGATATTTCCTACGGTCAAAAAACTTACAATCAGTTGATGGTTGATCTTACTACATCAGTAACTGTATTGCTTGCAATATTTTTCCCGTCATGCACAGGCAAGTTTTCCGTCAATTTCGATACTTTTATTTAGTTGCAAAAGTGTATATAATGTAAAACTTCAGGGGTCGATCCAGCGCCAAATTGGGGCCACTTTGCGGCCCCATTCACAAAATTCCGCATGGCAAAAGCGGCCCCATTCACAAAATTCCGCGTCGCAGAAGCGGCCCCATTCACAAAATTCCCCATCGCAAAAGCGACCCCATTCACAAAATTCCGCGTCGTAAAAGCAGCCCCTTCACAAAAATTTATAAAAAGGCAGCCTTTTCACAATATTTTTTAACCGCAAATGTGTACGCATCTATGCGGGAGCCTCTTCCACCTTCCCCCATCTTATCTTTTTGCTTGCTGCGTGAGGTGTTTTTGCTTGAGAGCGTCAGAGGGGGGACGGAGAGGGACACTTGTGATTGGTAGCTTGTTTTCAGGAAAATCTTAAATTTTACTTTGATTACGCAATATATATTTAGTATTAATTTGTGTTGAGTTTCAAAATCCAATTCTAAAATAACTTTACTTAAAATAAAATTATTTTACATGCTGTTTTTATATTTTTATTTGTTTTGAAGATCTTGATTTCCTTACATCGACCATGGTAAACGAATTTTTCGCATTTTTGATGTTAACTGTACCTTGTTAAGAGGCAAACAAATAAAATTTCTTATATATTTAATAACATCATTAAATTGCAAAGTTTTAAACGAAATACCTACTCTGTAAGAACGTCAAAAGTCAAAAAATTAAACGCTGAATGCTGGTGCAGTATTATTTTGGGTTTTAATTACTTTTAAGTTTTTCAAACACATACATGGAATCTTTAATGAGTATTTCACTTCTGTGTTAAGAAATATGTGATATCTTTGAGTCTGTTCATATTGTATTTATTAGGAGTTATCATTACGTTCAGCAGCATGTGCAATTTTTATTGCTCTTAAAGTATTTGAGAGGGGCAAACAGGAAATCTGTTGTGAGACTTTCACCTTAAGAAAGTGTGCCTTGCATATGTATATTTGTAAAAAGCAATAAATGTAATGTACGTGTCAAATTACGAATAAAATGTTAAGGGTCTTACTTCCCCCCTCCCCCAGCGCATTTTCTCTTGACAGTTTTCAGGTATTCTTCAAGAACTTGCAATCACCCCTGAAACCTGTCTAGGGCTTTTCTATAATGATACGACAGCTAAAAATGCTTTAATATAATCTTTTCCAAGAAAAAAATCACGAGAAGGTCTTTTTTACAAAAAAATAGAAAATTCACAAAAATATTTTGCTTTTTCACAAAAATAACAAAATTTCACAAAAATATTTTGCCTTTTCACAAAATGGGGACCCAAAAAATAAAACCTGGATCGACCCCTGAACTTAAAGCAAAATATAAGAAATTTTAAATTTTTATGAGTAATTGTTCTTTATTTGAATTTATTGCAGACGTTTCACATCTCAATATTACTATCAGTTCATATAAAAGTGATTTATATCTCTCTGTCTCAACTGCTACTGTTATGAAATTTAAACTACTTAATTTGCAGTTTTTTTTTAATTTAATTTTTATTTTTTTCCTCATATTTGATTTAGTGAGAAAATTTTATTATTTATTAGGATCAGTTTAAATCTTATTTCTTTCTTTTTTTTTCCTTCCTTTTTTATTTCATTTGTTTTCCTACTTACATTGCTTGTTTTCTCTTAACATAAGCAAAGTGTTTGAATATTATTTATTTCAGTATCAGTTATTAAAATGATTAGAAGGTTAAAGTATTTAGTTGAATTATTAAAAATGCTGTGATCAGTAAACTAAACCAGGAAATATGTTTTAAGTAGAGAATCAAGTTCACATTGTATTCCTCATACATTTACATTGATTAATGCTTGGTTGTCTATGTTTTATTTTAGTTTTAAAATTGATGAAATGATTTCTGTATAATGTGACTCTTTTTTAGAGAACAAGTCACACATATATGGAAATAATTTTAGTGTGATGCATGTACAAGTGCAAAAAAAGATGCAAAAGAATCATATGTGATTTCATAAGTGCAATTGAGTGTAGAAAGTTGATCATTACAAGTTTTTTTTAAACACAGCTGTTGGAAAGCATAGATTTGAACAGGTTGAGGGGTTATTAAGACATTGATAGATAAAATAGTTTTCAATGTATTTTAAATATGTTTTATTGATAGCTTTATGTACTTGCTTTTGCAGAGAAACATTAGAAAGTTCAAGTACCAGCCTCTATTATTTGATTATTGTTCTGTATGCAAAAACCTCTACTTGCAGTAATTTTTCTCTCACTTCAAAATTAATCAATTAATGAGTTAGGTTTTTTTTTTCTCCATAGGAATATTGGCTGGCTCAAATAGATCAGGAGATTTAGCAGATGCTCAGAGGTCAATTCCTGCTGGTACACTTGCAGCTCAACTCACCACTTCTGTTATTTGTATCCTTTTTCTTCATTAATAAGTACTTTACATTATTTATTTTATTGTATTATTCATTTATTTATTGTAATTAGGTATCCTTTTTTTTGTGAAAGATATAAGGTACAGAAAATAGTGTTAGCTTTTGAATTAGTTTTGTGTTCATGTCTAAGACATATAACTTCAAATTTGTACTGTAATAGAATTCAACATAATATATCAGAGTGTTTTAGGAGCACAGTAGAGTCTCAAAAAATCAGATCGACCAAAAACTGAGCAAGTTTGAAAGTATCAGACTATTATCAGGAATACCCACTTAACAGGATTTTTGGCCTGTCAGAATGTGGCCAAGTTTTCTAAATTCAGCTGACTTATTGAGTGCCAAGTTTTCACAATGCTACTGTATTATATCATTAAACCATGTGATAGAAAAATGGCTCCTTACAGTTTTCCGTTTCTTCTGTTCCGTTTCATGCACGTAAGCTTGTGTCACACAAAAACTTCATGAAATAGTAAGTTGAAAATTCATACGAACGTAGTTTGTTTCAAAAGTTTGAGGACAAGCTGTACAAAACCTTACCCTGAGTTGTTCACATTACCGAAGCACTCGGAGTTCGCTTCGCTTGCTAATCAGCTGGGTCACGTTGTCTGGTCGCTTGGTCCATTAGGCGCTGTGCAAATCCAATTTAGAATTATTGTTTTAAAGCAACTGTAAATGTAATTCAATGTTTTGGCAAATAGTTTTGAATTCCAAAGAAACTTCTAATTTGTTTTTATAAGAATGAAACATACGACTTTTTCTATTTTTCCTGACAATGATTCTCGAATGTCCCACAGTTTTTTTTTTCCGTTAGAAGAATAGGATAGCTAATTAATCAGAGTTAGCTCCGCATGCTACAACTACGTTACATTAGCGTGGTTCCTGGACGAGTTTGGCGATAAACAATAATAGAGTTGCGGATTTATTTTACATTTAAAAGATAATTTGATGTCCTTTTTGTTTATTTGGCGAGACATTTTAAATTGCAGAACAAATCGCTTCACTCACTAAAGCGTTATTAAACAACTGTAAATCTAATTTAATGTTTTGGCAAATAGTTTTCAATTCTAAAGAAACTTTAATAGTTTTTTTTTTTTTTTTGAAAAGGTATGTACGATTTTTAGTTCAAGAAAAATGATCATTACACATCGGGGGGGGGGGGGGGGGGCAAAAATTTTTTGTTTATTCAACGGACTTCCTTCAAATTCTTAGCATGGGCATTGCCGTGCAGTTACTGCTAGTACTCTGATATGACAAATAATATAACGTTTCGTCGAACTTATGTCCGTGTAACTTTTACCTATTCCCAGCAAAAAAGCATTTTCAGGGACGCCGCTTTCTTTTGTCTGATGAAGATAAAGCTGCATTAGAGAAGGTTGGGAAAAATGGCTTCTAGGAGTTTCCAAAAGTTATACAAACATTGGCAGAAGTAGCTCAAGGTGACCCTTTGAAGGTGGATGTGCTTCGGTAATGTGAACTATTCTGGGTAAGGTTTTATACAAATTGTCCCTGAACTTTTGGATCGTACTATGTACAATCTGTATAGGGTGTAGTTACGCTTCTCTTTTTTGACTGCTGTATGATGAATGAGAAAGAACAACAGCCAAAAAAAAAAGAAAGGAAAAAAAGAAAGCAAAAAAAAAAGAAGAAAAACAAAGACACGGTTTAATAACCAATATAATTATTTTTTTTAATTGAACATAAAGGGTGTCCCAAAATTAACGCAAGATTTGAATTTGCCACCATTTTTTCCATAAATTGTTGGCAGCCATGAAAAAAGAACAATTTGACAGTTTTTAGGGTTAGTAAAAATGGGGTGTTATTGTACCATACAGCTAGAGAGAGTGAAACATTTCAATTACTGCATAAGGCATTTCCTGGTCGCGTACTCTCTCATTTCGGTGATCAAAATTGGCACCCTAGATCGTGTGATTTAACATTTTTAAATTTCTTCTTATGGGGTTATTTGAATTCAAAGGTCTATGTCAACAAGCCCACAACCACCCGTGCATTACCGTGTTACGATACCGAGCGCCAATAACAGTAACTGCTTGACCAGCCTCAACTTTCATTACATTTGAAACAATTGTTCAATAATGAAAGCGCGTTATTGTATCGTATAATGCTCCATTTTTGATTACCCTAAACTCTCAGCTGTCAAACTGTTCTTTTTTCAGGGTTGCCAACCATTTATTGCAAAAATGGCGGCAAATTCAAATCTTGCGTTAATTTTGGGACACCCTTTATAACTAAGACTTCAGTAATAATGTAATAATGTATGGATTTAGGTACACTAAACATATTCAGTAAATTACCGCCCTATAGCCAGGGCTAAAGCAGAAATACATGAAATGCACCGCCAGCTCAGTCATTTCCAGCCGAGGACTGCGATTTCGTACTTATTAGCACTCATCAGCCCGGCATAGGAAAGTGACTGAGCTGGAGATGGAAAACCTCTGAAGGAAGCCAAGAGTGCCAAACAAACTGGTAGCTAACATAGAATTAGCGCAGATCAGACGAGTGACTGAAGCAATGGTTCGGTTCAACTCGAGGATTGAAGGCAAGGCATGGTATATTCAGTAAATTACCGCCCTACAGCCAAAGCTAAGGCAGAAATACATGAAATACACCGCCCGCTCAGTCAATTCCAGCCGAGGACTTCTTGGCTTCCTTAAGAGGTTTTCCGTCTCCAGCTCAATCACTTTCCTATGCTGGGCTGATGAGTGCTAATAAGCACAAAACTGCAGTCCTCAGCTGGAAATGACTGAGCTGGCGGTGTATTTCATGTATTTCTGCTTTAGCCCTGGCTATTGGGCGGAATTTACTGAATATACCTTGCCTTGCCTTCAATCCTCGATATAAACTGAACCATTGCTTCAGTCACTCGTCTGGTCTGCTCTAATTCTATATTAGCTACCAGTTTGTTTGGCACTCTTGGTTTCCTTGAGAGGTTTTCCATCTCCAGCTCAGTCACTTTCCTATGCCGGGCTGCTAATAAGCCCAAACTGCAGTCCTCGGCTGGAAATGACTGAGCTGGCAGTGTATTTCACACTATACATAGTTTAAAAATATTAAATTATGTTGTTTAATCATTCATTAAAAAATTTAAGAATATATATTTAAAAAAAAGCAATGAAACCATCAACAAATTGCACAATGGGGAAAGTGTATAGATTGCATGTAGATATTTTTTAGTTATCAAATTAAACAAAAAAGGGTGAAAGATAAGTTACAATAATAAATCATAATAGGAAAATTATTTTACTTATTTAAAATTTATGAATAGAAATGTGTGCATTTTTTATAAAAGCTATAACAGTGACATAACTTTTCTGCTGAAAAAAGAAATAGCCATGAAAAAAGCAAGGTTCTTAAAATGCAGCTCCAATAAACAAACTCAATATTTTTACCAAGTTAATAATGACTTAATACATATACTACTTGATCTGATGTTTGCATACATAATATTGATCGATTTGATTGTTTAATTTTTTATTAAGCACTATAAACAAGTTCAAATTAACTTTTTCAATTTAACAATAATTTTCTGAAATTTAAAAAGTTGCATAATAGAAAATCATTGAAACTTTTCTATATCCTATTATTAAAAATATGATGAAAACAAAAATAACTTTTATTCATTGATTTTATAAAAATACATAAAAATAGTTACTTACGATTAAAAAAAAATTGATCGCTATAAATGATGCAAAAAAGACGGCGCATTACGAACTATAGGTGAAACAAGTATGAGAAATACAACACAAAATGACATTTCTTGAGCAAAATAAATAATCGCTAAATATTTAAGAAATGCTTGAAACGACAAAGGAAGGGGGGAGGGGGTCACCATCTGATTTTGGAGTAACTTGCAACATTAAACTTCAGCCTTATTTTTTCAGTACAGAACCGCTACCACCAACGGCTCGGAAGAGTTTCTCAATCTACTTTAGCACTTCTGAAGGAAAAAGTCAAAAGTCTCTTTGATTTCCGAATTATGTCACCATCCAAAACATCTTTAATCGGTTTCTTACATTAATGCTCTGAATTCTTCCTAAACAATAGATAAAGCTTTAAAAAAAAACCTCTAATTTTATGAATGGTGTTAGTTTGAAACAACTTGGAAGTATAACTAGAGTTTAATTTCAAAATTAGAGGGGGGGGGGCGGGGAGGGCACAGGAAATAAGAAATAGTCATAAAAAATTGAGTTCAAAATAATCATAAGTTGGCCTCTAATTTGGCAATATATCACCAAATGATCGTCAGTCTAAGATGCTATATTATTTTTGCATTGAAATAAGTAATTAATCGCCACACAAAAATGAGTAAATAGGCCTTTTAGAACACCTGATTGAAAACAAAAAGGGAAGTGCACAGCTGGAACGTACGCAAACCCCACATACGAAATTAACCTTCTATAGCTTACCATTTTTGAATTATGACTTATGAGAGATACATACGTACATCCAGCCGCAAAAAACAACGGGATAATTAACTTGTTTGTACCTGAATCCAGTATTAAAAATCTTTCAGGGGTGACTAAAATAGAAATTCATACTGAAATTTAAATAAAAAAATTTATATGACTTACTCCCTTTACTTTGTATTAAAAAGTAAAACAGCAAAGGTCCTTTTTTTTCCGAAAACATCGGCCATTTCCATCGCTTTGCGATGTTTTTAAAGACCGGTGGGCCGATGTTTCCCCCAAGTTAGCATCAGCCGCCGATTCAACAATGGCTACATTGTTGAATGCACGGTCTAGCAGATTCATTGACCTGGGCACCAGAGTTTTAGGGTCACCCGAATGGGGTGAATTTCTTTCTTCCTTTTTTTTGAAAACTTCCACATGAAAAATGTGCAGATTTTCATGTGAGAGGGGCACCAAATGTTTTCAAGGCATGTGCATCACTTTGGCTTGATCAAACACTGGATATAATGAGCAGTTCAATTTATTATTATTATTATTTTTTTTTTTTGCTGGAGATATTTTCCCATTTAGAGCATTTTTGATTAGTAGAGTTAAGTGCCTTTTTGACTCTGGCGCTGTCGTGCACCGCACGACATCGCACATAGGGATAGCGCAGCCCTGTGTTTTCTTTACTTGATTTCAAGAAAATTTGCATTTTGTGTTTAAATTGTCATTTGTAATTACAATTTAGTCTTTAATCATGAAATCTAATGCTTAACTATTTTTTTTATTTTAAGATTGTTCCTTTCTTTAATTATTCTTATGTTTTTGTCTGAAAATTAAATACAATAACTCAAATTTTTAAATTTCAACTACACTACAATCAACATTTAATTTTGAAAAGGATAAATTGTGACTCATTTTGTTGATTTTTTTTCTTTCATTCTCTTGAAGCTGTTAATGTTAGAGCACACTTTTAATAATTATAAGTATCAATGAAAACTGTAATAAATAATTGTTTTCAGGACATTATTTTTTGGAATTACCAGAGTGTGTAGATGATTATAAGTTGGGCATTTGAAAGTAACTAACTTGTGATTTTAATAAATTAACTAATTGAAGTCTTTATGAAGAACGTAAGATGTAAACCAAGAACAATAACAAATGAACCAATATGTTTATGTATGAATACTTTAAAGAGAGGAATTTTGCTCTTATTTTACTTCCTGAAAAATTTTATGTGAATAAAAAAAAATGATAATTTTTAAATTCATATGTGGCAGTGAGAAGCAAATGGATAAAAGTGGACTTTTTCAAGTTTTCAGTAAAACATGTTTAAAGTTGCTGTCCTAGGAATACTTTCATTGATTTTTTTTTTCCTAAATCATGCTGTATAGCAGCACCTACGAGAGCTGCTAGTACTATCACTTGCCTTAAAACAGAGAAGTTTACCTTCTATTTGTACTGGTTATCATCAAATTTTTAATTTTGTCACTTGCATCCCTTTGCTTCTCACTGCCTCCTATGTAATTTTCAAGTTTTTTCCTCCGTTTTTCTTACTCTTAACCTATTTTGCGTTTAACTTGACTGTAGTTCATAAATGATGTCGTACTTTTTTTTAGCAAATTTGACCCCTGTCATTAAGTGTCTCACTTATCTTGTCCACCTCCATCACATATCACAGCTTTTTTTATAAGCACAGTTATAAGAAAAAATGTGATGTTACACTTCTTGTTATCTATTCAAACATTCTTGTCAGAAACTCAGAATTTCATACCCCCACCCCCTTCAAAATCTGACATCATTTACGGACTATGCTAATTTAATTCACATTTATTTTCAGATTAATGTTTAAATTTTACTTTAATATCATGAATTTGGCCCTTAATAGAAACCTAGATTTAAGTAGTGTTATATTATTTGGAGCTACATTTAATAACTTATTCTTGAGAGACAAGTAAGCATTTCTTTTTTGTACCTCTCTTAATTACTTGCATGTTTGCTTATAAATTTTGAATGAGATGGATAATTTTTTTGATTGTTTATTAATTTGAAAATGTTTGTTACCAGTTTTTATCCTAAGAATTCTGTTGATCCCTGCATCTCATCCCCTCAATTTTTCAAAACATTGCATACATCATTAAGATAAAATTTGAATGTCTGGTGATGAGTCTGAATGTTTTTGTTTAATGGTTTTGTTTTTTCAAATCATGCAGGCAGGTATGAAAAGTGTCATATGACCATCACCGATTTTTTGAAAACATTACGTTAGTTACAACTAAGGGACATATGAAATATCTAAAAAGGATTTTGTAAGAAATTTTTTTTCTTCAGTTACAGACCACTAAAATACTGCACAAAATCGGCCATTTGGAAAAAAATCAGCAAAACACTCTGTTTGAAATCAACACTCTATTTCAAAAATATTTAACCTATTTGAAGAATTCTTTTTTCTAAAAATAAATAAGGACCCATATATCATCTAGACATCGTTTTTGAAAATTTAGTTAGGTTTTTTGATTTCGAAAAAAAAAATTTTTGGTAAAAAAACTGCATTTTTACCGATTTTATGATTTTTTTTTCTCCATGAAAAAAGTTTTTTTACTAAACGGAGATGGCAGTCTACAGCCCTTATATGATAGTTCCGTAGCATATTTTGTTATCATTAGATCTGTACAGCCTTGGAATTAAAATTTGAAATTTTTCAAAAATCAACAATTTTTAAAGTGAGATTACTCAAAAAACCCATTTTTTTTTCTTTTAATCTAAAAATTGGCTCATTTGGACCCTTTTTAATGCTTAACAATTGGATAGACACCGCATCCCGTATTTTTTCCTATAAAATGTTTCATGATTTTTTGAAATTGACCTTATCGACCATGGTATGCATGTAAAATGAAAATGTCTAATAATTTCATTCACTGAAATTCAGTTCATAATAATGTCTAATAGCAACAATAATGGTGTACTTTATCAGTAAGAGCTGAAATCTTTCCCTATTCTCCTTTCAATATTAGTTTATTTCGGCTCCAAAGCTATGCATTCACTGTTACTTACATATGCTGCAACGAATCAAATTTTTTCTCTTTCAATTACAATATGCAACTCAATTACATGACAGGGGAAACCACCTAAGCTCAAAGGAAAAAGCAGTACAATACATTTAAAATGATTTACAATTTTTATTTCGTGCTTTGGCTGTCATTGGTGACTGTTGTCCCAGAATTTTTGAATCCTACCTCCTATGCTTGCTTTTAGTATAGGTACACTAAATTCAAAATGCAAAACTCACCTATAGTTTGAGAATTTAAACAACCCACCTGTTTTATGAGAGAAGAAATCAATTGAAGATGGTTGTAAGAGATAACCAAACAAATCAATAAAAGCACTGTATTTTCCTGCATATAATCCGCGGATTATCTGCTAAAAAAGGCAAAGTTTATGAGGTGCGGATTATCTGTGATTTCCCCCCCCCCCCCCCCCCCCCCCCTTAACACCAACGCATTAAGCCTCAATATATTTACAGTAGGATTCACAGATCGAGACCGACCGAATGTTGTTTATTTTACCAAGCATGCATGTTCTTCTTCGCTGCCGGCCTGTATGTTGGTTATTTTACGTTGCTTGAATGCTCCTCTTGGCGATTCAGGTCATGTAAAATAAGCAAGATTACAGTGAAATAGGTAGCCATTTGCACAAGATTAGACCGTTTGCTCCTTTGTCTTGACTTTTTGTTTTTCAAGTAATTAGCGTACTATAATTAAGATTTCAAGAAGAAATCATTATATTTCAGATTCATTTTGATTATGCCATCAAAGTAATTACTTTTTCATGTGTTTAGTTTAGTTGCTCAAATGGTATGTTAAATTCAAACTTGATCTTTTTACATCATATTATCCGCGGATTATACGCTGCCGCGGATTTTACGCCACCGCGGATTTTACGAAGCTTTTTTTTCTTCAGGGCAATTTTAGGACCTGTGAATTGTAGGATGCCCGCGGATAATACGCAGGAAAATACGGTAGCTATTATAGCCAGAGAACCAATTTCTAACAAAAGAAGTGCAGGAGCCCTATTGTTTTCAGAACTTCTTTTAATGCTTACGTGGCGTGAATTCAGTCAAAAGTACAAAAAGTTGAGTGAAATAAGGAAGTATAGGAGCTCAGCTCCCATAACAATTAAGCCCTGATCAGCAGAAAAAATATTTATATAATGAAGTCAGATGGTCACCAAAGGCTCTTCTATAACTACACACAGAGTCTTATAGAAAGGCGAATGCCCTGGTAATCAAAAGCGGTTTGTTACACATATATTATTGAAATTACACGTATATTGTAGCGATTAGGCATTAAAATCAGAATTTCAGCGAATCATATTATTAGACATTTTCATTTTACATGCATGCCATGGTCAATAAGGTCACTTTCAAAAAATCATAAAACATTTTTGGGAAAAAATACTGGATGCGGTGTATATCCACTTGTTAAGCATTAAAAATGGTCCAAATAAGCCAATTTTTAGATTAAAATTTTTTTTTTTTTTTTGAGTAATCTCATTTCAAAAATTGTTGATTTTTGAAAAATTTCAAATTTTATTTGCAAACCTGTATGGATCTAATGATTATAATAAAATTTGCTATAAACTATCATATAAGGGCTTTAGACTGCCATCTTCGTTTAGTAAAAAAAAAACCTTTTTTCATGGAGAAAAAATATTATAAAATCGGTAAAAATTCAGTTTTTTCGCCAAATGCGAAATGCAAAAACAATGTCTAGATGATATATGGGTCCTTATTTATTTTTTGAAAAAGAATTATTCAGATAGGTTAAATACTTTTGAAATAGTGTCCTTTTCAAATCGAGTGTTTTGCTGGTGTTTTCTAAAAAGGCCGATTTTTGTGCAGAATTTTAGTGGTCTGTAACTAAAGAAAATTTTTTTTTTCTTACAAAATCCTTTTGGGATATTTCATATGTCCCTTAGTTGTAACTACTGTAATTCTTTCAAAAAAATCTGTGATGGTCATGTGATAGGCCCTGCCTGATCTGAAATGGAATGGCTCTTAAAATAAGTATTTCCTTCGTAGATTTGGAGAAAGTGTTGGTGGCGGTTTGGCAGTTGCTGACATATCCTGGCCTCATCCTTTTGTGGTAATCATTGGCTCCTTTCTGTCGACTGTTGGTGCTGGGTTGCAATCACTGACTGGTAATGTATTTATCAAAAGTAAAATGTTAATTTATTTACTATTTGTTGCTATTGATGAAAATATTGTTTTTTTGTTAAACTTTTGTGCAAAATAACTTTGTGCATATATTATGAATGAAATAAGAACAGAACCATAGTATGCATTGAACAATGTGGCTGTTTAGAAAATATCAGTCGCTAATTATATCGGGTTTGTTGGGATCTAACAAAAAAGCGTGATGTATCCTTAAACATGTTACCAAAGTCTTCAACTTCTGAAGTAAACAATTTCTTTATGTCATCAGTGATACTTGGTACTTAAAAATCTTGAATAAATCAAAAGAAAAGAACAAGCCAAAAACTTTCAAATGATTTTCTTAGATTCACAAAAAAAGTAATGGGGAATTCTTAGTACCGAATTTTAGTTCTTTGTATAGATTTTTCAAATTAATCAAGTAACTTATTTATTAGTTCTTTGAAACATCTCTATGCGTAATTGATTCTCTCTTGTGCATTGTCCTGCTGAAACGCTGCACCGGGAATGCTCTAAAGAAGGAGTAGTACTTCCGGCGTCACAGCGTCCCTGAAGCAGTGCTCGCTATTGAGGTTACCCGTAATTCGGACTAGATGGGGCTGCCCTTGATACTCAACAGCGTTCCAGACCATGGCGCCTGGCGTTATGCCGGCATGATGTCGAATTACACACTCTGGGAGTGACGTTCCCATGTGTAATGTCTGACGCCTACACATCCATCGTTATAGTGCAGATTAAATCTGAGCTCATTCGAGAAGACGACCTGTTGCTAGTTCGCACGCAACCGGGTGTGTTGGTGAGCCCATTGAAGCCGAAAGTGACAATAGTTAAAGGTAAAGGAAATCCTGCATAGGGGAATCCTTGCATGCAGGCCCAGGGGCAGCAGACGTAGACAAACCGCGGATGCAAAAAGTGTGACACCTGTAGCCACACTCCAACATTGTGCTAGCATACGAGTGGACAGTGGACGCTATACGATCCATCGCAGCTAGGTGGGTGAGGTGTCGATAATCCCGTTGTGTGGTTCGGTTGCATGGACTGGCGTGAGTCTTTCAGCTAATTTCATCGTCCTTTGTCCATCTTTTACAACTACGCACCACAGCTGAGGCATTACACCGTGTGCGGGCACTAATTTCTCTATAATTAAGTTCATCCTCACGCATGCAGATCATGTAGCTACATTCATACTCCGTTACTCCTTCGTATGACGCTCTGCGTGTTGGACAAGGCATATTGAGTACTAGAGAAACATCTACGATCGAGCAGATAATCATGCAATGATTCCAAAATACTTTTACAGCCCTTTATAAACAGAGTCTACGCCTCAGTTCAGAGGGCGTAACTCAGTCCATGCATGCGCGGCGACTCTGTTATTCTAATCATTTGCATATCTTATCCTGCTATACATTTGCAGTGAATTTCAGTTCATTTGCATAATTCCTTCTTGGTGTTGCAATTTTCGCAAACATGAGTGTAGTATGATGTTAAGATGTGAGAATAATTTATGAATGCACACACAATGTTCTTAAACTGACAGTGTAGTGAATTTCATTCATGATAACATAAAACAAAATGTATTCTGGTAATTTGATCAATACAGCCATGCTTGTATGTAGGATAGTTATTTGAAATTATGTTGATGTATTATAAAAGTAAATGTAAGCCTACAAATTCTCTCATCAGTAATCTTGCTTAAAATTTAATAATTGAATTAGTACTTAATTAAAAGTGGTAAAAACAAGCACCTTGTGTAAATTATTTAATTTTTTGTTTTATTTTGATACAGAAAAATTACCAATTTAATAAATATTTCATTTATTATAAATTAATTTGAGTATTTTGATGAATACTAAGCTCTTAATGTTTAGGCCACTTTTTTAACATCCGGATTTGTTACAAACATCACTGAAATGTAATCTATCTTGTTCATTAAACAAGAGACACTAATCAGTAAATTGAATAAAATATTTTTTAGTATCGAGCAAAGTTGTTGTATTGGACATTAGTTTCAAAATATGTTTCAAGTCTACCTATTATTTAATTAAAAAGGTTTAATATCTAAGAATAAAAATGTATATTTTATGTACTAATATTTTATTGTGTTTAGGTGCTCCTCGCCTTCTTCAAGCCATTGCCAAGGACCAGATCATACCATTTCTGAAAATTTTCAAGCATAGCTCATCTCGTAATGAACCCACCAGAGCATTGTTTTTGACCCTTTTTATTTGTGAAGTTGGAATTTTGATTGGAAATCTAGATCATATTGCCCCTATTTTAACCATGTAAGCAATTTTAAAATTCAAAATTTGGATAACTTATTTTGATACATTTTTATGGTTTGAAATATATTTCAAAACCTAAACACTTTGCTAGGCCAAACTAATGGAATCGTTATGTGAAGGAGAATGAAAAACAAGAGATATTTATACAGCAAATTCATTTTATGAATAGAAACGAATAGCATGGGTGCAAGACCTTCCGTCTCAGGACGGATTTCCGTCTTGACAAAATTTCCGAGACGGAGGTCGGGACGGAAAGAAATTCAATGACTTTCTTTTAATTTTTAATGAAAAAAGAAAAACTGAGTGTTTGAAAAATATGCTTTAATATTACTGGATCGTTCCATAACCACGAATTTACATCGACATTCTCTCGGTTTTCTGCCATGGGCTCGTTTTGTTTGCAACGTGCTTTTGGAGGAGTGGCTTTTCGGCTCGCGCCGTTTGACTTTTCTTAGGTATAGCTTTGTTATTTCCAAATCACTTTATTGCAGGCCGAGGAGTTGCTCGCTATTCTCCCTGATTTTTCGAAGCAATTGGCTCTAATTGAAAATTTAGCCTTTTCTCATGCTATTTTCGATCATCCTTTCGTTTTTTTTCATTTGTGGTTTTTTTTTTTTGCGAACTTTACACGCATAAATAAAAATTATGTACGCTCTTAAAATGTCTTAAGAGTTGAATCTGCATCACCGATTGAGAGTGATTGCTGACAAGATGAAATATTTTCGCCACAGCAAAGGGCGTCCACATGCCAGGTAAAACAGAAACTATCAAGGATTTTGAAGATTTTAATGAAAATGGGAATTTTGGAAATAATCGGGTGGGGGGGGATTTCAAGCTGGGGGGGGGGTGGAAACACCGATGGGCAAACCGTTCCTGCATTTTTGACAGACTTGAGGAATCACTAAATTCTAATGTCATTGAATCGAACACTCGCCAGAATGGAAATATGGGTGGGGAGGGGGGATAGAAAGGAAAGGAGAAAAATAACGGCAGCACGAGTTTGTGAAAAAACGCTGCTCTTGGAAAGAGGGTAATCTGTCCGCAAATTAACCCACGATACTGAGGTCTTAAAACGTTGATATCTTGGACAATCTAAGGGGGGGGGGGTTACTCACGGGTTACAGTATAAAATATCGAAAAACTTAAACGAAAATATTTTTGAAGCTACGAGTGGTTCGATATTTCTCCACTGCAAACTCTTAAAAATTTAAAAGTCAAAAAGTTTTAGGCTGTTTCTAATGATGTAAAAGTGGGTTTTAAAAAAAGAATCGAAGACTGGAGTCTTAAAAACACTAATTTAGGCAATCTTTGGTGAATTTATGAGAGATGGTTTTGGTGTTCTAACATGAAAATGTTTTGCAGCTGATGTATTAAAAACTATTTGAGGCTATACTTAAATGACTTAAGTTAAAGGGCATTTGTGACCCTCTCCCGAAAAGTGTTTGTAATTGAAGTCTGAAATCTTTTAGGCTGTCTTTGGCAATGTCAAGAGGGAGGGAGGGGGCTCTCTTTAGGCGAAATTCCGAAACTGGAGTCTTAAAAGCGCAATTTCGGACAGTCTTGGGGTTCGGGGTTCTCCTTTCCCAAAAAATATTCAAAGCTGAAGTATTCAGAACTCAGCTTTAGGTAATCTTTAGAAGTCTTAAGAAGAGGGAATTCGAAGGCTTTCTCTCAATACGTTTTAGAATTTAAATTCTTAAACCTTCGGTGATGAAAAGGGGAAACCGCAAATTTAAGTAAAATTTAGTGAACTTAGAGGAAAGAGTTCGGGGGAGGGCGGAGGGGTCTCTCTCCCAGAAGTATTGAAATGCTATTTTGGCTACTTTTGAGTGAGTTAAGAGTTAGGGAATTCAGGGGTCTTTCTCGAAACATTTTCGAAATTGAAGTCTTAAAACTTTGGGTTGTCTTTGGCGATGTGTGGAAGGGAGTTGCTCTCTCAATAGAAAAATAAATCTTAAAACAAAAACTTACACAGCGTTTAGTAAACACAATGAGAGGGGGGGGGGGGGTATTCCGCACCCCCAGCCCGAAATATTTTAGTTTCTGAAATTTTAAGAGCTTTGTTATGGGCTATCTTTGGATGACTTAAGGGGGAAGGGTGTAGGAAGATTTTTTCAAAAAGTTTCCAAAATTAAAGTATTAAAATTTTTAGGCGGTCATAAGTCATGTTTATAGGTTAGAGGGGTACTATTCCTACAAAACAATTTAGAAACTGAAGCCTTAAAAATTGAAATTTAGGACATTTGTGGTGAACTCGGAGGAAGGGGTTCGGGAGTTCTCTTCCGAAAATTCTTTGATGCTGAAATATTTAAAGCTCCACTTTAGTCTATATTTGAGTGCCTTAAGAGGGATGTGATTCGGGAACCCTGCCTGGAGTTAGGATTCAGTTCCCCTATTTCTTTTTTTAATTAATGAATGTTGGAAAGGGTACCTTGTTTAAAAAATATATCTACTTCACTGAAGCAATTTTTTATTGCTAATTTCACCACCTGCTATCTTATAAAAGAATTCTTTTTCAAATGAAGAATGTGGGGGAATGGTGACAGTTCATTATCATTAGTCGGCCTTACCCTTCCCCCACCTTTCCTTCTTTTCTAGTTTGTTGGCGCTACCTTGGGTAGACTTTCGAATCAGAACTGATTTATGTTGCGAAGGTGAAAATCTTATGTCCTAAGCGACTTGATTGCTACAACAAAAATATTTAGGATCGGCAAAATCTAATGGTGGGGTGCTGCAAACGCTTTTACCCCTTACATTATCCAACATCGTCTAAAATTGCGTTTTTGAAACTTCAATTTCGAAATATTGCCGAAATATTGCATTCAAAAAGCGTATAAACGTTATGAAATTTAAATTACAATTTCGTTTTTAAATCTTCGATTTTGGGAAAGCCCATAGCGTCCCCTCCCCTCCTCTTTCTTTAATATTTTTTGAAGGTTGCCCAATATTGTGATTTTGGGACTATCAGTTTGAAATAATTGATGTAAGAGTCCCTGAACCCCTCCTTTCCCTGAACTTTGCCAAAATGGCCTACCACAGCGTTTTTTGGACTTCAATTTGAAAAAAATTTCTGGGGAAGGGCTCCCAGACCCCTTCCCCCCTTATTGCCGGATTTTAGATTTTTTGGAATTATGATGTCAAAACACTTAAATATTACAATTTTAGGGCTTAAAATTTAAATCAAACAGATTCCAAAACTGGCATTGTTAGAATCTGCATCATTTATACATATAAATTTTTCCTTAAGCCCGCATGCGGGCGGGGGGGGGGGGGGCTGAAAATATTTTCCGTCTTGAACACATCACCAAACTTGCACCCATGACGAATAGACATAATTGTGTTCTTTTATATATTTTCATATGAGTATATTTGGCCTTTATTACTGCCAGTTTTTATGAAATTATTTTCCTTTTTAAATTGGAATCAGAGGGAATTAAAATACTGACACTTAAAATCAAAAGGAAAAAAAAAAAAAGAAAAGTTGAATATTTGAAAATTCATAAACGTTGCAATGAATGATGAAATATATTAAAAGATTCAACCAAGGTGTGAGGTTCCTGAATTTTAATTTGTTTCTGTTTTAACTTGTGATACCTTGCTTGAACTCTGAACAAGCGAGTTCATATACGTTTTCAGTTTCAATATCTGCTGGCTTTTCAATATTATTTATCATTATTAATATTAATATAATATTATTTACTCATCGCCCCCTATTTCAGCTTACGAATTTATCGCCCCCCCCCCCCCCCGTTGTGAACCACTGTGTTAGCTTAAAGAAAGTCAGGATTAAGAGTAAACGCAATATACCTGCTAACCAAAAAAATTCACTATAAAAAAAATCACCCATTGTTTTAAAACTTTAGCAGCAATAAAATTGGTACTGTTGAGAATTTCACAAGGTTTTTTAGTTAAAATAATCATATTAAAACATACTATTTTTTGCATATTTGCCCTCTGTTCTCATATGTCCCCAACTGATTATTATTGTTTTATTAGTATATAGCATTATGTTTGACTTCACTCTGTTAAACTTTGCTGTATTAGGTACTTTCATAGGCTAGAATTGGCAAAATATTAAAAATGAGATGTTTGAATGCTTTCTTTAAATGTTAACTTCCCTGTAATCTTGTGTGTGTTAAGTGTGTTTAAACCAAAAGAGATGCCTTTTTGTTGTGTTTATGTGTTTTTTTTTCTTTCTAAATGCTTAACACTGGTACTGGGAAACACTCATTCAAACTTCATTCCATGTTATGGCTTCATGCATGATATAAATCAAACGTACTAGATTATTCAGTTCTGTGTCAAGATATTCAATAAAAGCCACAACAGAATGTGTTAAGTGTATTGATAAGTTTTTAATTGTTTTTTATTTTACCTATGTTATTCCTTGCTAACAAATCTTTAAGTACAAATAATTTTCCTAAACATTTTAAGAGGTATCAATTACTAACTTTGTTTACCTACAAAAGATACTAAAAGAATTTTACAGAGCAGCGTACAGGATAATGGCACCAGTAACAGACAAAGGTCCAATAACAGTCGTAAGTTAGGATTTAAATAATAAGAATTTTAGGCGGGTGAAACCAATGTTGCTGCGACCTATGAATACGATGCAACCAGCTAGTGTTATCCAAGTGAATTTTATGAGCCAATTGGTATTTACAAAACAGTGGTGGAAGGTTATGAACAGCTACAATGAGATCAGTTGGTGTTACATGTTCATTTTAATTTATTAAGGTTTTAGATCTAAAAATAAAGAACTTTAGCACATTTTGAAGAGAAAAGGGGAATTTTGTCCATTGCTCATCCTTTCCTCATCCTATCTGTTACTGGATACCATCATCTGTTACTGGGGGTTGGACCTTTTTTTTCGAAATTGAGCAAATAAAAATAGAATTAACTAATTCAGAGGATTCAAAAGCAGTCAAATGTTAGATGAGATGTAATTGCACAAGAGAAAAATAGTTTAAAAAGTCTAAATAAATTTAAAAAGCTTAGAAAATTGAATTAACCTGAGAGCAATGTCTTAAGCATGTCTGTTACTGATGCTGTTACCCTATGTTTAGCATAATGTGTTACTGTGAAAGACTGAAACCTGGTAAATATCAACAGTCACTGGAGAAGATTCGGTTGAAACA
This sequence comes from Uloborus diversus, assembly GCF_026930045.1. Lineage (NCBI taxonomy): Eukaryota > Metazoa > Arthropoda > Arachnida > Araneae > Uloboridae > Uloborus > Uloborus diversus. Next base: position 58,880,886 of record NC_072734.1, on the reverse strand, counting down.
CAAGTGAATGTCGACAATATCTAATTTCGATGTTTTACAGTAATATATAGATTTTTATTTATTCAGGTCTTTTCTTGATTCTTATATTAAAACATCTGCACTAAGATAGCTGTCATGCTAGAAAATAAAAAAAATGTTTGATTGTGATGCATACATACACTAATCTGCCGTGCTAAGCGCAAAAGTCGTATCTGCAGCTGAGGTCAAACCGAAAAACTACTATTTAAAGTTTTACGCCTCCATGTATTTGATCCAGATTTCACTTTTTTAGATTTTTTTAAAAAATAGTTCCAGTTCACAAATGACAATAAAACATTGCATAGGGGTAAAACATGTTATAAAGAACCACCTCGTGACAATAACTCAATTTTGACAAAAAGTAGATACCACTTTTGTGCTTAGCACGGCAGTAATAGCCTTGTAGCAAAAAAGGGGAGGTTTTCTTGGAACAGCCTTTGTTCCGGTACCATTGCAAATGCAATTTTTCTTTAAAGTTAAAAGCAGAGCTGCCAACTTTAGAAAATCTAAATTAGTAAAAATAAAAAATCTAATTTGAATTCCGAAACTTTGAATTCAAATTATGTTTTTCGCAATCACGAGTTGCGACAAGACCCTACTCATTAGAGTTATTGTTTCTAGAAATGTTCCCCCCCCCTCCCAAGCATGTCCCTCCTCCTGGGTGGTTATGTGCGTATCGTTGTGTGTGTGCAGGCTTAAACGTGTGCACGTAGGCCTGTGTATGTGTGTAAAAGCGCTCACGCGTTGGCGAGTGTGTATGAGCATGCGTGTGTGTGAAGGACATGGACGCCACCACCCAGCAGAAGTGGATTCCGAGGGACAGTGCTCAGGAACAGAGCAGCCGTGCCGCCGGTGGGCGGTGGTGCTGCTGGTCCAAGCTGAAAAATAATCCCAACGTCAAGGACTGTCAAATGAGACAATAAGCAATCGTGATTGCTCAATAAAAAAAATAACAATATAAAATTGCATATTACTTCATTCAGGTGTTTTGAGGTTTAAAGAAACACCTTTTTCAATGCAAAATAAGTGAACTTATGGATAAAAAGACTTGTAACTCAAAAAGTTCATAGAAAATACGGTTTTTTCGTAGCAGTTGGCAGCTCTGGTTAAAAGTGCTGAACTTTAAAGAATAATTTACCTAGTTGTATAATGCTTAGATTTGTCTCTAAAACTTTTAAAGAATGTATTTCAATTTCAGGTTTTTCTTAATGTGTTACATGTTTGTAAACCTTGCTTGTGCTTTGCAAAGTCTTCTTCGAACTCCTAACTGGCGACCTCGTTTCAGATATTATCATTGGTAATTTGTTTAATGTTTGCTACTGCACTCCTTAAATGTATTTTTTGTATTTCTCTTGTGTGTTTTGAAAATTTATCGCTTTGCTTGACTATGTTGCAGAAAATAAGAATTGAAAAGTATATGAATAATGTGGTGTGCAGCGGAACTTGATTTTGGAATATAGCTCATGATAGTTTTGCATTTTGTATTAACTCATTTAATTTTTCTCAACATGTTGTTGTCCGTCTTTATTATGAGTGAATTGATGTGGTCATAATCCCTCAAAATAGTACATATAGTGTTAGCTTTTTTTAAGCTATCAAGAGTGCTTAATGATTTTACTTTGGTATTTGTTCACTTTGTGATCGGTTGATTGTAAGTCACATGATCCATTGCCATTCATTGAAAAATTGTTTTCTGAAATTGCTTTTCTAGTAATAAATACTATTGTCTGTTTTCTTTGCATGTAAAAGTATTTTTTTTTTAACTTCTTTATTTATTTATTTTGGTAATTTATCTGAGATGGGATATTCTGTGACTGTAATTATGAATGATTATTCTGTAAATCATATCTAACTTAAAAATTTCTTACACCAAATTTTTTCTTTTAATGAGTTCATTTGAAATATTTTTGTTTTCATTTGGTCTGTTTTAACATCATTTTTTTTATATAAATTATATTAAGTATACTGTAGAATTCGCTTAATTGAACCACCAGTTATTCGGAAAAGCGGCTTATTCGGATCAAATCTTAAAGAACCAAAACAAATCCCATTGCACAAGCCTAATATTATTTGCTTATTGGTACTAAATCTCTGCTTAATGGCACCGAGAACAATTTGAAAGAAATCTGGAAATCGCCCTTGTGAAGCAACTTTCAAGTGGATTAACAAATTTAATACAGTGAAACCTCTCTTAACGGACACTCCGGAATAACGGACACCTCTAATTGACGGACATTTTTGCAAGTCCCAGTCCCTCATTATAGGCCATTCTATGTAATTCACTCTGAATAACGGACACTCTGAATAACGGACAGTTATTTCACAAAAAATTTCCCTTGCGATCGTAGCAGTTTCGGTTTTTTTTTCTTTTCACAGAATATCTTAGTAACTGCTTGCCTTACAAAGCTTTTCATCCTCCACAACTGATATCTCCTCCTCCCCCCCCCCCCCATCATTTCCTTATCACTGTTTCTTGGAATTAAAAGGGTGATAATGGGCAGAAGCAGCGATTGGGGCTTAAAAGTTGGTGGCAGAAAAAAAAAGAACTGAAAAACATGGTACTTTTTGCGAGCAGCAAAAAATGAAAAAGAAAAAAAAAGTCTAAATTTTGTTACGGCTAGTTTTGAGAGTATTGAAGCAGTTAAGTGAAAACTGATGTCAGTCTAACAATTAACGTACGTTTTTCTTAAGATTTTAATGAATTTTGTACACAATAACTATTTAAAAGTTAAGATAAAAAAGGGGAAACTGGGTGCTTTTTCTACCTGGGGCTCTCGGGAGATGCAATTGAGCAGACCGGCGCCGGTAGTAGTCGGCTTTATGGCGCCGTGGTTTCATTGGGTTGTTTAATTTTTAGACATGAAAAAGATTTGCCCATCTTCAAGGTTATATTGCCAACTGTCAATAATGCAATAGTGATACTCCAGATAAAATAAATAAATTAACCATAAAAAGTAGAGAATTTTCGGAAGCACTGAAATACAGTAAAGAATTGAAAAACTTTTTCCTGAGCAAAGGGGACACTGAAAGACTTGCTAAGGTAAATGATTTAAATATTTATATTGAGAAACAGACTTGTAATGCAAAAAAGAGATGTCAAACTGTTTTAACTAATTACTTTAATTGATTAACAGGGTTTGTACGGGTCATGGAAATCCTGGAAAGTCATGGAAAAAAATTTAGCAAATTTCAGACCTGGAAAAGTCATGGAAAATTGAAATTTTCATTCAAAGTCATGGAAATTTATTTAGAGTCATGGAAAAATGTCCTGGGCAAAGATAAATCAGCAGTTGCTTAAAGAGCATTTGACATTTTGAGTGATTTAACAATATTGCACTTAAAAGCTATTAAAACTGGAAAATTAAACGATCCCAAAAATTAATCTGAATTTTGAAAGGTCATTGCATCCACTTCTGTAGCAGTCACACTTCTTTTTCTTTGCAATGCGATTTTACTGCTTGGACATCACTCATTTTGAAGTTACATTATTTTCAACATTTTTTATATTTTATATTCTGTAGTAGCGAACTTGCACGTTCTTGATTTTTGCCACACGCTCTCAAAAAACACAATTCAATTGCATCCGAGTTCGTTTCCATAACTTGTATAAAATTTATTTTTAAATTCATCTTAATTTGTTGAAAGTTAAAAAAAAATAAATAAAATAAAGACATGAGTCAGGTGATAGAATACATAAATAGGGGAATTCTAATACCTTAAAACAGTAGTGCCCAACATATGGCTCGCAAAACTGATCCATGCAACCCACTGTTTTGTTCAATGTCAAGAATCAAACATTATGTTCCAGAATTTCTGAACCTATTAATTTTTATGCATTTGAAAATGTGCAAATAAGTAAACAAGTAGATTTGAATCAGAAGAGATATTCACTACTGAATGTGTTTTTTGAATAAATATCTGGTTTAGAAACATGAATTTAGTAAAGAATGTTTCTTTACTTTGAAGAGCCAAAGTACTGTCAAGTTATACGGATGATTAAATGCACTGTTGACACTAAAGCCTTTTAAAGGAAATTTATTGAAATTTAGTAATAACTCATTCAACCTTTGTCCCATTCATTATCATTCTGCCTGTTTATAAACAAAAATACATATTAAAAAACTACACATTTAAGCATCATTATATTTGATTCACTTTATTTTTACTTTTCTTAAATTTATATGAAGAAGACGTATACGAAGTTTAGTTTTTTAGGTGTACACTGATTGTTTTTCAGTTATTAAATGCTTGGATGAGATAGTGGCATTAACGTGGAAAATTTGCTGATGCTCATTTTCAAAAAATGGCAAGTTTCGTATTAAATAGTACTATTCTCTTCATGTAACAAGATCATGAAAATTTTTATGAAGTCATGAAAAGTCTTGGAAAAGTCATAGAATTTTTTCATCCAAACAGAGTATGAACCCTGGATTAAATGCTTTTTAAGACAAGTGTGTGCTGTCAGTATACTTTTATTAAGAAAAACAGATTAGTTACTCTTGACGTAAAATGTAGTAAACCTTTCGCAATTGTTTTGATTGTGTTCTACAAAGGAAACAACAGCCCATTTTGAAAAAGATAAATTAAGTAGTTCCTCCTAATAGCGGACACCTCCCAATAACGGACAAAACTTCTAGTCCCTTGACTGTCCGTTATTCCGAGGTTTCACTGTAGTTAGTGCAATAGTAATTAATATTGGTTCCTTGTAACTTTTAATTAAATACAGCAATATCAAAAGGAAACAAATGATTACCGAAGCTCCCATTGCGCTGTTCCAGTAGGGACTTCAAAAAAAAAAAAATTCTGAAATTTCAAATTTCTTCAGTTTAGTTAGCCTGTTCAAAAATTTTTAAATTAAAATAAAATCTTAGTTCTTAAAATCAATTTTCATTTCATTGGAATTTTTAATGGCTGATTAGTACTTTTTAGCACTTGTTTTTTCACTGACGTCTCACCTTTTTAGTTACTTCTGGTTGTTGAATTGAATGGTGCTGACTGAAAGGAATGTAACTAAAACTACATTGGTTTAAACTTTTTGTTGAATGTGTGTAAAAAGATTTGTCGCCTTATTTTAATTTACTTTCAACTGAAAAGATTTCGCAAATGATCATTTTTATTTTCTGTATGCTCACCATACTAAGTGCAAACGTAACATACTGTATGGGCTTAAACAAGTTGTTGAACAAGTGTAAAAAGATTCACTTTATTTTTTTTATTTTTTATTTATTTATTTTTTTTTTTTTTTGTGAATGGCAGTTTTTCTTCTTTGTATGCTCCCCATACATGTGGGCTCACAATAATCATTATGGCATTTAAATGTTTTAGGTACATAACATGTTTGATCAAGCTACACAGGTTCTGTTCACGGTTAATCAGACCAGCCAGTTATTAAGACCAAAATGGTCCTGTCCCAATGTGTGCATATTAACCGGAATCGACTGTATATGTATAAAAATTGTTTTAACTGTATCTCTTATTTAGTATTACATTTGCACCAGTGCTGTAGTTGTGAAAAAATGTTTGAAGAATAACCCTTCCCCCCTCACACATTACGGCGCTGATTTACATGCATTCATTACTGCACAGAAAATTTACTTTTTTTATGATTGCATTGTGTATTATGGCAGGAGGACTTTTAAAATATTAGGAGTTATTTGTGTTCTTTTCATATTACATTTAGTATGAATAAAATCTGTAAAGATGGACTGGAAATTATGCACTATTAATAACTTTTAGAGTACCAACTATAAAAAATATAAGTATAAAAAAAGGGAGGTAAAAGATTTCATAAAATAAAAAGCAATGTTTCAAAACCTAGTTGCAATCTCTGATTGTAAAAGCTTTAATTTTCCCTCTTTTGGGGACCTAAGGCATCTTTAGTTAGTGAGGGAGTGTCAATTCACGTTTTATGACTTAAATTGAATGAAATGAAATGAAAGAAAAGAGCGCTCAACTAAAAGAAGCACTGAGATCAATTGTACAAGTCCTCAAACAGAAGTCTCAAAGCAGAGAAGTAGCTGAAGCAATATTCAGCAAACCCCTAATTCGAATGTGGTGAGTCTCCCACGGTTCAAGTAAATGATGACTAAGGTGGTCAAACCTATAGGCAGGAAACTTCACAATCACGCAGGCTATGAGTAACAGTTATCATTCTAGAAAAAGGCAAACCCTGCAAGTTGGGTCATTACTGTCATCCATTATAGCAAGGTGCTGCTTTAAGGTGCAATTACCAGTAAAAATACCACTAGCCTTCCTAGACTGAAGAGTTCTTTTGCCTTATGGAATGTAAATTGCATTCCTTTAGAAGGAAAGATAAAAAAAAAGTAATGCATTGCTTCATCGCACCAAAAAACGTTTCTTACTTAATCCACTTTCTCTCAAATCAAAAATTAATGGCAAGCAGCCAACTGTTGCACCATTCCAGAACAGATGAAACATCGCTGAAGGTTGGCAGTTTTAACTAATGTCTCCACTAAAAAGTCGTACAAAGATGCAATCTGATTATCCATGATCTTTGTGAAATTTTGAATCTTGTTAGATACCTGGGTCAACTCCCAATTTTTGCTGTTTTTTAAGAGTTTGAATGACAAACAGTGAAACCTCTCGAAGCGACCACTCTTGTTTAGCAGCCAGTTTTCCACGGCACAGAATTTTTGGCCTATCCGCATAATGTTAAATCAACCCTTACGAGCGACCACTAAAACCCCTCTGAGCGCCAGTGTGGGCTTCAAAAAAGATTGGCAACTACTACTTTATCTATTTATTTATTTATTTATTTTTTTTTTTTTTGACCTAGATGCTTTCATTAAGTGAACTGCTAGGAATTCCTCTATATCTTTTTGTACTGCCTATTTTTGTTGTGTGTGTGTGTGTGTGAGGGGGAGGGGGACATTAGTTGTGATAAACAAAAGTAAAGTTTTCAACGCAACAAATTTGAGAAAATTTGGGATATCATTGGTAATTCGAAAGCTACAGCTGATGACTAGATTTGAGATTTGCTTTAACAAGTTAAAAATCAATTTGAAAAGACGAAGTAGTTTCTGTAATATTGTACATGAATACAAACTGAATCATTTTTTTCTAAAAAGGAGAAATCGTGGATTAAAACATTTTCTTTTTTTTATTTTCTTTAAAAAGTATAAAAAGTATTGAATTATATCATTAGTAGTATGGTTCAAGTTCAATAATGAAAACCCTTAAGAGCGGCCACATTTTCATGGAACGGACGGGTGGCCGCTTGGAGAGGTTTCACTGTATATAAATAGATAAGATTGATTCTTACATAAGATTGTATTTTCTCTTAGCATTTTCAATTGTTCTCTTTTCAGGTCTCTTTCTATGGCTGGAGCCATTTTGTGCATTGTAGTCATGTTCCTTAGTAGCTGGTATTATGCTTTAACAGCTATAGCTATTGCTGGCTGTGTGTACAAATACATTGAATATGCTGGGTAAGCATGGTTTTATTGTTAGTTAAATGCTCTTTATTGTGTCTTACAGTTTTATCATGTAAGATGCTTGACCATGGTCCTACAGTATTTTTTTATATTCATAGTTTTAGACAGCAATCTTGTCATATACATTGATGTAATAAAAACTGATATAAATTGCTCATAAAATTATTTATTAGTGTATGTATATTTTAAATTTATTTTATTTTAGGGCGGAAAAGGAATGGGGGGATGGAATTAGAGGATTGGGATTATCTGCTGCTCGTTACAGTTTATTAAAATTAGAGGAAGGTCCTCCTCATACCAAAAATTGGCGCCCTCAAGTGTTGATACTTTGCAAGTTGGATGATGAGCTGAATCCAAAATATCCTCGCTTGTTTTCGTTTGCTTCTCAACTCAAAGCAGGTTAGATTTTCATTTTTTGTATAACTTAATCTTTATATGGGTCAGTAGTGCCAACCTTTTCTTACTAAATATCCGCACTTCATATTAAAAGATTCTCAGAAGTCAAAGCATAAATTAAGTTTTAAAATATTTTTTCATTTTCCAATTAATATGGAAAAAGCATCAAAATAGAGAGAAAATTTCAAACCAAGTATTGTTTTTATAATTTTTTGATGCTTATTTTATTAATGCTAAGTTTTTTCATCTGTTTTCCAGAAATCAATTTCTGAATATTTGACTCCAAATTTGTAACATTATGACTAATCAGGGATTTTGATTTGTAAATTTGTAAATAAAAAACCGACAATGGGCCACATCAATCAGAGCCGGATCTAGGGGGGGGGGGCAAGCCGGGGTTCTTGCCTCGGGCGGCAACTTCAAGGGGACGGCGAATTCAAGTGGTGCTTTCAGGGGCGAACTGGCCAACCGCCCTTGGAAGCACCACTCGCACACATAAAGGAGGGAAGGGGGCGCACCGGCCCACTTTTTTTTTTCTTGCGCAGTCGAACCTCTGCGTCTTTGTCTTTTTGCACAAATTTGGATTCCCAAAGGGTTTTCAGAGTCCAGGTTAGCGCCCTCTTGGGGGGACCTAGTCCACCCCCCGTGAGCTTCCAGCAGAAAAAGAATTAAAACTTTCCACCTATTAAAGCACCTATTAAAACTTTGTGGTTAAACATTCTCCCCACTCAAAATTTCTACAGAAGTGTTGAGCATTCACTACCAGCCGCCATCTTCAATGACGTCATAGCAGGAAAATGTACCAGGTGGAAGATATCCAACCAAGTCCAAAATACTTTCAGGACACCAATTGAACATTTTTTAAGAAAAATATCCCAACTCAACAAGGGCGCCCATATGCAAAATTGTAAGGGGGGCTCAGATATTTTATCCATGGTTTAGCAGGGTATTTTCTCCATGGAAACCGATTTCAGAACAGATTAGAGTCATTAAAATGTGTAATTTTTAATAACTGATTCATTAATGGCTGAAGAATAAATGTTTTTAAATTTTTGCAAAGAAAAAGTAACAAAAGCAAGAAAGTTCTAATTTCAAAGGGGTGGCTTGAGCCCCCCCCCCCCTTGCCCCCTATATGGGCGCCCTTGGTATTCAAATTTTCCAACACGTTGTGCTGTCAGATTCTGGACTAAGTGGTGAAAATTAGAAGATTAAAACTAAAACATCTAAATACTGAATTCGTTTTCAGACAAAAAAGGGGAGAGGGTTTAATTGCAATTTGTGTTACGGTATATCTCTTTTTTAACAAATATATATATATATATATATATATTATATCTTAATATATAAAAATCAATGTCCTGAGATAACATATATATATATATATATGTATCAACTCACAGCCAATACGGTTGAAACCTTAGACTTGTAATTTGGCAGGCATGTCCACATGATTACGAAAGCATCCACTAGGAAAGGATTTTTCGAAATATCAATTAGTTCAGGAGAAATTAATTAAAATCCCTTAATTTCTGTGAAATTAAAACCTGTCATTAAAATTTAAATCCCTTATTTTTGGAGGCTTTCCTCCATTCAAATCATTAATCAGTACTTCATCTCAACTTTTGGTCGATATCGAATTTTAAATTTTGTTTCTCACGTGATCCTTCAAGGCTTTTCTCAAGTCAAATAATAATGTTTCTGTCTTTTGCTTTCATTTTTTCAAAACTATAAACAAAGTTTTTAAGAACATCATCACAGGCAGACTATCCTTTTGAATTTAGAAGAGTGCAGTTTCCTGTAAAAGTTTGCTTTGCAATAACCGTTAATAAGTCACAAGGACAGACATTAAAAGTAGCAGGGATCAATTTAAGAGAAGACTTTTTTCACACGGCCAATTTTATGTAGCTTGCTCCAAAGTCAGTTCATCAAGCAGCTTAATAATTTTAGCACCAGAAAAAAACTTAAAAATGTTGTATACAAAGATGTTCTTGCTTGAACATAGGTATAACAATAAAATGTGGATGGCCTGTGTTTGCAAAGATAATCAATACTTTAAAAGGATCGTTAGTAACGGTTAAAGATCAGTTAAGGACAAGGGCATATATATAAAGAGTCCAGGGGCTCCGGGATCCTCCCAAAATTAGAAAAAATTATAGGTAGATAATAAGTAATTATTACAGGGGATTTTTGAAACTAGGTGCACCAAGCAGTGTTAACCCCTGCTAATTCCATTACCCAAGCAATGCCGGGTACGGGAATGCTAATATATATATATATATAAAGGGTGTCCCAAAATTAATGCAAGATTTGAATTTGCCACAATTTTTGCTGTAAATTGTTGACAGCCACGGAAAAAGAACAATTTGACAGCTGGGAGTTTAATGTTAGTAAAAATGGAGTGTTATGCTATTATACAGCCAGCGAAACAATTCAATCAGTGCATGAGCAATTTCCTGTTCGTGTACTCTCTCGTTTCGGTGATACGAATTGTACCCTAGATTGTATGATTTTACATCATTAGACTTCTTCCTATGGGGTTATTTGAAGTCAAACGTCTATGTCGGCAATCCCACAACCACCCGCGCATTACGTAGTTGCGATATCAAGTGCCAATAACAGTAAACCGCTTGACCCGCCCAAACTTTCATTATTTTTCAAATAATTGTTCGATAATGAAAACGCATTATAGAATCGAAAAACGCTCCATTTGTAATAACCCCAGACCCTCAGCTGCCAAATTGTTCTTTTTTCAAGATTGCCCACAATTAATTGCAAAAATGGCGGCTAATTCAAACCTTGCGTTAATTTTGGGACACCCTTTATATACTGACATGCTTGGTATAAAGTGAATTTTTAATCAAACCCTTTCGTACTTCACAGTTTATTAAAAATACTAAAATACAACTCGATAGAAAAACTTAAAGCAAGATGGACATGTGGGAGGGGGCGGCATTTCGAAGCTTTGCCCCACCTCGGAAACTTCCTAAATCCATCATTGACATAGATGAGATTTGTACCGTAGGTTGAGCACTGCTGTTGTAGATAATAAAAATTAAAGTGTTTTTTGAATTACTTTTCTAGAAACTTAAATATCCATTTCAAGCCGATGTTTCTGAACATCCTAGATAGAAAATGTTATCGTTAAGACTTTTGAAATGTATAATTTTTTGCTTGTAGAAATAGAATATTTTGTGAAACCTTAAAAAAAACTCTGGAAACCTGTTTTGTGTTTTATCTCTTTCTCTCTCTGTTTTACACGCACACATTCACATCCATATGTGCATGTGTGTGTGTTGAGATCAAGGTATTACTTCAAAATTTTCTTTCAGTTTATATTGCAAACCTAATTAAAGCATTTTTTCCTAATTTAGTTAAAGTTTATAAATGGAATGCTCTTCCTGTTTCGGGCGTATTTTTTACTTTTAAAATTATAAAATGTTTTAAAATCTTTATGTAGCTTTTGAAGTTTTATGTTTAGGTAAAGGGCTGACAATAGTATGTTCTGTACTGGAAGGAGCTTATGAGAAAATGTACAGTGAAGCTCAGGCTGCCAAACTAGTAGGTGTTTTTTTTTTTTTTTTTTTTGTAGTAGTAGTAAGTTCTGAATACATGACTTAAATGCATTTGTTTTTTTTGCAAAATTTGTTGTTTCTTAAGTTTTCTGAAAATACGAGAGCAATATGGAAAGTAACCGCCGTTTGAGCATAGTGCTGGAAGTACAGTTTGGAGCACCCTCAATCGAAATCACGAGCAATCTGTGTTTCAGTAAGCTTCCAATGAGAAAGTGAGAGTCTTATAGGACCAAGCGTTTGCTAGTATTAGCGTGACAAAATCAGTGCCGCCATAGAAAGTCCCGCGAAATGTGAAGTGCAAAGAGTGAAAAGATTTCTTTTGACCAAAAAAATGTCAGCAGCGGATATCCATCGTGAATTGTGTTCCAAACATTATGAGTGAAGGTGTGGTGCGTCAGTGGGTACGTTTTTTCAAGGACGGAAGAACAGACATCCATGACGAATCACGGAGTGGAAGGCCTTCTGTAGCCCAGGCTTGTCTCCTTCTGATTACCATCTGTTCACTGCAATGAAGAAGTGGCTTGGGGGACAGCATTTCGCTGACGACGAGGAACTTAAAAGTGCAGTGACACATTGACCTAAATCACAGGCGGCGGCTTTTTATGCAGATGGAATTGATAAATTGGTAAAACGTTATGACAAGTGCTTAATATGCCTAAAATAATGGCGGCGACTACATTGAAATAGAGGAGAGTTGCACCTTTGATATGTAAATAAATGTTTTTCCTCTGGGCTGGTTTGTCTTATTTACAGCGATTCAGAGGTTACTCTTTGAATTGCCCTCATATTACATCTTTTAATCATGAAACCTTTTGTCGGTTCTCTTACTTCATTGCATTGCTGTATAACTTGAATTGTTTTGTTTGGAAATCAAGTGTATAAGTTATTGCTATTGTTAATTCTATGAAAAATGCTATAATTTGTGTACTGATATTCCGCTACATTTCTTACTGCTTACTGTTGTTTAGACATTCACTATTATGTAGAAAAATCAGTGTTTTTAATGATAATGCTTAATTATAACTATTAGAATGCAGAAGATTAGTTGAATTGAGGGCAACTTAATATTAATTCTATTGGGGAAAATTCTATTCCACTGTATTTTGGTTGTTTTACAAAATCGACAGATGATCGATGATCTAGAGGGAATTTATATAATAAATAATAATTATGACAAATAAAATTAAAAGATTTGTATAAATTTTATATAAAAATAAAAACGTTTTATGTCAAAGAGTTTTTTTTTTTTTTTTTTTCCATTTCAGGTCAGGAGTTGGAAGTTTATTATTATTTTCTCTTTTCGTTCCAGTTTAACTGAACACAAAGAAATTGAAAATTTATTCAACCATGACAAAAATAGTGTAAAAGTAGCATAAATGACAATGTAAAACAAATAAAGTGTGCTGAAGTTCCAAAGATTAAGATATTGGTGCAGTAACAATCAGTTGAAACGAGCTTAGAAAAAGTTGCTCAAGACAGCTTTTTTGAACTATCACACACCTTGAAAGACCCCCTAATTGATCAGTGGTATGCTAAAGCTGGGGAAAAATATGTTCAAGGAGTGTTCTTAAAAAGATCAAGATCTGTAATATTGTACATCTTAATTATATTTACAGATATAATTCATTCAACTATCATGTGTGCCTGCTAACTGCTCCAACTTTTTCATCATGTTGGCAAAAATTTGTTAGATTTTATTATTTAATGCTTATAGTGCATTTTAGATTATTTTTCCAATCAATGTTAAGAGTTAGCAATTTTGTTCTGATAATCCTGCAGTTTTAGCAATATTTTGCCAATTTTTAATAGCAAGAAAATTTATGCTTTAATGATAATGTTTGGCGAATGATAACAACTGGACTATTTCGACTTTAATGAAAGTGATTGAAGTCTTGAAACTTAAAATTACAAAATGGCAAATAATTACAGGTGTTATTTTCTATATATATTGAATCATTTTTTCCCTTTAAAAAATAACTTCCCCTCTTTTGCTTTTTCTGATTTCTGAGTTTTGTCAACAGGTATGAGGGCAGGTATGAGATTATCTATTTTTGGGGGGTGATGTAGGTTAATTTCTGCATTTGAGTTGTTAACTTTCTGTGCTCTTTCTATAGAGTTTGAAAAGGGCAATGGATGATGAAAAAGTGAAAGGATTTTCTGATGTTGTTGTTGCTAAAGACCTGAAGGAAGGCATATGCCATTTGTAAGTACACATATTATTTTTGCTTAATTCAGTGTGAGATTTCACTTCACCAAATTTTATTCAAATTAACAGAATTATTCCCTACCATTGTAAATGTTGCGAAATAATCAGTTTGCTTGTATTATAGTGGATTTTGTGTGGCATTTTGTATTCCCAAAACACATGTTGCCAATTTAATTTGCACATTTGTGCAAACTTTAATTATGAATGAATTTATCCTTTAAACTTAAAAGCCTGCTTCCACTTTTGGAAAACTTAGATCCTGCCTTTGATTGTTTTAGCACTCTCTTATGCTCTTAATGCTCTTATATTGATGTACACATTTGTTTTCTACAGTATTCAATCAGCAGGGCTGGGTGGTCTTAAACACAATACAGTCATACTTGGATGGCCTCATGGTTGGCGACAAAATGCTGATGAAAAACAGTGGCAGGTTTTTCTCAGTAAGTTTGACCTTTTTTTCTTTTCAAGTTATAATACCCCCGCTTAAAAAAAAAAAAAAAAAAACTTAAAAAATATATTTAACTATTTTCAGATACTATACGCAGTGTTTCAGCGAGCAAAAACGCTCTTCTCGTCCCCAAAGGAATAAATCTTTTCCCCAGCAGTAATGACAAGGTCTCGGGGAACATTGATATTTGGTGGATAGTTCATATCCTTTTCAAATCAAGTTTTCCCTCCAAATTATCTCATTTTCCTTTTAATTTTTAATGATGTATTTATGTAAAGAGCTTTTCAATGTTATTTACATATCTATATGCTTTGTATATCAATAGTGATTGTTATTATTACAATATTTTGAAAGATTAATTACTTTTCTAGATATTGATAAAATTAGAATTTATCGTAGTGCTGTTTTATGAAATGTAATTTTTCAACAGTTTTAGAATTTTTGTTTTAAAAAATCCTTAACACTGCTGTAGATGATGGTGGCTTGTTGATGTTGCTACCTTTTCTATTAAAGCAACACAAAACTTGGAAAAATTGCAAACTAAGGATATTTACTGTAGCTCGTATCCTTTTTATCTGTAATATTGATTTTGAGAACCTTCTTTCTCTCATATGTAGGCATATCTATACAGGGAATACCAATACAAAAAAAAAAAAAAAATCTTTACTAATAATAATAATGAAGTTTAAAGTTTGGATATCTGGGTGTCTGTCTGGATCTCTGTGAGGCGCATAGCACCTAAACGGTTCAGCCGATTTTAATAAATTTTGGCACAATTTACCTCTAGTAATGAAATAAATGCTCAAACATGTTTTAATTGCTATTAGAATAGTCTTAAAACAGTCTGATTTTAACGAAATGATGATTTCTCAAAAATCCTCAGCAACGATACAGTTTGATACAGCAACCACTTTAAGTTGTAATATTTTTAGAGCTCAATGAAAGGAAAATCTTCTAGCACTTAAGGCAGTGACTTAAAAAGATTTTTTAACTGCAGATGATAGTGTTTTCATTTGCCATGCAGTAACAGAAACAGTTCCGTGGTGGCCGGATCGATAAGGCATCGGACTTGTGATCGGTGGGTCCTGGGTTCGATCCTAGCCGGTCGAAGATCCAGTCTTCATTAATGGTGACTGAGGGGTCGTTAAATATGCTCATGATCACAAAGTCCTCCAAGTGAAACGTTACCTCTGGGAATGCCGGACCAGGGATTGCTTGGCTTCTGGTCTGCATCAAAAAATCAGAGCTGCATTCAGGGTCCCATCCAACTGGTTAAACCACAAGTAGTGGTAGGTATGGGAGACCCTTGAGTGAAAAAGTAACAGAAACAGCTATTTTTTAATGATCATAATTTGCAAAATAACAAAAAAAAAGCACTGGAAATGAAGGAAATGAGGTCATTGAAAGTTTATTAGTGAAACAACAAATATCAAAATTGCAGGGAACTGGTAACGAAAGATATACTGAAGTCTGCTCTTGTGAGAAGGTAAATCGCTGTATCTGTAAATTTTTCTTCTTTCATGGTTTTTGCATTTTTGTCATCTATTGTACTTTAGTTTTATTGTACAAGCTTGTTTGTTCGGTTTGCGCTGAAAATAAAGCCCGAAACAGATGCCAAATTATAACATTTCTCCATTGTAGTTTTTTATATGGCTTTGAGCTACATTGCTTAAACACTATAGACCTATGCCATTCCAACTGCTTGACTTTCCCACTATTTTATGTATCCTTGGATTTCTTCTCATTGCTTTTTTTTTTTTTTTTTTTTTTTTTTTTTTTTTTTTTTTTTGTTCTCTGATTGTGATATTTTCATTATGGTTAGTGTTCCTGCTTGAAAGCTCTTGTATGTACTAAATGTAAAAAAGGAAATGACCTTAAATTTCTGAATTTATCTCAACAGCCCGGTCTTAATTTTATTTGATTTGTTTTAAAGTAACATGTAAAAATTTCATGTGTAATTTATTAGTATGAAATGTTATATAAATGCAACGTGCCAAAAAGTAGCCTTTAAGATGAAGAAAACATACAGTTAACTTGCTTTGTGAAAATATAATTTGATATTTTATAAGGAATGTGTATTGTCAAATAAATATCAAACCATATTAGTGCAGGGTTCATACGCCCTTGAAAAACCTTGAAAAGTGCTTGAAAAAAAAAGTTTATTTTCAAGTGCCTGAAAAAGTTTCTTAGTGCTTAAATCATCGGATTGTGGTTAAAAGTTTTAAAAAAGTATTTCACCAATGCAATTTTCTGAACATGTGTTCAATATGCAACATCGCGAAAAATTGGTTCCGTGTTTGGTATTTCAATCCTTTTGCATCTTGTAAATATTTGGATCTTTTTTACAACTGAAAGATATTTTGACATATGGTACCTTAGATTACTTTACTTTTTTGTTTAATATCATTAATTAACAAAGGAATTAATTTGAAAACCATGACAACATTGAACTTACTAGGATGTCGCGGAAAATTGCTCTTGTGTATGAAATTTCAATCTTTTTTTCATCCTGCAAATATCAAAATATTTTGGCTAATCAAATGTTATTTTCACATAGGCTACTTTAGATTAGTATATTTTTTGTTCAATTTTAATAAAAAAACAAATAAATTTATTTGATTGGAAACAGGCCAACTTTGAACAAACTCAGATTTGCGAAAAATTGCTTCTCATGCTTGAAACTTCAGTCTTTTTGCATCATGCAAATATTTAAATATATTGACTAATGGGATGTTATATTCATATATGCTACCTTAGATTAGCATATTTTATGTTTAATTTTAGTAAAATATAAATTTATTTTATGGGAAACATGGCAACATTGAACTTAATTCGCAAAAATTTGCTTCCCTCGTTTGAGATTTCAATCCTTTTGCATCTTGTAAATATTTATATTTTTGGCATCTAGAAGTTATTTTGACACATGCTACATCAGATTAGCTTATTATATTTTTTATTTTAATAACTAAAGAATTAAAAAATTAATTACTTTGGTCTTGTTTAATTATATGCTTTTTTATTTTTGCAATTTTGAATTTAATTATCTTTAGCTAATTTTCAGTCATAACAGATTTTTTGAAAAAAATTTAAATTCAAGCAATTGAGCACCTAACAAATTAAGTTTATATTTTAAGTACAAAGTTGAATTATATAATTTTATAAAGTTGAATTTATAAGTACAGTGAAGCATTGTTTATACATTTTTGAAGGGACTGTATGAAAAAAGCGTACAAACGAAAAAAACGTATAATAGGTATAGGTTAATGTGTATTAGACTTTGCAGGGACCAATTTTAAAAACGTATAATTGATAAAAACGTATAAAAGAGAAACGTATAAACGGTGCTTCATTGTATATCACACACACATTTTCTTAATGTCTGCTAAAATAATAAAGATGTGTAACAGCGGTGGTTTTGTGTCATGATTATCCACTGGAAATCCATTAGTGTTCGTTCATGCTTTTACTTTCCTATATCTCCAATTTTCCCCTTTACCTCGAATGTTCAAAATTACTATTTTAGCAAGGTTGTGGGTACTTGGAACAGCTTTCCGAAAGATGCTGCAATCAGCAAAGGGGTAGATAGCTTAAGGAAGGTCATTGATCTTCATTTGGATCTAATAAATTGACTAGGACCATCCTAGCTAGGCTTAGTGTCTGTTACTGGTTAGCAACAGACACTGGGCTTGGTGTCTCTATGCAGCATATTTTGACTTAATAAACTATTTTAACATAAGAAATGAATTGTATGCATGTCAAAAGTTATTGTTGTACATATGTATATTCAAGTAATAGGGGTCTTAGTCTGCTTCTCTTTATGACCGAACTTTTCAGACAATTTCAGAAAAACTTTCGACACAGTAGATTTTTCATCAAAGTAGATCTTGTAGTAGAAAAAGAAATTTTGTTTTCCTACACTTTTTTTTATTATTGCCTTATTTTCATGTTTGCAGTAAATGAAATCTGCAATCTGCATACACTATTTTTAGTACAAATTTATGATATTGCCTTGAAAAGAAATTTTAGTACTTGAAAAGTGCTTGAATTTTTTTTCTCCCTGAAGGGTATGAACCCTGTTAGTGTGTTTAGTAAAACATCTTCTGTTTTAAGTAACAAATTTTTAGCATAGGACTATTTTTTGAACTTTTTTCTATGTGAAAAAAAAGTTATTGTTTTTCTTTAAAAGAGCAATAGAACTGGAAGACAATAGCATACAAATGAAAAAAGATTTGGCAAATTTCTTGTACCACTTACGGATTGAAGCTGATGTTGAAGTTGTTGAAATGGTATTTATTTTTTAATAAAATATCATGGATTTAATATTGTGCATTATTTTCTCAAGAAAATTGTCATGTATGTGATTTACAGGGTTGCCAACTTTGGAGAAACAATTTGAGGAGCATCTGTGGTGATTTTGAGGAGAAATTTAAAATTTTGCGGAGCAGTTTGGTATTTTGTATGAAAATCAAAAAATGTAACTAAAACCACATATCTAAAATTGTTTTAGAACTTTAATAATCATTTAAAGCATTGGTGTAAAAATAATTATTTTTAAATTGATAAAACAGCTTTAAACACTATTTCAATCTTAGAGTATAAACATCTTCAATTTATCATATTTCATGTTTGTAATGATAAAATAGCGAAATATAAGCCTGAAAACATTGGGCCAGAAAATGCGGAGCAAAAGAACTGCTTTGACGAACTGCAGAGTTTTACTATTTTTGCGGAGAAGTTGGCAACCCTGGTTTTATTTATTTTTTTGTTAATCATTGCAAATTATATGAATGAATGCCATTAAGTTCTTTTAAAATTAGCCATTTTTTAAAATAAAATGTTTGTTAGATGTTGTGCTTTGGTATCAAGTCCAAGCTAAATATTTAACATGGATCTCTTGCATCACCTCTAGCTTTTGGGCAGTAACTTACTGTTTAATAACCTTTGTGTTTCATTAGCCAAGTTTTCAATGCATCAAAAACATGTAGTTTCAGGGAAAATTCCAAACATGATTTGTTAAAGAAAAATTTCTCTTTCAATGAGTTGGGTTGAATTAAAGTAAAACATTTTATGTTTCTCATATGCTAGACATAAAGCAACGCCTTTGAACTGAAAATAAAAATGATAAAAATATTTTTTGAAGTACAAAATTTGCAACCCTTAGAAAAACAAATAATGGCAGAAAATAAGTTTGCTTCTACTCACCACTGGTGAACAGAAAAATTTCCCTATCTTGATCTTTATTTAATGTTGTCTAAATGTTTGTCACTGAAATAGTTTACAATAGCGTGCTGTCTGTACTATGCACTGAACATTGATAAAAGTTTATTATGGTACTTTCACTTTTTTTTTTTTAGAAGTTACAAACCAAAAAATAACTCTTAATGGCAGTAAAAGGTTTGTTCCAGTTGAAATGTTGCTCAAGGAAATTAAAAATTTCTTCTAAAAATAGGAGGGAAACTAAATTAAACTGTAGCTACTAGATTAAGGAATATTTGGACAAAGTAAATGAATTTCAAAACCTCAAGATTAAATAAAACTTATGCAAAATTAAAGTTGCCAGAATTATAGGTAGATATAATAAAAAGGGCATACAACTTTTCAGAAATGTTTTATAAAAAATGAAGTGAGCCCACTTATCCTTCTGGGAAAAATTGAACGTTCTAAGTTGTTTTTAATAATAATTCACTTTATTTTTGTTCATTTCTTATAGTTACTTTAATTACCAATTAAATTATACTTATACACTTCAAATCTATCACTATATCTTCTTTTAATTCTTTTGTACCATATTTTTTCATAAAGAGTTCACTTTAGTATTGCTATTTTCTTATGTAATTGCTTTTTTTTCCATTAGATTGTACTTAATTTCATCATTGTAATTAAATTCTTCAAGTATGCCAATTTTTCATATTATGCTACAATTTTCCTTTGGTGTTTTTTATTTATTTATTTTTTCTTCTTTTCTATTCATTTAAATTTCATTTTTATTTTTCTCTGCTTGCTTGTATTTAATAAACTCTATTTTAGGTGTGTTACTCTCCTGTGGTCTTTCTTCGTTTCTCTGGCATATAGATATGCTATGCTACTGGTATATCTTTTTCTTTTCCTGCATGTTTCTTTCACTCTAAAAATAAATGTTTACCTACTCTCTTCTGTGTACTGTGCTTTCATTCTCACTCCTATTTATCTTTAACTTGCAAAAAGTTTATTTTTGAATGGTGTTAAATGGGTTATTTGATTTGTTTGCAAAATATGTAGTGAAATCTTATTAACATAAATTAATATAACACAGATTTTTTTTTTTTTTTTTTTTTTTTTTTTTTTTTTTTGGTAAGCAATAATGTAAAATAAGCTTAAATATTTTCTGAGTAATGGCTGTAAATGTAGGTTTATTTAATTTGTTGTATAAAATATTTACTAGTAAATGTATACTGGTTGTATTAAATTTCACTTCAGTGCCGGAAAATGTTTAGTCCTGTTAGAATTGTATGAATTGGATAAAATATGGAAATGTTCTTATTTTCATGAGCTGTTACATTACTGGAAACATGTTTCCGGTAACCTGTGAAAAGTTTTATTCATTTATTTTTCTAACCTAGTAGATTTGTGCATGTTCTAAATATAACTTCAGTTGATTGACAAGCTATGCAAAATATGGGCAAATGAAGGGCAGCTCATGTCCAGAGCTGCTGAACGGAACGGGAAAATGACTGACTCAGACTCTGGGAATTATAGAGCCTCTGACTTGTTTTTTCCAAAGTCAATCCAACTCCACAAGCACTATCAGAGTTGCAAACTTTGAGGACTGACCGACTCCGATTCTTGGAAATTTAAACATTCAACTACTTTACCCCGAAATCATTTCGACTCACACCAACACCACGACCCTGTTTATGTCAGCAGGTTGGAAATAACTTAGTAGGTGACAACATTATGCTTGAGATTTTCAGCATAATTAAATATATCCAACCAGATTAAACTTACAAAATGTTCATTTGAGCTTGAATTCATATTAACCATTGTCTTATTCTTATATTCTCTCTATTTGTCATTAATAAAATTCTACTGTAGTTAGTTATATATTATTCTAATAATTCGATTACGATTAAAATGACACAATTTTGTATTAATTATAATTTGATAATATAGTTAATTATTATTAATTGTTATCAAGTTGAAATCAGTGTATTAAGTGTATTAATTTTTCAATATTCTTATAGCTGAATATTCAGCCAAATTATGTTCTTTACTTGACAAAATCACTATTTGTGCATCACTACTGTATACTATGAACATTGTCATTCAAGTCTAGCATATTGAATTTTCCACACTAATTTTTGACAATCTCTTAATTAAAGATGAGAATCTTGGGTTGAACATAGGTTTTGATTTAAACAAAAACTTTTTTCTTTGGTTAGCTGGAGTCATTAGTTCCAGCCTCTGTGTTCACAAACTGATATAAATTTGTGCACCTACAGGGGTCTGTCCAGGATTTTTCACAGGGTCCGTTTTTTGTGAATAATCAATTATTTTTGTGAAAAATCAATTAATATTGTGAAAATCAAATTTTGCAAAAAAAAAATTGTAAAAACGAAATTTTTGAAATTTGTGGTGGCGCAAACTGCATCATTGACACTTAATGTTGAGTGTTTTTCCTCTTTTCTGTTGAGAATATCATTCTTGAGTGTGTTTCGAGTATTGGGAGTACGGGAGGGCGGCATTACACTCTGGGAGATGGGCACGCCTCAAGTATCAATATTTATTTACCATTCTACATTATGTTAAATTATACTAGAAATGTTATATGTATAGTATTTAAAATAATTGTAATAAAGAAATTCAGGCAGAGGTTCAGCATTTAACTTTTTGAACCAAGACATTGTTAAAAAGCATAGAATTTCGTTTAAAACTTATTAACTCCATGATTTTTACAAAAATAAAAAATATTTTAATTGTTTACCTCTTAACAAAGTGCACTAAACATCGAAAATTCGAAAAATCGGATTCCCATAGCAGATGCAAAGAGGATGCAAAGACATCGCAATCCTCAAAGTGAAAGCATCAAAAGTATAAAAACGGCTTGTAAAATAAATATTTCTGATAAAATTATTTTAGAATTGCACTTTAGAGTCCTATGATAAACATTTCATTAATGTCTGGACACAGTTGAATCAAAATAAATAAAAAATAAACCATCGATTCAGCATTTAATCTTTTGACTCATAAAAGAAAATGGAATTCCTCTTTAAAAACTTAAAATAAGTGTTGTTACAAAAATAAAAAGACTTTTCATTTATTTGCATCCTAATAAAGCGAAGTTAGCTTGAAAAAAGAATAAAGTATGATTCTCATATGGAATGTAAAAAGATTGTGCTTTTCAAAATGTAGGCATCTAAAGAAAAAAACAATAAATAAAAGAGTTTATTTAAAATTAATTATCCTTTTTAGCATCGAAAAATCAAACCCATATAACTTTCTCCCAAAATAACAGTTAAACATCGCACCCGCCAGATGCTAAGTGGCGAAAAGTTTAAAGTTGGTAACCCTATCTAAAGCGATCACATTCATCCCCCCCCCCCCCCCATCCCTACTATCCTTTGCAGTCCTAAGTTAATTTCGCTGTATGTTATTGTTTATTAAAATAAACAAGCAAAATTATAAACCAAACTGACTTTAAGCTGTTAATTTCTTTCATAGAAACCAACAACAAGCATTTATTAGGCCTTAGTAGTTATTTATCGCTTGCAGGAGCGTCACAAGAGCGCCTTTTTTTTTTTTTTTTTTGCAAAATTAACAGATTTTGTATAAGTTGATACCTCTAATGTAACTTTAAAAAAGGTTCCAAACATGCTGCGTTATTTTGATTTGAGATTTGCTCTTCCAATAAACAATTTGTGAAAGATCCGTTTTTGTTTATCAGAATTTTGTGAAGGGTCCGTTTTGGTTGGTCGGGATTTTGTGAAAGGTCCGTTTTGGTTGATAAGATTTTTGTAAAGGGTCCGTTAACGGACCCAAATTTCCTCTGGCCAGACCCCTGACCTATTCTAATAGATTACGCCTTGTTCATTTATATAAGAATAAAGGCTTTTAATTCTGTAGTTTACTAGAATAACAATTGATTTCATGAATTTTAATATACATTTGATAAAGCAATGAATGATAAAACTGTGGTATAATGTATTGTTTTAGTTGATCATAAGTTTGTTGTTCTTTGTATTCTCCTATGAGTTCACTCAATTTTAACTTTTGTTTTTCAGATGGATAGTGATATATCTGCATATACTTATGAAAGAACATTATTAATGGAGCAAAGAAGTGAAATTCTTAAGCAGTTGAAACTTTCTTGTGGAAGATCAAATTTCAGTGATGTAAGTATCTTCAATTTATATATTCGCTTAAGAATCATAGTTAGGTTTTTGCTCAATTTTTTTATCTGTATGTACCAAACAGTTTAAGAAGAGGAGTTTAGGGGTGCATGTAGCCTAAATTTTTGGGAAGAGGAAAATTTTCAATTTGCCAAGTTAAACTCCGAATTTTATAGAATAATAAAATACAAGCATGCACACATCCATGCACCTGAGGAGAAACGATGTTAAATACCAGTATAAATTATAAAAAAAGTAAATGATAAGGGGTTTTTGCAGTGATGTCACTAAATTTGTCGAATCATCAGAAAACTTGCCAAAAAAAAAGAAAATTTTTTGGGAGGTCACAGTGACCTCACATTGGGGCCCCCTGGACGAGTCATGGTTCTGAAAATTAGAAAAATTAATGTTTTGAAGCTCAAAAGATTTTGTTTTAGAAAAAACTACCAAAAGCTTCTTATGAAATTGTGTGTTAGTTTGCATTGCTGTGTAATATTTATTGAATACTAAGCTTTTAAATGTTAAGCAAATCTAATTTACTAACCAGCAAAAACAATGCATAGTTCAAATTAACGAAGTTACATTATAAATTTTGGTACTACTCCATTAGCTCAACATCTTTTTTTTTTTTTTTTTTTTGGACACCTTCTTTAGTCAGCTAACATATATACATCAAATAAATATATATAAAATACTGCAAAATATATAACTCAAAATCGTGAATTATGATATTTGACTCTGTCACCAGTGTATGATTTTCATTCATTGTTTCATTTAAAACTAACTTTGAATACAAATCTTTCTTTCAGCTTCAGAACATTGTTGATCATCACCATAATCAATCAAGTACGAGATCAGAGACTAAAGTGAGATTTAATGATGTCACAGAAGAAATTAGAGATGTTGAACTAATAGACGTCTCGTCAGCAGAGGATAATATGGACAATGAGTTTTCAAGTTGTGGTGATCCTGATTCTTGTCAAGAGGCAGCTCAGAAAGAATTCGACAGACTTCTGACCATCAAACCGTAAGTAGTAATCCACTGTTGTTCAATCAACCAAAAATATATGTACTCATTATATCTGGGCCTGAAAGTCCTTTGATCGATCACTATAGTCCGACAGCAGACAAATGGCCCTTGTCAATCATTTGAGAAAATGGGTTCATTCTTTAAAATAGTTAGCGAAGGAAAAAAAGAGAGAGACAAGTGCCATATTTTGGAGTTTGGCGATATGAAAAAAAAAGTTCTCTTAGTATATTTTTGTTATGTGATTATTTAGACCTAAATGATTTAAATTGCAGCAATAACTGCATTGAGTCTGCAAAAAAGTAAAAATGAAAAGGCTTGGCATTCATTATTGCAACCCTAGTCAAGCCAATTTTCAACTGAAATTAATTATTGGGGCTTTGTTATCTCTGACTAATGGCTGCTGAAAGAAGTAAAACCGAGACTCACCCACTTACGTAGGATGTGACCTGTCCAATGAAACAACTGCCTTGACAGCACAAAATTATAATTGTTTTACCTGTTTGGCTATTTTCTTAAATTCCAAGGTGATGTATTCAATCTATAGAACCAATGATGCATTTGCAAATTCCATGTTAACTTTTCTCTCCATATCGCCCCATCATGAAAATGGACAATTCTCAAATGGGGCAGAGCAAAAGCTCAGCTTTTCTTGGTTGGACTATTAATAGTTTATCACAGGTGCAGGAGAGTAGAGAAACTTTCCCTCCTCTTCAGCTGCCTGCCCAAATTGTGGAGATAGAGATGACGGGCGTTGTCATTTCTCAATGGTAAAGCCAGTTATCCTTATAAGGGGTGATAGTCATACTTAGTAGGTGCCCATTTACAAAATGGCCATCTCTCTTGTAGTCTGAAGGTGCGATAAAGCAATGTGCCTCCATGCGTAGGGGAGATGGGGACAAGTACTTTTAATGTCTCAAATTTTTATCAAGCTTGGGCCACTGTAGACATTTTATGCAATTGGTTCCAGAGCTCTTCCCAGAAGTAAAGTTATTAAAGTCACACAGTTCAGAACTCTCTGGAAGAAGAATTTTTAGGAGTGACAAAGGAGGCCAAAAGCAACGAGGATACTGACGTAAGTGACGCACAACCAAAAATGTTCACATTGAAAATTTTGAGTATCATGGAAATGACGCAAGTGATCATGGATGGGTTAATGCTCTGCAAAGAATTAGAGAAAAATTCTTAATGACTCCCGAAAGACTACCATAGCCAGCTCCTCTTTATAAACAGAACACAAAATTAATTTATGTTTTCCTTATGCATGTTGTGCATAAAAGTCGATATAAGTACACATTAAACCTATTATATAATTAACCATCACTAGAATGAAGTATTTTGTTATCTAGAGAACCAAACCCCTATTTTAACACTAGTATTAGGTCTCAATTTATGCGGTTTCGATTTGCGCGGCATTTCCATGGAACGTAACCTCCACGTAAAACGAGGGTCTACTGTAGTTCGATTCCACTCTGATCAATAAAAGCGGCCCAGGAAATTCAACTGTATTACTTTCGGAATACACCTTGTATATCTATACATAAGTAGAAAAACTATTCGCTCAAATCATATATTTTTAAAGAATATTTTCAATGACGATTCAAAGAAATTATTTATTTCTCTGAAAAGCAAGAGTTATTAAAATAGACTTAGAATATTTTTACGTATTACTTCATCTTTATGCAAAATTTTACTGTATTACTTTAGGTATATGCAATTTAATCTGTATAAGTACACTGTGAAAATTCACTTTTATACTGCACTTGTAGTGGATGCAACCATTAACGTATTCTTAACAGTGGCGTACCGAGACAGATGGGGGCCTGGGGCGCTACTCGAAATGGGGGCCTACCTGGTATTAAAACTGAAGTTTCTCAAACTATGTGTCGTACCATATATTACAGTAATTACTTTAAGTGGTACATTTTTACATATTTCAGGTAGTGTTGGTTTGATTTCGGACACTATTGTAAATACCACAGTAAAACACATGGTTTTAAGTAAAATTAAGTAAATACTATATTTTTAATAAAATTGTGCTTTGTCAGAAAATATCAAAAACAGAAAAAAGACCTAAAATTATGTAGTATCTTAAAAATTTATTGCATCTGAACATCCAAGTACAGTGAACAGAAACGTTTAGGCATTCCAGATTTAATTAATTTTAGGATAAAAATTGGCTTTTACAGAAAAAAAAAACCCTTTACTATTCCTTTGAGTAAGACACACCAGGGAACTTTTTACCTGATAACATCACCTAATCTCAGTGGCGTAGCTAGACCTGACTTTCGGGGGGGGGGGGGTTACTTCTTTTATATATATATATATATATGTATGTATATATATATATACATATATATGTATGTATAATCGCTTGGAATTTTTTCCTTTTCTTCCTTTTTTTCTTTCTCTTCTCTCTTCTTTTTCTCTTTTTTTTTTGAGACTAACTTTTCGGGGGGGGGTTGTCCCCAAAACCTCCCCCTTAGCTACGCCCCTGCCTAATCTCAGAGAAAAATATTTTTAAAACATGCCTACCTAAATAAGGATGAAATTCACACGTTCACAGTCTAAATAAAACTTTTCTGCTAGGTCTCACTCACAAAAAAAAAAAAAAAACGCTCTTTATGTTCTTCAGACAAAAAAACTCTGGTATGATCCTATACTTGCCTGGCGCGTTTGATTGAAGTGGAGAAAACGCTCCGCGCGGCTTCGCTGGTAGAATTAAAATTTTTAATGTTCGACAGAAATTAAAACAAAAAAATTTTGCGTATGCGTGGGTTTAACTAACTAATCCGATTTCTAAAGCGAAGAGCGTAATTTCCCCCGATTATCGGACAAAGGGTTAGGAACTATTTCTTTTGCTTGGCTGGAGCTAATTTCTCCATAGTGCAATCGAGGATAGAATGGATGGGAGGAGGTATTATGCAGTCAAGGTCAAAAGTCCTGAAGGATTGACCAATTAAACAGTTTTACGCTGTCGAAAGGTGCATAGCAAAAAGGAAGTCCCCTTTGCTTGAGTCAGAAGGGGTCCGATAAAAAAAAAAAATTATCTGACTGATTTTTCCAACGCCACAAAGGATAGACAACTTCTCATTTAGGAATGGATTTTCTTGGTTATATGTTTGAATTTGGTTTCAAAAATAGTGTATGAATTAAGACTATAGACCATCGTAGTCTTAATACACAAAGCAGAACATAAAACAGATATTTTGGCTGTATACTGTAATGATCAAAAATTATAAACGTGCATCTGTTATGCATTAGGTTTTTTTTTTTAATTGTTTTAAAAAAATGCATAAAACTTTGCTGAAAGCACTTAACAAAATAAAAGCAAATGATTTTTATAGGTTTAGTTAATTTAAAAATTTGGGGCCCCCATTAAATTCGTGGCCCAAGCGCTCATGTGTCTTTGTACACTAGGATGGGTCACTATGAAAAAAAGTCATATTTAACAAAATTTATGATATATACTCCCATATATAGGTAACTGATTAATATTTCTAATCATGATGTATATGACAGATCTACTGGAAAAAATGATACAATTTCGGGGCTTATGTTAAAGCGGGGCCTGTGGGACATAATTTGCCCTCTCTTTGTTTAGGCAAGAGTCACTGAGAAAATATTCATTCTACATAAAAAGTCAAATTTTTATTTATCTAAACCATGACATAAGGCACGTCTGGCGAAAAAGAAAACGAATTAAAATTTTGGGGCCTATGTCAAAGCGGGGCTGGGTATCATAAACCCTGCATTGATCTCGAAGAGGTATTGATTGTATCCATGAACAAATATTTGGTCTTTGAAAAAATTATGATTTATTAAGCCAACTTGTTTAAGCATTCAAACCAAGATATGCGACAATATTGGTGAAAACCAAAAATTGAGATTTGGGGGCCTATGTCAAAGCGGGGCCTGGGGCGGACCGCCCCCTCCGCCCCCCCTTCGGTACGCCACTGATTCTTAATGATAATAAATGAGATTGATTGAAAAGCAGGCAATACACAGTGCTGAATTGGAGAGTATGCAGTGTATCCATCCTGGTGTGTTTCAAAAAATGCCATATACCCTCTGTTTTTTAATTAATTTGGCATTTTGCATTTTGTGAAAATGATTTTTTTAAATAATTTAAAATAATATCGTACAGCAGACCTAAAAGACATAAATGTCTCTTTTTTTAAACTTAATTCTCATGATTTATTTCTCATTATGTGTTGGGAGTTGATTGCAGTTTACATATGAATGTGCATCTGACTTGTATATGGGATGCATTTTTTCAAAAAAGAAAATTCTTAGTACTTATTTTCTACATTTTAGCTGAGCTAAGTTACCTATTGCCTTCCTGCTAAAGTTTCAGCTTATGCCCTTTTATATTTTCAATTTATGTATCATTCTTTTTATGACTCCAGTACTGGGTATATTGTTATATTTATTTTTTAATTTTTTCTCCTTCAGGGATGAAGCTAATGTTAGAAGGATGCATACGGCCGTGAAGTTGAACGAAGTGATTGTGGCTAGATCTCATAATGCTCAGCTAGTGATTCTGAATTTGCCTGGATTACCTAAAGGTTACCCAATCAAAGCAAATTGTATCCTTTGATGAGGTTAATAATTCTTCTGTTTTTGAGAAAATCACAACGTTTGAAAATGAACAAGAGTGAAAGAGATAATTTAATGCTTACAAATGAAAAATGATCAGTGAGTTACATGGTGAAGGAGGGCGGATTTAATTTTAGAAATACAGTGAAACTTTTATGAGCAATCACCTCTATTGAACTTATCACATCTATTCATATTGACCACTTCCATTAACCCTTTGCGGTTTAAAAAAAAAGTCCCCTTCACCCAGTAAATCCAAAGAGATTATAAAATGTAACTGAAGAGTATTAAAAGTCATACAATTATCCTAGGATCGTGTTCAGAGACCCATTTTAAGTCCGCAAAAATTATATAGCGATTTAAACTTGTGTCGATAGGATTGTTGATAGTGATTACACTTTTTAATTGAACTGGTTTTGATATGAAACGCCTAAATTACTCAAAAGATTAAAAGGGTGGCTAAAATAGTATTATTAATATATGTATTTTTTAATTCAATCTTGAATTCTTTACAAGGAAAATAAAGTTATTGAAAAGTTTGACTGCTCACTCTGACCCAAGAAAATTTCTTTCTTCTTATAGAATAATTTTGTTTGATGAATATATATATATATATATATATATATATATATTTAATTTTCCAAATTAAAAGAGGCAAGTGCTTTTTTCTAAAAAGTTTGCATTTTTACTCGCTTAAAAAAAATGCAATGACTGATAATAAAATTCTAAAACTCACACCTAACTGATAAAATAGGAATAATACTTTAACATAATTAAGTTATGAATTTAAGTTGGGTATTAGTAAGTAGCAAAACATTTTGTCTTTTCATCTAACTAATCAGGTTTTATTTGTAAATTATATGTTTGCCATGTAGGAAGTATTCTTACGTGTAAATATAAATAATACAGTCAAACTCTCTTATAACAAGCCCTGATTTTAAGAGAACTCAGAT
This sequence comes from Uloborus diversus, assembly GCF_026930045.1. Taxonomy (NCBI): domain Eukaryota; kingdom Metazoa; phylum Arthropoda; class Arachnida; order Araneae; family Uloboridae; genus Uloborus; species Uloborus diversus. Next base: position 58,850,848 of record NC_072734.1, on the reverse strand, counting down.
TTAGCGTGGAAATCAAATAGATTTGGATGGTATTATGTTAAGAATAAGAAAACATAGCTCACTTTTAACGAGCAAACCATGCTTAATGAAAACAAAATTTTTGCATTTCATAAAATTTCTGCTGATTCTGATTTCCACCTCAGAAAAGATTATCCTATTTTTGGAAAAAATCCATAAGCATTTTGAATTTAGCCGAAAGTTATAAATAAGACATAAATCCTGAGAACAACAGCCCTCAACATACCAAATGCGGCTTCTAAAGCTCAGAAAAACTTCAAACTATTTTGAAGCCACAGACGGAAATGACGATATTTTTTGGGTTACACATTCCTCGAAAACAACAAAAAAAAAGAGAAAACAAGATAGTTCAAAGTAAATAACCAACTTCTTTGGAACTGTACAGAAATATAAAAATGACTATGATTTTTTTCACGAACCCGGTTTTTATTAGCATTCGTTTATAACGAGCAAATATGGTATGGAGCAAATATCGTGGTCTCTTTTGCGCTCGTTATAAATGAGTTTGACTGTAAATGTTTTTTTTTTTTCATTTTAATGCTTCATCCTAAACATTTTATGGAAGTAACTTCTACTTTACGACAGTAAAAAAGTCTCAACTTCAACCATGGATGCAAGACCTTCCGTCTTGACAAAATTGCCGAGACGGAGGTCGGGACGGAAAGAAATTCAATGACTTTCTTTTAAATTTTAATAAAAAAAGAAAAATTGAGTGTTTGAAAAATGTGCTTTAATATTACTGGACCGTTCCATAACCACGAATTTACATTGACATTCTCTCGGTTTTCCGCCATGTGCTTGTTTTGTTTGCAACATGCTTTTGGAGGAGTGGCTTGTTGGCTCGCGCCGTTTGACTTTTTTTAGGTATAGCTTTGTTATTTCCAACTCACTGCATTGCAGACCGAGGAGTTACTCGCTATTCTCCCTGATTTTTCGAAGCAATCGGCTCTAATTGAAAATTTAGCCTTTTCTCATGCTATTTTCGATCATCCTTTCGTTTTTTGCATTTGTGGGGTTTTTTTGCAAATTTTACATGCATAAATGAAAATTATGTACGCTCTTAAAATGTCTTAAGATTTGAATCTGCATCACCGATTGAGAGTGATTGCTGACAAGATGAAATATTTTCGCCACAGCAAAGGGCGTCCACATACCAGGTAAAACAAACTATCAAGGATTTTGAAGATTTTAATGAAAATGGGAATTTTGGAAATAATCGGGGGGGGGGAGGGATTTCAAGCTGGTTTTGGAAACACCGATGGGCAAACCGTTCCTGCATTTTTGACGAAGACTTGGGGAATCACTAAATTCTAATGTCATTGAATCGAACACTCGCTAGAATGGAAATATGGGGGGGGGGAGAGAAAGGAAAGGAGAAAAATAACGGCAGCACGAGTTTGCGAAAAAACGCTGCTCTTGCAAAGAGGGTAATCTGTCCGCAAATTAACCCATGATACTGAGGCCTTAAAACGTTGATATCTTGGACAATCTAGGGGGGGGGGGGGGGTTACTCACGGGTTACAGTATAAAATATCGAAAAACTTAAACGAAAATATTTTTTGATCAAGGAGTGGTTTGATATTTCTCCACTGCAAACTCTTAAAAATTTAAAAGTCAAAAAGTTTTAGGCTGTCTCTAATGATGTAAAAGTGGGTTTTAAAAAAGAATCGAAGACTGGAGTCTTAAAAACACTAATTTAGGCTATCTTTGGTGAATTTATGAGAGATGGTTTTGGTGTTCTAACATGAACATGTTTTGTAGCTGATGTGTTAAAAACTATTTGAGGCTATACTTAAATGACTTAAGTTAAAGGGCATTTGTGACCCTCTCCCGAAAAGTGTTTGTAATTGAAGTCTGAAATCTTTTAGGCTGTCTTTGGCAATGTCAAGAGGGAGGGAGGGGGCTCTCTTTAGGCGAAATTCCGAAACTGGAGTCTTAAAAGCGCAATTTCGGACAGTCTTGGGGTTCGGGGTTCTCCTTTCCCAAAAAATATTCAAAGCTGAAGTATTCAGAACTCAGCTTTAGGTAATCTTTGGAAGACTTAAGAAGAGGGAATTCGAAGTTTTCTCTCTACGTTTTAGAATTTAAATTCTTAAATCTTCGGTGATGAAATGGGGGAAACCGCAAATTTAAGTAAAATTTAGTGAACTTAGAGGAAAGAGTTCAGGGGGGGGGGGGTCTCTCTTCACGAAGTATTGAAATGCTATTTTGGCTATTTTTGAGTGAGTTAAGAGTTAGGGAATTCAGGGGTCTTTCTCGAAACATTTTCGAAATTAAAGTCGTAAAACTGGGTTGTCTTTGGCGATGTGTGGAAGGGAGTTACTCTCTCAATAAAAAAATAAATCTTAAACAAAAACTTACACTGCGTTTAGTAAACACAATGAGAGGGGGAGGGGTATTCCGCACCCCCAGCCCGAAATATTTTAGTTTCTGAAATTTTAAGAGCTTTGTTTTGGGGTATCTTTGGATGACTTAAGGGGGAAGGGTGTAGGAAGATTTTTTCAAAAAGTTTCCAAAATTAAAGTATTAAAATTTTTAGGCGGTCATAAGTCATGTTTATAGGTAAGAGGGGGTACTATTCCTACAAAACAATTTAGAAACTGAAGCCTTAGAAATTGAAATTTAGGACATTTGTGGTGAACTCAGAGGAAGGGGTTCGGGAGTTCTCTTCCGAAAATTCTTTGATGCTGCAATATTTAAAGCGCCATTTTATGCTATATTTGAGTGCCTTAAGAGGGATGTGATTCGGGAACACTGCCTGGAGTTAGGATTCAGTTCCCCTATTTCTTTTTTTAATTAATGAATGTTGGAAAGGGTACCTTTTTTAAAAAATATATCTACTTCACTGAAGCGATGTTTTATTGCTAATTTCACCACCTGCTATCTTATAAAAGAATTCTTTTTCAAATGAAGACTGTGGGGGAATGGTGACAGTTCATTATCATTAGTCGGCCTTACTCTTCCCCCACCTTTCCTTCTTTTCCAGTTTGTTGGCGCTACCTTGAGTGGACTTTCGAATCATAACTGATTTATGTTGCAAAAGTGAAAATCTTATGTCCTAAGCGATTTTATTGCTACAACAAAAATGTTTAGGATCGGCAAAAAACTAATGGTGGGGTGCTGCAAACGCTTTTACCCCTTACATTATCCAACATCGTCTAAAATTGCGTTTTTGAAGCTTCAATTTCGAAATATTGCCGAAGGAGGGTTCCTGAACTCCATCCCTTCAATACTGCATTCAAAAAGCGTATAAACGTTATGAAATTAAACTAACAATTTCGTTTTTAAATCTTCGGTTTCGGGAAAGCCCATAGCGTCCCCTCCCCCCTCTTTCTTTAATATTTTTTGAAGGTTGCCCAATATTGTGATTTTGGGACCATCAGTTTGAAATAATTGATGTAAGAGTCCCTGAACTTTACCAAAATGGCCTACCACAGCGTTTTTTGGTCTTCAATTTAAAAAAATTTCTGGGGGAGAGCCCCCAGACCACCCCCCTTATTGCCGAATTTTAGATTTTTTGGAATTATGATGTCAAAACACTTAAATATTACAATTTTAAGGCTCAAAATTTAAATCAAACAGATTCCAAAACTGGCATTGTTAAAATCTGCAACATTTATACATACGAATTTTTCCTTAAGACCGTATGCGGGCGGGGGGGGGGGGAGGGGGCTGAAAATATTTTCCGTCTTGAACACATCACCAAACTTGCACTCATGACTTCAACGCATTCAGCATTTGTGTTGTTTTCTCAAAAAGTAGCCCTTGTGAGTATTAAGGGATTGCAGAATTTGAATGTTAGTGATTACAATTACTTTTGACTCATCAAACATACTGAGTATTGTGTGTTATATTTGTCACTTTTCATTAACTCATTAAGACATGGAATTCTTGGAAGTTCTGACTGAAGGTTTGGAGCGGGGGTACTTATGGTAAGAGGTGGAGGTCGAGAAGTCATAACCATTTATTCCTGATTCACCCAAGTATTTGGTGGAATGCTATTGCAATTTAGTCATGACTGAAATTTCTTTTGTACATTACATTATGCTGTGATGCTTTAATTATATTATTTTTAATGAAAGAATTCAGTATGGATGATGTTTCTAAACAAGTGTTAGCTTTTGTTTGTGCTAGAGTATTATTGTTTTTTAATATTTACAAATGTGATACTTTTTTTTTTTTTTTTGGACAGCTACTCATTCTTTCTTGTATGTAATTTTAAAAAGAACCTTTTGTTCAAAAATGTTTTCAAAGTTTTGTTTAAAAGGAAGGTGCATTTTTGACAAGTCACCAAATTTTATTTTTTTATGATGCTAAACTCAAGCTTTTTCCATTATAGCTTTAGAAATTAGAAAAAAGGATAAAATGGTCCAGTGCTACATTTTTAAAAAAGAATAAGCTGATGATTTTTTTAAAGTAAAAATCACAAAAACTTAGCATTAAAAATTGGAGGTGAGATTAGCTTTTTATAACGCAATGCCTTCTTCTTGTAACAAATAAAATTAGTTCCAGTAAAAAAAAAAAGAAAAAAACAATAAAATTTCTTTGCATAGTAATAATAATATAGATAAAAGTTTTTGATTTTATTTAAATAAATACTAACACTTTTTAATTAATGTTATTAGCTCAAAAGAATGTAATTATGACTTTCTGTAAACATTTCATTGCATGTAATAATTTAATAAATAATTTAGGGGGGGGACACTGTTTTACACAGCAAATTAACAATTAAAATGTGAAATTTCTGGATGACCTTTTAAGAAGTTTCTTAGTGAAGAATGCAAATTTCTTGTATTTGAGAGAAGATGAAATATTTTTGCAAAGTGATTATGAATAGTTTCATAAAAGCCAACAAACTACTTATGCTGTGTAAAAGTTTTTAATTTAACACTGTTAAATTCACCCGCCAAATAACTGTAAATTCCACCTACTGTTGCTTAATTGTTTTGTGTGTATTTTATTGTCTTTTTTAAATATTATACTATTTGTTTCCTTATGAAAGGTGCATTTATAGTTCTAAAAAATTTAACCCTCTACTGCCCAAATTAGTACCTCCTGAAGAAATAAATGTTTATTTACACAGGTTGTTGAAAAATTATGCATTTGACACCTAAGGTGGTTTTTTTATTTTAAAATTTTAACATTTTCAAAATAATTCTGTGACGCTGACTGAATAAAGTAATCTCCCGATTTTCTGGGCCTTTCACAAACACAACCTGAAAAAAAACCAAACTTTTCTGGTAATTATTAACTGAATGTAGATAAATTCATGCATTTTAACTTAAGAAGTGCAAAATTTATTTTTAAACTTTCCTATTTCTTTCTTCCTTTGCCTTTTTATGACATCAAACCGTTTAAGGTCACCAAAACCTGACTACTTGAAATCTGGTTTTTAGCTTTATACTATTTACTGCTTTAGATATTCACTACTTACTCATTTTTAGATCTACGCTACTTATGTGGGTAAATGAGTGGCTGGATCAGTCTTGAAAATATACTAGTGGTACCCGCACGGCTTTGCCTGTAGTAGAAAATTAAAAGGTCTTTTGGTTCGCCACTATATTTACAAATAAGTATGGTGGATTTCTCGCCAATTGGCTTGTCCATGTTACGGTTCCTCGTTTTGATAACTTGGTAATTTACTCGTCCATCTTATGATAATTTTGCTCAAGATAACGTTCTTAAAATTGGAATAGAAACAAAACAAAATCGAATTTTCGAAAAATCGCTTTGAGGTGCTCACCTCTATTCTATAAACTAATTCTGTGCCAAATTTCATGAAAATCGGCAGAAAGGTCTAGGCGCTATGCCCGTCACAGAGATTCATACATCCAGACAGAGAGACTTTTAGCTTTATTATTAGTAAAGATTCCTCTTTCCTCCCCTTTGAGTTTTTGGCGTAACCTAGCTCGATCTGTTGCAGTTAATCTGCTTACAAGATTTGCTCGCATATGTGTGTAATCCGTTTGCAATAATGAGCTATTCCTTTGAAACTTCTACATGCATTTTGTACATACGCTCTTATCATTTTAGCTGCAGTTTGAATGTATTTGAGTCTTAGTCTCTTTAAGCTCTTGCACACACCAGCATCGTTTTACTTAATATGCGTATTACCTGTGGTTGCTTTGCCACCCTATTCTGCATATAATCAGGAGTTTATTGTATTAACATACACACCACTTCAGTCACACTGGTCAACAAAGAAATAATGCTCCTATAGGGAAACATAATGATGCAATTTGATATGACTTCAGAATCAAAGTGGGCAGTAAAGGATGAATATAGATCAACTTTTTAGTGGAAAGTTTCATGAAAATTAAGTAAATGTGTTTTAATCTTACAAGTTTTTACTTTTGTTTCTTTCAATACTGTTCTTAATTTTGTATTTGTCTACCTGTTGAGGAACACATATATGTATTTTGTTTTCAGCAAATTTAGATGCATGTGATACCTTCTATGGGCATTTTTGCTGCTCTGTGATGTTGTTTCTTAAGTTGTATGGTTTACAATTTTCTTAATTTTATTTTTGAATTTTCTTTCAAAGTAATTCTTTATTTCATATACATTTATAATCACGGGAGTTATTTATTTCTCAGTTTTTGTGTGTAATGTTTTTAGATGAATACTAGTTACATTATTTCATAAGATGAAACATCACATTTGTTGTATTTTGTGGTTTTTGTTTGCATTTAATTACAGTAGCCCCTCGTTATATTGCTCATTCGGATATATCGCTCTTTTCTTCTGTTTCCCGAAATATTAAAATCTAAAATAAGAAAAAAAAACTTCGCTTTGAGTTTGAAACCATTTCTGAAAACATATGGTATTGCTCAGAGAAGGTCTCTTTCCTCTTTATTTTGTCAATGAACAAAAGGAAGCTCTGGAAAAGCAGCAGCAATACCTGTCATCCAAATGTACATACCCGCACAGTATATTTCAGATTGTCTGTAAACTACTGGACATTTCCTTGGGATTGATACATTGCCTTTATCATGAGCGAGAGACATCAAGCAGGTGTCATGTCATACTAGCCCATGTAGAAGAGAACATACACCCTTCTTTTTGTACAGAAAAGATTTGTGCTTGGTTGCACAAACCGGGATTTGCATCAAAGAAAGGAAGAATGATCTGGATGGACAAAAGAGTTTTCTGTTAACAATGTGGTTACTTTTACTTTTCACATCCTTTCTACAGCAAGTCAAATGAATTAGAAAGTCTATTGGGAATAAGAGAGTATTGGAATGCTCACTCTTATCTCGCGGCAGCTCAAAAAGATAGTCTTCATTCGCCATTTGTTGTTTTTAACTTTCTGACGGTGAAAATTTACTTAAATTTCAATCTTATTTAATTTTAATAGGTGTGATAGTACATTTGTGAACTACATCGAAACCATTAGAAAATCGTGTCAAAAAGAACTTATGCTAATTTACTTGTATATTGGACTTATAACTATTTTTAATGACCTCCATTATATTGCTCTTTTTCTTTGTCCCCCGAAAAGCGCGATGCAACGAGGGGTTACCATACCAAATGTGCTTCAGCTATGTAATTTATATACCCTGTGAAGCTGTTGAAATTGTGTGGAATTTTAATAACCATTTTTTGCATTTTATTTAAACAAAACTCCTATTGCTGTATTAAAACATCTGTCATTTTAAAAATTGGATTGAACTGAAATTCAAAAATTTGGCCTTTTTACTGTGCCCTTGTTATAAATAGTTGTAGTATTAAAATTGAAAACTTTCTAATTTCAAATTGGTATGAATTCTTAGCATCTAGGAAAAAGACATATCAAAGAATTATTTTTTAAAAAAATGAAAGCTTTGATATGTATACTCAGGCCCGGACTGGCCATAGACTTGACCGGGACATTTCCCGGTGCGCCCTCTCGAAAGGCGCCCTTCTGTTGTTTTCTTATTTTCCAAAACAATGTTCTAGCAATATGGAAATAAATTATGTAGAATCAAGAAGTGATTTTGTATGTGAATATTTTCACATGCAAAAGCAATGTTCTTCTTCTTTATATAAACGTTCCCTTTTATTACCCTCATAAAAGCAATTAGTCCCCCCTCGTTTCGTAAACGGTCTGCTCCCGTTTGTGGCTTATCTTTTGCTCCAAGGTTCAGTTCTGAGGACAAAAGCGGGCCCATGGTGTTTCCTCAATAAAAAAGGGATGTGAGGGTGAAAGTGACACCACACATATCTATGGTCAAGAATGGTTTGATTTATTGACTGTCCTTAAGTTGCTGTCAGAGCGGATAGCTGGCATGACTCCCTGTTCTGATAACGATCATGAGTGCAATAGAAGCAAGTAAGATTACAAATAATGTTAATTTTTGAAATCGGCGCATTAAAAAAAGTGTTATATCGAAATAAGCCGCATAAAATCAATATTTTAGTGGATGGATGCACACAATGACAAATGTCGCATTTTTAGTCGCTTCAAAAAAAAAAAAAAAAAAGGACAGGACTGTACGGTGATTCCTTATACTTTTCGAGTCAAGGTGCCCTTTTCGGAACTTGGATTTTTGCATGGCGCCCTTCCCAAAATAAAAGTATGACTCGTAACTGACAGTCAAAAATAAATATGAGTCTTGTATTTGCATTGAATAGCCCTTATTTATCCTGCAGAGGTTCTGCAAAAAGTGGGAAAACGTTTTATAAATAATAAGTCTAAATTAGTTGAGAAAAAAATAGTAAAATTTCGAAGTGGTCCTAGGAGGCACATTTGGGGAATTATCGGACTAAACACAATAAATGATGCCTAAAAGTTTTAAAGGTAAAACATTTTTCGATTTTAAACCAAGTTTTGTCAATTTGTGTTCAAAGCATAATCCAGTTTTTGTAACTGGATTTAATTCCTTCACTGTCTTAGTCCTTTTAGCCAGAGGTGTGCACAAAGGAGGGTAATGGTATAACCTTTGGCATTGAAATTTTTAGGGGATCACTTAAGATTTTATAAATATTATGTTAAAGGTAACGTTTTCGGGGGAGGGGGGCGACGCTGCGTAGCTTTTGGAGGGAGTTGCCCTTATGTAAGCTACAGTACTACCTTAAAAATATTTATATGTGAGTTTCTGCATAAAATCGTTATATTATTGCATTTTAGCCCTTTAGCTCAAGCTTTTAGCCATTTAGCTCAAAATGATATAGCCTTCCTTTAGCTATATCATTTTGAGAAGTTTTTTAATCTGTGTTTTCCCCTTGTATATAAAGCTCGATACCCCCTCCCCTCCTTGCGAAGTTTATTACTAATAAATTTTGCATCAATGAAAGAATACAAATCATTATGTGGGAAACGAAATTTGAGTTTGAAGGAGGAATGCATAACGATGTCGGAAATAAGTAAAACGCAAAGGTATTACTAGTGGCGTCGCTAAGGGGCGCGAAGGGGGGAGGGTGTCTGCCCCGGGTGTGACCTGTCTGGGGGGTGACACCCAAAGTGTAATTGCAAGTTTCTGAAAAATACGAAGCTGAAATGCATTTTCAAGAGTATTAATTTGAAAATTTTCCAGGGGGTGGGACCACCCGAACCTCAGTACCCACATCATGGAATTAATATCACTATACTCCGAATTAGGTTCATATTGTCAATACTTAGGCATAGTAGTGACCTCTTATACCAACAAACTGAAAACCCATTATCTTTCCCTGTGTGTGCGATACTTTTAAAGTAATTATAGGGCCAACAATTTCATATAGACCCCCTTACTTTTTAGATCACTCGACGCCCACATGCGTCTGGAGCAAGTTACATAAAAAGCAGTCATAGTTTTTATTTTTCTTCTATATATTATCCCGCTAAAAACACGTTGTTTTTCACAAATGCAGTTGTTTCTGAAAATTTAAGATTTTCATATTTACATAGAATTTAAAAACTTTTTTTTTTCCATTTTAAAGGTGGAGGGGGGGGGGGGGTGATATCACAAATTACCGCTCCGAGTGTCACCCATGCTAGGTACGCTACTAGTATTACAAATATTAATAAGAGTCACTAAAGACTATATTAGAAATCTAATGCGAGAAATATCGAAAACCTTATTCGTTTTCTATCTGCAGTTAGTTATACACATATTAGGAGAGTATATTGCCTACAAGGTCGCCCGTATGGGAGGGCAAGCGGGGGCTCTAGCCCCCCCCCCCCCTTAGAAATGAAAACTTCCTTGCTTTTAGTGCTTTTTTCCTTGCAAAAATGTATAAAAATTTCTTTTCCAGCCATTAATGAATACGTTATTTAAAATGTCAAATTTTAATATCTCTAATCTGAACTGAAATCGGTTTCCGTGGGGAAAATATTCTGCTAAACCATGGGGAAAATTATTGAGCCCCCCCCCCCCTTAAAATTTTGCATATGGACGCCCTTGATTGTTAAAAAAATAAAGAGCACTTTTTCTTTCACAGAATAAAAGCTTAATAAAGCATTCTATGAGGGTCTTTCGCAGCATTCTTGTACGAGAGCCTTTGACTAACTATCTTAATGATAAGTAGAACAAGAAGTTCCGTCTAGAACTAGACGAGCCTACTTTCCCGTATACCCATACTAATTTCTAGTACCTGATCAATATTCTCAAAAATAGCTTAAAATCGCAAATTTTTTTCAAACATATTTTTTTTAAATATTTTAAGCTGATTTCTAGGAATAAAATATTCCTTACTTTTCTTCAAAAAAAAAACGAACAAATAAAATAGCAGCACTTTTAAACAAAGCAGCTAATACACTTCTTTCCATTAAAAAATTTTTTTAACAGCTTTCAAAACGAAAAAATAATAATAAGTTCATTAAAATAAATACATCATATAAAAAAATCGTTTCTTTTTCCTCTGTTGCCAAAAATAATTTTTTAAACGAATTAATGCACTTACCAAAATAAAAAAAAAAAACAATAAAATGTCAACTTAAAGAAATAATTTTCATTGTCAAAAAAAAAAAAAAAAAATCGTCTGCGCATATTTTTCGAGTTTATTCACCGAAAACTAAATACCTAAATTAAAACTTTAGCGTGAAAATAAAAACAAATCATATCAACAATAATTATTTCACAGTTAAAACCACAGCAGCGGAGTCGGAGTCGGAGTCAATCTCATTTTGGGATAAAAGAGTCGGAGTCGAATATCCAAGAATCGGAGTCAGTCATTTGTCCTACGTGTATAAATGTTTGCCAAAGCTACGAAGTCAGAGTCGAAGTCGGGGAGTCGGAGTCCGATTAATTGTCGGGAACAGGAGTCAGAGTCGGTGTCAGGTGCCCCTAAATTCTCGGAGTCGGAGTCGGGAGTAGGTCGTCAAGAGCTACTTCCAACAAAGTTTGTTTGAAGTAAATCCGCCTTTAAGTTCGGAATCTATATTGACTTTTAGTTTCCCCTTAGGCGCTAATGTTAAGAGATTTGAACTGTTCAAAATTGAACGAAAACTTGTTCAAATCAAAAAGATATTTTCGATACATGTTTTTTATCAAAATTTTTTCCCTACAAAGTTTGTTTGAAGCCACTTCGCTTCTAAGTTCAAGATTTATTTTTGATTTGAATTTCCCCGTAGGCGCTAATGTTAAGTTTTTTTGAACTGTTCAAAATTGAACGAAAAATTGTTTAAATCAAAAAATGAATTATGGGAATGAGATGTCCTCGCCGAGATCTTTCTAACAAAAAAAAATTTGTTCGAATCGGACTATTCATTCAAAAGTTATTAGGGGGGGACAGACAGACAGACCGACAGACAGACAGACAGACCGACAGACAGACAGACCGACAGACAGACAGACCGACAGACAGACAGACCGACAGACATTTTTCCCCATCTCAATACCCTACTTTCCATTTTTTAATTTTTCAATATTTATCTAACTATTTTACTTATTTTTGACTTTTTTTTTTGTTTTTCGGGATATTTTTAAGATGTATTAAGCCTTCTTTCATGCTTTTTTCTTCTTTCTCTGATTTTTACTGGGAAAGTAGGCTAAAAAAAGGAGCATACATGTAGACCACACACGTTGACTTTAATGGTTTTATGGCTTTAAATGACGCCTTTTAACATGCGTTTTATTAATGAGGATTTGCGATGCTTCTGGATTCGTGGCAACAGATTTCTGCTGGATAAGGAAGGGCAACCGTCATAAATTTTATCCAGTTAGACGACAGATGTCCGATTGCTGTTATTTACATGAATCGAAGAGTCATTTGGATCAGATTTTAGCGTTAGTAAACAAGTGATTTTGAAGCTGCAACGAAATTGGATACATCAAGCCAAGGATCTTTTCAACAGTAGGTTACTCGTTTCAGTTTTGATTTTCTTTTTATTGTGATAATATTTTCCTTCATGTATAACCTTAAATTATAGAATTACGATCGATGATTCGTAAAAAAACTGTAATATGATCTATGAGCTACGAAATGACAAATAAATGATATTGCAAAATTTTCCACAGTACATATAGTTAAAAAAAACAACGTACTTAGATAAGTTGAAAGATAAAATCTAAGTGACTTGTGTTATTAAATGAAAACTATTATTTTAAATAGTAAAACAGATTAAGATCAAGCGTGTCCCTGAACTTTTTTTTTTTTTCATTCTCTCTCTTTTTTTGATATCCTTGGTTTATTTCATGACGGCTCTTTCTAATTCGCGTCAGTTTTCTAAAACAAAATTTTACACTCAAAAATTTTCTAAACTTAAAGGAAACAATACCATAAAAATGAGTGGAAACGTTTTAAAAATGTTCGCTGGCTATTATGTACTTTTAAAATGTAACACTTTGGATAGCGAGAATTTCTGAAACGAATTTTCAGAAATTAGATCATGTGTTCTAAGAATGGGGGGAAAAATATCATTAGGAAAAACCCTGCTGTTTTCTTACGCTGCAGAACAAAAAACTTTAATTTTAATTTTACTTCGAAAAAATTAAGGAATTCTTAAATAAAAAAAGGAGGCAAGGGGAAAATTAGACAAGATGGTCAAGAAATTTTGTTCTTTTAAATTGAAATCGTTGAGTTTTCTTGCAGAAGTTTTATAAATTAATGAACTTATTTTGTTAACTTATTTATTCCTTCTAATGGTCACAAACAATAATAGCAATTTTAAATGCATATCCATACATAAAAAATGATTTCTCAAATAATTTAATTTTTAAGCTTTTCCCAATAGTTGCAGTGTTATCAAAATGATATTATTTATTACGTACTACAAAGAGGCAATCAGGTGCATTGGATGAGTTAAGTGTTCGATTGGTTGTATTTTCTTGTAACTTTGGCCCAAGGTATTTGCTATGACATTATCATGTTAATAATCATAGTGTAATCATAGCGTAAATAAGCCGATTTCATTACAAATGCATAATTCGTATCAAATTTGACGTTTGAGATGCAAAAAAATAATATTATACTTTAAGTACAGAACAAATGAGTAAACATAATTCGACTTTTTTCTTTTTAAAGAGCTGAAATTAATCACTAGTGTCATTTCTCATGTTATATCCGCACTAAATTCTGCATCTTAATTACTCTTTATTAATTTTCATTTCTGATAAGTTATAATATTTCTTGACTTACCCAATTTGTAAAATCATGTTTTCCGTTCATTATTAAATGCCTTTCTTATATTACTATTCATCCAAAAACGTACCATTTTCCTTTTTAAAGTATATTTATAGAAACTAGTAATGACCTATTTAACCTCATAACCTGTGATATTCATTACTACTCGCTCCTATTCTCAAAATAATTGCATAACTAAACTGCTTTAAGAAAGCACCATGCAGAGATGCAAAGATTTTTAACAATGCTATAATGAAATGATATTTTTAATTTATTCTTTTTGAGTTTTCAACCTTAGCACATTGAAAAAAGTGAAAAATTTTTTTTTTTTTTAACAGTCTTTGAAAACGGATAACAGTTTCAAATGTGATGTACATCTCTTTTTAATTTTGAACTGCAGAAGCATTTTGTCGAAAGTAACCAACTAGCATATGATATGCAGGAAAAAATACGTTAAAAAAAAAAAAAAAAAACTTGGACATGAATATTGATTGCACGGAGAAAAAACTCGTCTGCTTAAAGAATCGACAAATTTATGTGACAAAATGACAGCATCATGTTTTAAAACGACAGCAGATACCAGTGAAAAATATTCAATCGACAACACAAAAAATAATGTATCACGGCAAGAAATGTTGCCTTCTAATGCTATTGAACTAGTGAATGATGCATTTCCAGAAGAAAGACGTACAAGCAATGAATTTTCGAAAGTGCCTATTGAGAAACATTTAGCAAAACTTCTCATTCTTAGAAACTGGAAAATATCCCCCCCCCCCGCCCAGCGTTCTTCAAATTTTCAGGGGGAATTTTGGGGGTATTTCCTCTCTTTTTAGGGAGGGCCTCTTTCTAGGGGGTAATCAGTAATATTTAAGGGAGTGTGCCAACACTCTTAGGGGGGTGGGGTTTCTCCTACTATTGTCGAACTTGCAAAAAATATGACTTCTCTTTTGGACATTTTCTGTAACAAAAAAAGGGCTTTATTTACTTCTCAATGATTTTTTATCCCCTTAAAATGTCCGCACTATCTCTTAAGTCCTTATATATTATAGAGGCAAAATCGGCGCCCTTCAACTCGGCTTTCCCGCGCCCTTTTGACCACCCAGTCCAGCCCTGTGTATACTTATGCATCTGTTTTTATTCTGTCTATAGTTTATAAGTTAACAAAATCTATTAATTAGATAAAAGTTGAAGGGAAAATACTCTTAGAGAAATTGTTTGAAATAATGAAGGAGAGAAAGCTTTGAAAAATGTTTCTTATTGTTAAATGTTTCAATGTGTTGTTATTAATGTTATGTTACTTATTTTTTAAATTTCATTTAATTGAACGAAAATAGTTTAAAAATCCATTTAGAAGGGAGTGCAATAATTGTATTTTAACCCTTTTATGGTTTGGGGGATTTTATAAAAATTAGATCCTAATAACAGCATTTTCAGGCCAGGTGAGGTTTGCCCCAACTATAGTTACTAATTTGAGCCAAATGATGTTATACTATTCAATATGTACAATCCACTAAAGTACAATCATTTTAATTCATGCTTATTTATTTACTTATCTGCATTTCATAAAGAAACTTACTTATTTTCATGGAATAAGTGATATAATTTCCAAAATAGTTTGGCAAATCATTTCACCTTATCTTTTCAATAGTTCCAACGATTTTGAAAAATTAAATGCACATATCACAAATTTTTCTTTACATGTCCCTCAGTTGTTCTGGCATATTTTCTGTGTATATTTCTAACTAACCATTATATCACAACTTAGATCATATTAGTGGCATGAAAAACTTGAAGGCCTGGAAAATATTTTAATGCATAAAATACACCCCCAAATACATGAAATACACCGCTAGCTCAGTCATTCCAGCCGAAGACTGCAGTTTCGTGCCTTTTAGCACTCATCAGCCCAGAATAAGAAGTGACTGAGCTGGAGGTGGTAAACCTCTTAAGGAAGCCAAGAGTGCCAAACAAACTGGTAGCTAATACAGAATTGTCTGGTCAGTGCTAATTCTGTATTAGCTACCAGTTTGTTTGGCACTCGCTTAATTAAGAGGTTTACCATCTCCAGCTCAGTCACTTTCCTATGCCGGACTGATGAGTGCTAAAAAGCACAAAACTGCAGTCCTCGACTGGAAATGACCGAGCTGGGGGTGTATTTTATGTATTTCTGCTTAGCCCTGGCTAATGGGTGTAATTTACTGAAAATATTATTTCTTTTTTTGGGGTGGGGGAGGCTCTAACCCCTTGTGATTACTAACATACAATCGTTTTAGGAGAATGTATGAAATTTTTGTAGTTAGTTGCTCATTTCAAGATATAATCAACCTGTTAGAATTAAATTTAAAAAAAAAAGTCAGTAGCTTTTTTTTAAACTAATATTTACAGTACCTAGATACTTAATATATAATATTAATAAAATTAATGCTGAACTCATAATGCATGGCATTATAAGAATATTATTACAGACATTTAGGGTATTTTTGTACCATGCTGGATAATTAGCACAACTTCATTTGGAAATATTTTTGCCTTCAATACATATTGCAGAAAGCTGAATGCTGAACTCTGCTGGCAATGTTGCAATATCAATTTTGTACTTTTTATTTTTGTAAATGAGTTGGCAACACTGAGCACAACTCATTGTAAATCATTCTGAAGTTACTGTTTGGAAGCTACTCTTTAAACTCCTGTTTGAATTTGTTGGAGTCTCTTGTTTTTTTTTATTTTAACATTCTATGCATATAGAAATCTAGTGTTGTTGTGAAATGAAAATGGAGAATTGGAACGTTTGTTTTTCTGGTTCAATGTTACACTACCTTTATTAAAATAATTTGTTCTACATCATACTTCTTTCAAGCTAACTTTGAACCAGGCTGTTAATTCATTTTAAATGGATTTTACTATCATTATTTCATAATTTATGATGATATAAAATACTTAAGGAAGTTTTCTTCATCATTGTGCCAATAGATGCAGTAACGCTAATAAGAAAGAGTCAAGTTGTTAAAAATTCAAGATTGCTTTTTTTTTTTTTTTTTTAATATCACTCTATTTTTCAGAAAACAGAAATTTAAGTTTAAGATAAGATTAAAACTTAAATTCAAATGTATTTAAAAATAAGTCTTGAAAATGTTTGGCTTTTTTTTTTCTTTTAAACTGAAGTTGTATATCATTATACCTACTTAAGTAATCATTATATAAATAAAAGCATTTTAAGGGAAATTAATTAATATAAAATTGAGTTTATATAACATCAGTGTATCAACTTTTCAACTATGCATCCTATTTTCAGTGTTCAAGTACATTTTTTAAAGAATATTTCTATTTGTTTTTGCTAAGGAATCATTTTAATTAAAAACTCAAGAAGGCTGTCAAAAATATTAATTAAGCCAATAGTTTTCTACAAATAACCTTTTGTAACATTTAAAAACAAATTATAAAATCTTGATAAAAAAAAAACATGGTATTTTTACTAAAATCCTATGTAGCTTTTTGAACCATTTTTAGGAATAAAATGTACTTTTCATAATTCTTTCAAATATTGCTTATTTTCATATGTGATTTTAGAAGTAGTATTTATATACTTACATAGTATTTTCTGATGGATGTCTTTTTGTTCAAACACTTTTATATTGCATTTTTATATAGTAAAGTGTATTATTTTTGTTTATTTATTGTGAAACATGTTTTTAAAGTTAATTTTATTTATCAATGTAAGAAAAATTAAACGTCATGTTAAATGAATCAAGAAATTTCCAGTTATAATTGTTGTTTGACAAAATGAAAATATATCATGTTGAAACTTTTTGTACTCTTAGCTAGAAATCTGAACAAATTTGAAAAAATAAAAAACTGATTTTTAACATTTGATCTAATTTTAAGTATTTTTTATTGTTTTGTACTTTTAAGAATTATTTAAATTTTTGAAAAATGTTTGTAATAAACTCACAAGCCCAACAATCAGAGCTGTAACCATCTTGCAGAAATGTATATATGTATTAAATGAAGTGATCTCTATAGTTTAATTTTTTCTTCCCTTTTGTAATGAGTTTTAATAAAATAATAAATAGTATTAGATGTTAACTAAGTGTAGTTTTCTTGTTAACTTATTTTCATTCAAATATCAAGACCTTGTGAAAAATCTGTACCTCAGAGCCCGAAGGTTATAAGTCCAAAAATTGTGAATTTCCATTTATTAGTGCATTGTATGTAAAATCCTATTTCACACTGAGCCATGTGAACATAGTTCTTAAAAAAAATCCTTTACAATTTCTTACCAGAATTAAAAGAGCGCATGTCCCATCTTATGCCAGAAAAAGTTTTTCTTCTCTCCTGTAAGATTATCATAATGGCAATTGCATCCTTCTGGCTCTGAGATACAGAAATATGAAGGTGAAAAAAGACGGTACTGCAACGCCCTAACTTGCAAAATATATTGCATGTACAATTCCCACATGCTTTGGGAAAGTAAAGCTTCGCTTATCACTTGGATTATAGTCACTTAGGGTAACTTTGAATGATGTAAAGTTAACTTTCTATCACCTCAGAAGTTTTCTTATGAACAATTCAGTTCTTTGACGGACAAGTTATATACCAAATGCTGCAAGACTTAAAAACGAAATTGACTCTTTGTTGATGTTCACCAGCAGAAGTGCAAGGTGAGGCAATGCACCCCCCCCCCCTTGAAAATTTTAAACAATGAAGTATTATAAACGCAGTTTTAGCCAGAACAGTGGGGCCACTCTCCAGACAAACTGAAATTCCGTGAGATTTTCAGAGTAAACATGGGTGCAAGACCTTCCGTCTCAATGCGAATTTCCGCCTTAACGAAATTGCCGAGACGGAGAACGACCCAGAAAGGAAATCCAATGACTTCCCTTCAGTTTTTACTTGGAAAAATTAAGCTATTTGTTTTTTTAAAGTTTAAAAAATGTTGTAATCCTTATTCCATTCCATATCCTCGCATTTGAATCAATGCAGCATTTAATTTACGTCTTCTGTTGCCACTCCCGTGAACTCTTGACTTTCCGCCATTGGCCGTGCGTCTGGTTTTGTTGGAGGCTTGGCTTTTAGACTCGCGCAGTTAACACTTTTTTTTAAGTAGCTCTGTAGTAACAGCAAACTAACTAAAACTGAATGTCAAATGCAGGCCTCGGAGTTGCTCGCTTTTCTGCTTATTTTTTTTTTAATTCTCTATTTTGAATTTCTAAATTTAGTTTACTTCCCATTTTCGATAGTCCTTCCCCTTTTTCTATCGCGATTTTAAAAATTTAATAAAAATCGGTACTCAGGGGAAAAAAATCTGGGACATGCTCTAGCCATTTTAAAACAATTTTGGGCAACTGTTCCTGCGTTTTTGACTCGTTATTGCTGAATGTTGACCAAAATTCTGGGGAGGAGGGGGGGGTGACAACGAAAGAAAGAACCACTGTACGAAGACTTACGAAAAATGTTTGTAAATTTACAATAATGAAGTACTAAAGTTTTAAGAGAGATGTTTATCTGCGTTGGGGGGGGGGTCTAGATTTTTTTTTTTTTCAGAAACTCTTAAAAGCGCAATTGTTTGCCATGTTTTGAAGTCAGGGGTGATTTGGGATTTATCCTCAGTAAATTTTCAGAAATTAAATCTTTAATGGGATAAAAGTAGGAAGGGGGGGGGGGAGGGAGCTCTTGAAAACTCCGAAACTGGATTCGTAAAAACAGTAAATTAAGAAACCTTTGAACTCTTGGAAAAGGGTTTTGGGAAATTTATAGAAGTCGGCGTGATATTTTGGATTTTTCCAAGGAAGGGGAGGAATTAAGGGTATATACTCAACGTATATAAAACGAAAACACCATGCCCCTTTGTATGTGAAGGAAATACTTTTCAGCCGGAGGGAGGGGGGTGCAATTGAACCCCTAAATCACGGACCTCAGTTATTGGGTATTAATGAAGTCGATTTTAGGCTTTTTTTGATTGACTTAAGAATGTCTGTATTTGGGTCTTTTCCCAAATGATTTTCGTGACTAAGGTCTTCAAATTTTTGGCTGCTTTTCTTACGGGCAGGGTAGGGAAAGGGGGGGGGGGTGCTCTCTTTAGAGGAAATTCTGTCACTTGAGACTTAAAGCTCTAGTTTAAACCACCTTTTGCGGAACGTATGAAAGTGATTTTCGGGGATTCTCCCCCCCCTCCCTGAAGAGTTTTTGAACTTGAAGTTGACTAGAGCAGTTTTAAGCTTAGGGTATTCGAAGACTTTCTCCCGCAAATTATTTGAAACTGAACTCTTTAGAATAAAAGGCTGTAATAATGTAAAGGTGTGGGGGGGGGGGGGGTAGATCAGCTTTTATGAAAATTTTCGAAACGAGTTGTAATAACACAAATTTAAGTCATGTTTCTCGAACCTTCAATACAAAATTCGAGGGTTATCTCCCAAAAATTTATCTAAGCTGAAGTATTGAGGTGCAATTTCAGTCAATTTTGAGTGAATTAAGAGTAAGGGTATTCAAAGGCTCTCTAACAAAAAATTTTCGAAATCAATGTTTTGAGTTTTATAGGCTATCTTTAGCAATATAAGTATAAAGCTGTTCCTAGAAGAATTGCAGAAACTAGAGTGTGCTAAATGTATATGTAGGTCATTTTGGGGGAAAGAGAAGGGAACAGCTTAGATTTTTTTTTTTAAATTACAAAATATATTTGTGGGAAAATAAATTATTTTTGAATGATTTTAGTTAAAAACCAACCCATGCCATAAAATTTTAAGCGTATGTGGCTATCATATTGTAAGCAAAACCAAATTCAGCTCCATTCCGTTCATTGGCTGACCTGAAAACTCTCCTCTGCCCCCTTTTCTTCGAACGTGTTCAAATAATTTACTACTATTGCTGGAAAATACTTAATTTCTCACAAAAAAGATACAAATAAATGGCATTTAACTTTTCTCTTTGTAAAATGCATAGGAACATTTTCCGCTGAAGGTTTCCTGCCTCATTACAAATTCTGTAATGATTTTAAATGCAGTAAAACCTAGTAGCGTTCATAGCACCCTCGCGGCACGGAGGGGGGGGGGGCAAAAGGTGTTACAGCGCACGCTCTTAAAAAAAAACACCATGTAAAAATTATATAAACAAAAGTTTTTTATGGGAGGGGCAGGAGCACCGAAGTCCAAAAAATCAACCAGCCACAAAAATGTCAACCCATCTTCAAAATTTCAATATTAACAAAACTATAAGTATTGCATATCATTTAAAAGCTTTAAATATATATTTTGAAAGTGTACCAAACTAAATTTTAATTTATAATTTTTCGTAGATTGAAAATAAGCTGTAACAGATGCCTATATCTTTTTCGGGGAAAATTTGACATGTAGTAATCAAATTCTTTTCTAAAACAAATTCTAACTAAAAGGAAAGAAGGTTAGTGTATTTTGTTGTACTCATAATACAGTTTTATACTAGAAGCTTATATCAATAAATATCTTCATAGGTGTTTCGTTCAGAAACAATCTTAAAATTAGTTTATAAATGTCAGTCAGTTACCTTACCAAAAAAAATCAACTTTTTCCCCTCAGCATGAAAATTATTGGTGGAAAATTTCCAAAATTCATATTCTCTGCCTATATCAGAAGAATTTAAATGCTGAATAAAGTAGAATTGAAAGTTTACATCCGGAACACCGAAAATTCCTTGGAAACTGATTGACACACTTGATACGGTAACTGACTGACATCAAGGACGTAGGGTCCATGGGGTCCGGACCCCCCCCCCCCCCCTTCCCGAAAGACCCCTCTCTTTTTTTCTCAGTTGTTGCATCTCGCATCAACAAAATTTTTCCGAAAGATAATGATTTTAAAAACGCAGCATTCTCTCCCCTTAAATATTCCCAGTAATCGGCAATTTTCCCAGCGCTTGAGTCAATTCAGAGCACGAGAACCTCGTGCAACAAATGCAGGTTCCCAATTTTCGTCTGCTTTTTGCTGTGTCACCTACTCCGTCCGAAACGGGGGAAATGTCCCTTTCGACTTTCAAACCAGCTGGGTCCTGTGACCTTGAAATTCAGCCCCTCTCCTTGGTCCATCAAATTGCCATTGGCAAAGTAAAAACAAGCATTTATTGCGACTTCCGCCGTATCCCAAGTCTCATTGGCGTGGTTTTCTTTATTTCTTTCTCTTTTCTTTTTGGATTTTCGTGGATTTCGTAGACGCATGTTGTACGAAAGACAGCCAGAGTGAGGTGCGTTCCTGGTGAATCAGCAATTGAATTCAGATTCTTTTCTGTTTTAACCCGCAGTTTTTATCTACGTCATACTTATAGGAAACATATCTTGAACAAAATTGTATGCAAGAGAAAATTAAGTTTACCCAAACTAGGTAAGTCGTAGTGCTCCCTTTTAAAGTTTTCTTGATAATACGAGCAATTTTACGTGTTAATGTGTTTTTCCATTTAAAAACTAATTTCAGATTTTAAGCCAGCAGCGAAAAAAGAAATTCTACACATTTCGTGTGTTTGAGGATGAGAAAAATAATTATTGATTTTTTTTTTTTTTTTTTTTTCTTTTTAACTCTATATTTTTGGCATGGTTCATTTCAGATTCAATTTGTATTTTAATAAAATTTTTGTTTGAACTTTTAGATTATACTTTTGACATCTCTCTCCTTTCTGAGTAACAAATTACGTAGATTTTTTACTGATGTTTTCCCTCCAATATTTAAGCATGATCATGGAACATATTAAATGCCCATAAATAAATTCGTGTTTGAAGGTAAAATAAATAAAATAAATGAATAAGTAAAACTTGAAGTTGATGTAACAAACTTTTTACGGTATCAAAATTTTAAAGAAAAATTAAATTGAGAATTACTTGAATATTTTACTGTGATCAGTTTATGAAATTACAAGTTCGGCCATATTAAAGCATGTAATAAGTAATTTATTAGAAATTATTACTTTTAAGTCTTACTGAATTGTGATTCTATGATCCCAAAAGAAACACAGTTAGTTTTTAATTGACGAAAAAAAATCTTATTCGATGTTGTTCCATAAAACATATTTGTATTTGCATCATTGGAATATATTTTCCAATTGTTATTCACTGGCTTTGTACTAAAGAGTTATTTAATTAGCATCTATGCATCTATCTTTAGTAAATTGTGAAGATAATATTAAACGTAACAAAAAACAGGCATGTGCATTTAACTATAAATTACTAGTTGAAAAAATTACCGCTATTTACTGCGTTACAAGCAAAGAAACAAAAAAGGTGAATACGAGGTAAATGTTTTTGAGCTTTTCTTTTATATATTGCCTTTTTTTTAAACACTTATTTTCTTCAAGCTAAAGATATTTACTATTTCTTGCAATAGAGTGTTTTGCTAACATCGTATTGAAGAAAAAAAAATCATTACCTGCGTCGTAAAATATGATATGTATTGTTGTTAAAAACATGTTGTTAAAATAAAATTACACAGATACTTAATTTAATTCATTAGGTATACATTCCATTAATCGGCATGTAAAAGATTCCTTAGGTCGTTTGACTGTGAATACTCTTGACGAAATTAAATTCCTTTTGCAGTTTCGCATCGAAGAGAGCTCAGGTGTCTCCATCTGGTGGAAACTGGGCATCAAATTTTCCTGTGACATTCACATCCGCGTCTTAATGGTGGCATATGAATGACTGGATGCCATATCGTTGGTTCGCACTTGTTCCGCAAAAGACTAAAGCCTCTAACACAGCCCCGTTAGAAAGAAAAAAATAATGATAAAAAACGGCAATACGCCATTTCTGATATTTAAAATTTTTTCGAACAGCTTTCACCCTTTGAGGAATAGCGACTTCACTTGAGAACACCATTTATTTCGTGCTTCTCTTTTTTCCCAGCTAACTGAATGTCAGTTGGCTGAAGAAAGAAAAAATATATATATAAAAAATGGTTGCAACAAAGGAAGCCTCCGTCCCTCAAAGAGTTAATAGTTTGTTCAAGCTTTTAATTGATGATTAGGAATGATAATTAGAAAACGGATAAGATTGGAAATATCATTCTATTTCGTGTTATCAAAAGAATGTTATAAATGTAAATAAATAAAAACTAATTCAAGCTTTTTAAATGAAACCTTGTTAATATTTTCGTTGAGAGAGTTGTGGGATTTTCCCTGAAATGTTGTTCAAATCGGACAGGGTTACGTTATGTAACATTCATATAGTTATACATTCAACTCCATAGATATAGATTTATTTATCCGCATATAAATAATGCCGATGATCGAGTAACCCGCGTGTTTCAACAATGAATTCGCACCACGGCATGATATGTAATTCGATAATATGTTTTGGTAATGTTTAACATGCAAGGAAAGGCTTTATTGTGACAAGGCTGAACTCGATCCGGTAACTTGAACAGTTTTACTGGTAAGACTGTGTCATATCAGAGGAATGAAGAAACGAAAACAATGAACGCTATCTACTGGAGTTTAGGGTTAATCCACTGGTGTTAGATTTAAAATATCAACTATCAAAATATATCAAAACAGGCAATTGCTTCGTTCAAATAAAGAAGAGTTGAAGCAATTGTCACCCGTCATGCCTTGACGGGTGACTTTCTAGTTTTCAAATAAAATGTCATAAGTACAAATGTACATATTTTGTTGAAATATATTACAAAGCTTTAATAGTTTATTAAATTATCGCATGCATTTTCTAAGTAATTTCTAGAACAGTTTTCGTTTTCCGTTTTTCTTTTATTGTGCCCTTTTTATTAATAGAAAATATATCACTTATTTTCAGGAGGACAGAGGTTCACCCATATTTGGAAACTTTATATGTGATAACTTTCAGTTTAATGTTAATTTACAAACTGACAATAATTAATTTACCACTTAACATAAACTTTTTGTTAACTAATTTTAACTAATGACTCTATTAATTTAAATTATTTAATTAATTTTAGGTAATTATCATATTTTAATGATCAGTTTTAATTGGATTTATCTTAGTCTTGTTTAATTATCAGCTACTAATTCTGCTTTAGCATGCCTCCTCTTTTGAAGTTCGTGCAACCTAGGACCCCCCCCTCCCCTTAACAAAGTTCTAGCTACGTGCCTGCTGACATTCTGTTTAACTTTAAAATGACTGCAATGTATTTATTTTAATGCTCCTGAAAATAGATCTATTTTATTTTTATCCTTTTTAGTAATATCAAACAACCCAACTCTTTTGATTTTTAAGACTGATAACATATTTTATTGATTTTGTTCATTATTCTTTTTTACATAATTTAGTAATGCTTGGACCTAAATTTCGAAAATAATTGCCTATTAATCCAAAAATACATCAATTCAAAACAGAAGAGGAAAGCATTAAGGTTAAATTCTTGATAAAAGGACCAAGATGATGTAGAGGAAATAGAAATAGTTTACTTCTTACAGCTCAATAATTTTACAATGATGTGATTTATCTTACTAATATTATATATGCGAAAGTTTGTCTGTATGGATGGATGTATGGATGTATGGATGGATGTATGGATGTTTGTTACTCTTTCACGCAAAAACTACTGAACGGATTTTGATGAAACTTTACAATAATATAGCTTATGCATCAGAATAACACATAGGGTAGTTTTCGTCCCGTTATGGGGTTGAAAACCCCCTTAGGGGGGTAATAAAACATAATTTTTGTATAAATTCTCTAATATTGGGATGAAAAATACTTGCACATATTTACATTATATGTCCATCGAAAGCTCTGATTTTTCTGCTGAAGATGGCACCTGTTCGAAATTTCTAAGTAGAATAAAAAACGAGTTATGAGCTTTTTAGATCCATGTTCGAAGGCTTTCCTCAACTCAATACAGTATTTAGTGTATCATCTCAACTCCCTGTCGATAGCGACAATTGTTGTATTGTTGACTTTCTTTGCTTTTCGTGATTGTTCAAGGCTTTTCTCAAGTCAAATCTTAAAGTAAGACTTTTGCACAAGATTGGCAAATAATACATGATTTGGCTGATGATTTTCCATTTAAACGGAACTTTAGTGTAATTAATGGTTTTTATTATTATTTATGCTAATTGAACACTTACTCATTATCCAAACAACCAGCAGATCGCCAAAATTTTTGCAGAAAGATTTCCGTAGCTGATGCATTTGGCAGTTTTTTCAACGTTGCTGTTTTTGAAGCCGAAGACTACGTCATAATGTTTCTCAGCTTTCACCATGTAAACAAAATATCGCCAATCAAATAATTTTCAAAAGACTTTTTTTACTGTGTTAAATAATCCAGCAACTAAATTAGGCAAATCCATAAACAGCACAAAAACTTCCATTAATTTTCCTTTTTGCACAATTTCAAACAATCACCAAATTTTATTACTTATTTCGGTAACATTTCGGATGAAACTGTTTAGCGCCATTTTATGGTGACCAAAAATATCTCAGCATCTGGCGACGATATCTCTGTAACGAAAATTAATATCATATCGTTTTACAAAGTAAGGAAAGAATGGGGGAGCATCATCGAAGGTACCTCGAAACGACTTTCGCAAATTCGGTAAAATCGCACCAAGAGCCACAATGATTGAAATTTACCGAAATAACTAAAGCAAGTATAAGGGGATTACGAGCGCAGCTACTTTTTTTTAATCACTTCGTACTTCATTAGCCATACAGAGAAGGTTTTAGACTCCATGTTAAAAAAAAAAGTATCAACAGATTAATCTTTTTAAACATGAGAAGATTAATTTCATGTTTTTTTAAATTTGTATATGCTTAAATATAGTGCTTTCGTTTCTAAATCAATACTACTTTGTTCTTTATACTTATTGCTATTTTATTTTATGGGTAAGGAAGAAACTCGATTTTTAATCACGTCAAAAAGATGTGTTTTAAATTCTTTTACTTAAAACAGAAAACAAAAGCAAGTAACGATTTTTTCTAATAATTATTACTGACCCAGGCAACGCCGGGTATTTTTGCTAGTTTTTAAATATTGAAGAAAAAGAAAAGATTTTCAAATCCTCTAGCAATTAAAAAAAATATGAGGGTAAAAGAGGCTATCGATAGAAAAAAAATCTTATTTTCATTGCTTTTCTATTGCGTAGTTTTATTTACAAATTTTAAAGCTGTTAGACATTCGTTGAAGGTCAAACACATTTATAGATGCTACAAAAAAATACTATCAAAAGAAATGCTGCAGAGTTGCAATCACCTACAGTTTTTGTTATTTCATATACTACAGCTAGGGCACACTGAGGGTATAAACTACTTGAACAAAATACTAGGTAGCACAAAACTAATATTTTGATGTTACAAATCCATCTTTATATACGTTTTGTATTGCCCTTGCTTTTAAACGTCATAATTAGCTTATAACTATATTATTAGATTATAACTTATTTATAACTGTATTTTGTAGTAATTTTCTATATGGTCTATTATTTTGGGGGTCCTCATAGGCTGAGGGTCCCCTGGTCTAGCTCTAAAGGCAAAGAAAGCTCTGCTTTTGTGTACACTTATTTGTATGTTTTACTGCGTAATTCTGAACTTTTTATGTTAGGATATGTAGGAAATTCACAAATGTCAGTCAATTAGCTCACAAAGCTATTCTAATTACTCTAAATTTGTTATTATAGTAATATTTAAGAAATCAAGTGCTGTATGCCAGAAGGTTATTCATTTTTCTTTGATCCCAATTGAAATTTATGAATAATTCCCTTTGCTTTCGAAGGAGAATATTTTATTGAATCGATAGTACTTTCCCCATAGGTAGCATTCATGTCAGTCAGTTACCATGCTTTTAACATTTTTTTTAAATCATCTAAAATGCATTTTAAAAATTCAATTATACCATTAAATTCAGCTTGTAGAAATCAATAAATTTGGAGAAAATGGTTTTTTTTTTTTGAGCAATCACGATTCCTTACAGAGCCGTGTCCAAGGGGAGGGTTTTAGGGGTTAAACCCCTCCCATTGAGGAAAAAATTATAAAAAACCAAATGAAGAAAATGAACATTTAGCTTAAAATTAACTTGAATGTTGAAGTTTGTGCACAGCATTTTTTTTTTTTTAAACATTCCCAGCAATTTAGAAATGCCCTCCCTCTCTTTATGAACTAAAATCATATTTTGGAAAAACTGATGGAGGAAACGTTTAATAGGCTGTCAATACAAAGCATTCACTGCATTTAATATTGCTTCTCAGAGGGAGGTTACGATGACTTGAGCGTTTTACAAAAAGAGACAAGTGTTGCCATTATGAAGATTCATAGTAGTTGTGTTAGGTAATGTAATTTGCATCAGCAGCAAACCCATTCCTATTTAGTTTGCTAAGCGTTTTCTTAGAATATAAAGTCAGAAAACTTGGTTAAATATTTTTAGTAATTGTTTGTTGCAATAACCTGCACACTAAGCATAATGTTTGAAATATAAACAAGCAGTAAAATGAATAAATACTGAGGTTATTAACACAATCAAAATTCACTTTCTGGGAGGGGAGGGGGGTCATAACGGTCCTTATATGTGCAATACAACCTTAGAGTAGCAATAGAACTGGTAATATTACTTAAAGTCAAATTTTCTGGAAATTCAAACCATCTCCCCCCCCCCCCCCCCCCCCCACTATGTTCCTCATTGTGACCATCTATCAGAAATGAATTATTTGATACACTGGCGTTTTCCTGTAATACAGAAAAAATGAGAAAACATTGAAACCAGAACCCCTCCCTTGATGAAATCCTGGACACGGGCCTGATTCCTTATTGCTTTTATTTGACTGTTTTGATGTGCTATCATTTTATTTTCCTGCCAGCACCACCGTCAACCGGCTCCTCACGATGCTGCTCCTATAGCAAAAACCGTCTCCCGGTCACATCCATATGCTACACACACATGCATACATACACAACTACACGCACACACAACTACATACTACACACACATACACATACTACTACCTACACACACACACACACACACACACTCAAACACATACATACACACACGCATACATACAGACACCTACACATACACACAACTACCCACACACTCATGCCTGCACACGGACACAAACACATGCCTACACACACATACACATTCCCCACCACACACAAACACTCATACACACAACTACCCACACACTCATACCTGCACACAGACACAAACATACACATACCCCCTACACACAAACACACATACCCCCACACACACATAAACACACATGCCTACATACACACACACTCGTGATTGCAAAAAACATAATTTGAATTCAAGAGGTCAAAATTCAAATTATTATTTTTTTTAAATAGATATTTTGTGTTGTATGTTTGCAATATCAGTCAGTTGCCAATCTGTCAGTAATTACCAACTTGTCATAAATACTGCAAATCTTTATTTTATCAATACACTGGTCTCAGAGTATATGAATCCCATTTGTTCTAAACAGTTTTGATTCCATAAAGTGCTGATTCAATAAAGCTGGATTTTGTTCTGTTTTTGGCAATTTGATTCATTAAAGCCGTTGATTAAATATTTCACTGATTTAATTAACCGGAGTCCACTGTATCAAATCTAACAAATGCATTTTCATTGCTTGCCTTTTATATAAACTTATTTATTTGTTTTGCTGCTTATTTTTTAACATTTGCATTAGTATATTTAGAAAATTTCAGAAATGCCAGTCAGTTACCTAGATGTCAGTCAGTTACCAAGCAGTTCTAATTATTGTAATTCTTTATTGTAGCAATATTTTCCAACTCAAATGCCATAGGCCAAAAGTTTATTCATTGTTCTTTGATCCTGATTTGAATTTAATAAAAGTTCCTTTTACTTTCAAAAAAATCTCTTATTGTATCAGTATAACTTTTCACATAGGTTGCATTCATAGTCCAGGATCTGAAGGGGGTTGAGCATGAATGGAAAGGTTGACGCAGTATTATTTCTGATTATTGTTATAGGCACGATGGTGATTATGAAACCACATGTCGTCGCCCCCCTGGGTGGTCGACAACTCCGGGGGAGGGGGAAAGCAGTGGGGGAGCCGTTTGCTAAAACACTCATAACTCGCGAACTATTTGAGATAAAACACTGAAAAAAGTGGCAATCGACGCAACAAAACAAGGGTTTCATAAAAGCTAAATATGATTATGGACCTATCTTTGTTGGTTTCTGAGTAAAATTCCATTTTTCGCAAGCAAGCAAAATTTTTGAATAAAATGTGCAAAACAAACTTTTTTTTTGACCAAAATAAATTCCAAATCAAAATTGTTTGATTTTTTTTTTCAAACAAAGTGCTAAATATCATTATTCAGTTTGTTAAAACTATTTAAGTACTGTTAACGTGTTGAAAAACAAAATGACAGTAGCAAGCTCGAACACGATTTGCAGTACAGTTCAGGATCTGAAGGGGGGTTTTGAGCATGCATGGAAGACCCGACGCAAAATTATTTCTGATTAATGTCACAGGCACTATAGTGATTATGAAACCACATGTCGTCGCCCCCCTGGGTGTCGACAACCCCGGGGGAGGGGGAAAGCAGTGGTGGGGGAGCCGTTTACTAAAACACTCATAACTCGCGAATTATTTGAAATAAAACTGAAAAAAGTTGCACTCGACGCAACAAAACAAGGGTTTCATAAAAGCTAAATATGACTATGATCATATCTTTGTTAGTTTCTGAGTAAAATTCTATTTTTTGAAAACAAGCAAAAATTTTGGATAAAATGCGCATTTTTTTTCCTTTAAATTATCAAAATTATTTAACTGTTTAGGGAATCAATAAAATCTGAAATATCACTATCCAGTTTGTTTAAAATTACTTAATTATTATCAAAGCATTGAAAAGTAAAATAAAAGCAAGCTCAAAAACCATTTGAGGTAATTCACAAAAAAAAAGTTTGCTATCTTGAAGACTCGACATAAACCAAAGTAAATTTTGTGGCTCTCCTGTTTTGGCGGTTTTATTTCGTAATCTTATCAAAACAATGTCCCAGTTAAGTAATAACTTAATTATTTAACCTTTAACGCATCATAGCTGCTTAGTATGTGTCACAATGGCACTTTTTAAAAAATTAAAACATGCAAGTTTGCATGTACAAAGTAATTACGGAAAGAATAAACTATCAGAATAACCCTTTTGCAGATTTTACACCTGAGTTATGAAACATAGTGAGCGAGGCTATTGCCAACATAAGCAACATCAAAATTTCAGTGGAACGTTAAAGAGAATGTGAATAGTCTCTTATCCAGAGAAGTCCTGCAATGGCAATGTCTTCAATAGCGACTGCAAAAAAGCAAAAGAAAGCCAAAAAAACATTTAACCTGAGAAACGTTAGCTCAAAAGTGATATTAGTACATCTAAAAATCATTCCCATACAATAAGCCCAATGCTAGGTTAGGTTCATCAGAATGGTTCACTGAAGCAAAGCGAGAGGTCCGATTTCGTGAATGTAATTGAAAATGATACTTCTTGCAGCAAAACTCTAGAAGAAGCACCCTATTTTAAGAACAAAGTTCAAGTTATCGATGGAATGGACTCTGGTCCATAATGTCCCAAGCACTACTTTCAAATGCAGCAAAGATTTTTGCAGGTCTCCAAATAAAAAATAATAAAATGTTCTCTCCAATAGTCAAACTACATGAGTGGACCTTAAACACGATCGGTACATCTCACTGTCGTTTCCATAACTTAAAAACCAGAAGTTCAGGAAAGTCTCCTTCGCTTATAAAAAAATCTCTAGGTACCAAACCAGTGGTTTTGTGTCATAGCCCTTCCTGAAAATAAAAAGAACCTTTAAAAGTACATTTCAGAGTATGTAATACGTAACGTATCCGTTCCTGCATCCAATCAGCTTCTGGTGTCTGTTAACTCTGAAAACGAAAATATTATTTAAAATCTGAGAGTTAAGTAATAAATTTCTCTGAAATGCCCGAGTCCAACCAGGACAAAGCACGCAACAGAATCTATCTTCCTGCATATGATTCAGTGCAAAATAGGGGAAAAGTAACTAATAGTTTATAGATCAGAAACTAATGAATTCTTATTGGCAAACTTTGTTAAAGGACAGAGGTTGCCATTTCATGTGCTGGTGTTGTGGAAAGGAATAGAGCTTTAGGATGGCATCTAGCTTCAGGAGCACTTACGGAAAAAACATCTAAAATTTTACAAGCTTTTGATGCATTTTCCGACTGCGATTCAACAAGAAAAAATAGGAAAAAAAAAAAGTATGCTTTCGCTTTACCAAAAAAGTTGGAAACTTTTTTTTTTACACTAGAGCTATCATTAAAACAATATAACTGTTAGAAGTTGTATTATAAAAAAATTGTCAAGAAAATAGGTATTTTTTGCGAAACAATAAAGCCCCACACCTTATGATGCAGCCAGTGTTACCAGAGAGTTTAATTCCACCCTGCGCAGGCAAGAACTGTAAATAATCTTGTAAATGTTCTATTAATAATCCATCTTGCTGTAAATACTGTGCTATTAAGACTAAAGCAAAAACCCATAAACTACAAAATACTCGGAAGAGAACGATTCAACAGAACAATTACAAGTCAACAACAACAACAAAAAAAAGAGTATGATCCAGCTTTCAGAATTTCTGATATATTAATGCTTTATGTATGTATATTGATATTCTGTAATTATATTTTAATACGCATTATTTTACTAATTTTATTTAATTAGTTTTTTTAGAATTCTAGTGTATAATCCTTATATATTATTTCTGTAGCCTGTTTTTGGTTTCTACGCCAAATTTCCCTCAATTTTTGATCGATTTCTTTGATTTACGGCTAATTTTATAGCTTATGGTGCTGGCTACTGACGAAAAATAGACCCAAGGTCTAAAAATTGTTTCTTTTAGCCGAAAAACCTGTTTTAAAGAACCATAATAAGGTTTTCGGTCAAACTTATAACTTTAATTTGCGCTATGACCGACAGAGCTGAGTAGCTTGATCGGCAGAGCGTTCTCTTCGTAACCAGGAGATTACGTGTTCGGGCCCACGTCCGGACAATCTGCAACAAAAAAATTAGAGAAATATCGCGCATTACATGAACACAGAATTAAATGAATAACAACTATGAGGGAATAGAATAAATGAGAAGGAAATGCTCCTTACTGATATGAAAACATTCAGTGATTTTGTGCTAAATTACTTCGAAATTGCACGTGGTTTTTTTTTTTTTTTTTTTTTGAAGCTTTGGCTCTGGAAAGAAAATTAAAGCATAATGTAAGCGAAAATATAAGTAACAGGTTTAAGATTTCAGACTACAATAGAATTGTTTTTTGTTCAGAAAAAAAATAATAAACCGTATATTGAAATATATATTCTTCTAATGAGTTTTTGACTCTTTGTACAAATAAATAAAATACTACCTCAATTCGAAAGGTAAAATATATATTTTTTCTTCTTTTTGCTAAAAAACAAATAGCTTATCACATTTTTACTACATTCGAAAAGCTACGCTTAAAAAAGAGCATAGTTCAATTTATTTTGTATTTTAACCGTGCTGTTAAATGATGAACACGTGCTGCCATCTAAGTTATAACGGTTTAAGCAGCCTGCGATAACAAATTGTAAAAATTTTCAAAAATAAAAACATTTTTCTTCAATATCTTATCTTATATATTAATCCCCTCTCATTTTAAAACTTATCAGGCTGTCCAATGACGAAAAAAAGACAGGAAGCATCAAAACCTTGATGCTTCCTGTAGTTCTTAAGCATTTTTTAAAGCAAAGTTCTAATGCAGTTTTCCATTTTTTACGTCGCTTTCGCGGCAAAAAAAAAAAAAAAAGCCTTTGTGTGTGCTCTTATTTTAATAAAGCTTAACAGCACTGGACTTAGTTGTTTGGTTTAATTGATAAGTTTTTTTCGGTAGAGCGTTCGGCTATAAACTGTCTGAACTTCGGGCAAGCTTGGGCTGTCCGACATAATATCAAATTTATATTAGTATTACGCATTACATGTGCTCATAACATACACACCTAATAAAATAAACTAGTCGACCCGTGCGGAACTCCGCACTGTGCTTCAAATCGTTTCATAAGGCATTTCGCTCTTTAAGAGTTTCAAAGGAAGAACATTATGAAGAAGAACCGAAAAAAAAAGTAAGCGCAGAAGAGAAGGCATGTAATTTAAAGACATCAGTAACAAAACCTCGTTAAATACAACGTTGTGATAATTTGATCATCGCTCACCTTTTGGTCGTACATATTTTCAATTCAAACATAAATATCATTAAAAGTGTGGCTAGTGACTCGTGAAAAAGCAATAATTATGCATGTGAAAAAACAGGTTGTGGCAAATACAGTCCTGCACATGTCAGCATCTGACGGGAAAAAAAGAAACATTAAAGAGATATTTATTGGCACGTATTCGAATTGGCGCCATTCTGACTAACAGCCCGACACCCCAACAAACCTAGCAATTGCGCCTTCCTTTTCGAAAGCTATTCATTGAAGGAATGCGTACTAAAAAACAGCAAAAAAGCTTTTTGCCAAAATAATAATAATAATAATAATAAGATCATGCATCTGTGTTTTGTCATTAACCAGCATGATACGATTTAAAATTATTCGCAAAGCATGGAATTTGATTAAAGAATGAGGAAGATCTCACGTAGCGATTGAAACAAACATTCTAGAGAAGTAATAAATTTGATTGAAAATAAGTGTTTTTATCTTTGAATATTGAACTATTTCACATAGAAGGTTGCTTTAACCGTTACGGCTTAAATGCCCTCACATGTTTCTCTTTTAATCGAACACTTAAAATTCAAAACCAAAACCAGTTGAACTGAGTCCGTTCTTAAGTGTAATTTTTCGAACGTAGACAAAATGTATTTTTTTTTCAGCAGAAAGCAGAGGAGTAGAAAATAATTTCTTGCTAATGAAGTTGATAATACTTTTAATGCTTTCTATCGTATTCGCGCGAATAAAAAATTAAAGGTTTACTGAGTGCAACTCGTAGTTTTAATCGGGCGTAGTATTTTTTCATTTGTACAAAAGGTCGAACACTGCTATTAGAAACATCTACATTTTAGCATACAATAAAAATGTTTTTCTGCACAAAAAGGATTTCTTTAGGTAAATCTAATACTTTTTTATGCTTACATTATGTTGAGTGGTCTGGATGTAGTCAAAGAACACAGTTCGATTAACAATCAACTTATCCGAATGATAACTGTAGCCTGCATAAAGGAGTCGAAACACCAAGTAGCATTCCCACTGCATTTATTTTATTAGGTGTGTATGTTATGAGCACATGTAATGCGTAATACTAATATAAATTTGATATTATGTCGGACAGCCCAAGCTTGCCCGAAGTTCAGACAGTTTATAGCCGAACGCTCTACCGAAAAAAACTTATCAATTAAACCAAACAACTAAGTCCAGTGCTGTTAAGCTTTATTAAAATAAGAGCACACACAAAGGCTTTTTTTTTTTTTTTTGCCGCGAAAGCGACGTAAAAAATGGAAAACTGCATTAGAACTTTGCTTTAAAAAATGCTTAAGAACTACAGGAAGCATCAAGGTTTTGATGCTTCCTGTCTTTTTTTCGTCATTGGACAGCCTGATAAGTTTTAAAATGAGAGGGGATTAATATATAAGATAAGATATTGAAGAAAAATGTTTTTATTTTTGAAAATTTTTACAATTTGTTATCGCAGGCTGCTTAAACCGTTATAACTTAGATGGCAGCACGTGTTCATCATTTAACAGCACGGTTAAAATACAAAATAAATTGAACTATGCTCTTTTTTAAGCGTAGCTTTTCGAATGTAGTAAAAATGTGATAAGCTATTTGTTTTTTAGCAAAAAGAAGAAAAAATATATATTTTACCTTTCGAATTGAGGTAGTATTTTATTTATTTGTACAAAGAGTCAAAAACTCATTAGAAGAATATATATTTCAATATACGGTTTATTATTTTTTTTCTGAACAAAAAACAATTCTATTGTAGTCTGAAATCTTAAACCTGTTACTTATATTTTCGCTTACATTATGCTTTAATTTTCTTTCCAGAGCCAAAGCTTCAAAAAAAAAAAAAAAAAACCACGTGCAATTTCGAAGTAATTTAGCACAAAATCACTGAATGTTTTCATATCAGTAAGGAGCATTTCCTTCTCATTTATTCTATTCCCTCATAGTTGTTATTCATTTAATTCTGTGTTCATGTAATGCGCGATATTTCTCTAATTTTTTTGTTGCAGATTGTCCGGACGTGGGCCCGAACACGTAATCTCCTGGTTACGAAGAGAACGCTCTGCCGATCAAGCTACTCAGCTCTGTCGGTCATAGCGCAAATTAAAGTTATAAGTTTGACCGAAAACCTTATTATGGTTCTTTAAAACAGGTTTTTTCGGCTAAAAGAAACAATTTTTAGACCTTGGGTCTATTTTTCGTCAGTAGCCAGCACCATAAGCTATAAAATTAGCCGTAAATCAAAGAAATCGATCAAAAATTGAGGGAAATTTGGCGTAGAAACCAAAAACAGGCTACAGAAATAATATATAAGGATGCAGTGGGAATGCTACTTGGTGTTTCGACTCCTTTATGCAGGCTACAGTTATCATTCGGATAAGTTGATTGTTAATCGAACTGTGTTCTTTGACTACATCCAGACCACTCAACATAATGTAAGCATAAAAAAGTATTAGATTTACCTAAAGAAATCCTTTTTGTGCAGAAAAACATTTTTATTGTATGCTAAAATGTAGATGTTTCTAATTCGGAACTCCAGCGCTCGAATACGCTACCTTGCGGTGATTTATAAAACTGCGTCTGCACCTAAAACATTGCCACGTTGCGCATCACGTGTGTCTGTTGACGTAAACACAGGCAGTTTGTTCTGAGTATTTATTAACGCAATCGATGTGTCTTAGTTTGCATTCAGCTACAGAAATTAATTCGTCCCTTAGTAGTATTCTCGAGCTTCTCAAAATAATGTTAGTTTTTCTTATTTCTTTCAAAAAAGTATTAAATGGTGGAAGCGTAAACAAGAAAACTCTGGATTAACAAAATTGGATAACGTTATACCAGGTAAAAAATTTTTATTGTTTTGTATGAATTTGTAAGAATATGAGTTTTTTTTAATCTTAAATTAATTTAACTAATCATATTTTACAGCAGCATTTAGTTGGAATGGACAGTATGCAAAATATTTTCTTGAATATATTATCGTAGAACAAAATGAATAACCGAGAAAGAATTTACTTTATTCCTTTTATTCTCAGCTGAAAGGTTTCGCCAAATTTGTTTAGGGTTATAGTAGTTTTAGTATTGTGCAAGCAAAGTAGCCTTGGCGAGTTTTCGCGTTTTTAGTTAAACCATTTTTAATTTTTATCATGAGTGGAATAAAATGATAGTAAGATTACAGAATTCGATAAGTAAAAAGAAATAATGGTCAATCAACTGAAAAGAAAACTACCACCATATATAAACTGTGAGTACACATTTTATTTATTTTGTTCTGAGTGAATTTGAATAAATATCAGTTTTTCAATTCGATGAAAAAAAAACGAACTTAACAACATTGACTGGACACTTTTCTTTAACCTAATTCCACATAAATGATTTAAATAAAATTTGTTACTACAGTATCCTACTGAAATAGACAGTATGCAAATAAATTTTCTTGAAAATATTTATCGCAGAACAGATTGAAAAATCCAGAAAGAACGTTAAGAATTTGAACAATAAAAAATAAAAGTTCGCCAAAAATCTGTTTATAGTGTTATGGTTTTAAAATTATGTGAAAGAATAATGTATCTTGACAAGATTTCGCATATCAGGTAAATTATTTCCATGACGAATGAATTAAATGCATGATTTCTTTGGATATCCAATCATATAGTCATAGAAATAAATTATCTAGTGTTAAACGTTACTCTTGACAGTCTGCCACGTATGTGCACTATGTGACAAAAATGTCAACAAATGCTGGAAATGTCACGAAACTGAACTTAATATGTACTAATGTATAGAAAAAAACGGTACAAAATGAAAATGCCGTTCGAAGCGAACCAAAAATTTATGAATTCCGAATTCAACATCGTGAAAATGGCTGCTTCAGAACAACTTACTGTGTGTTCTACATTAATTGTTTACTTTCGCAATACTTTTTGGTTTCTAATCTCTTTCTATATGGGTCAGAATATCCACAAGACTTTGAAAAATCTTTTCAAACGAATAAAGCGAAAAAATCATACATACGAACAAAAATCACAACACTTTTAGCATTTTCTTCGCTACCACATGCGTTTGTTTTAGTTTTCAATTCCGCCATTAAACAGTGACTGCAGTGCCCCCTATAGTTCGTTGGAGTTGCGAATAGCAGTGTTCGACCTTTTGTACAAATGAAAAAATACTACGCCCGATTAAAACTACGAGTTGCACTCAGTAAACCTTTAATTTTTTATTCGCGCGAATACGATAGAAAGCATTAAAAGTATTATCAACTTCATTAGCAAGAAATTATTTTCTACTCCTCTGCTTTCTGCTGAAAAAAAAATACATTTTGTCTACGTTCGAAAAATTACACTTAAGAACGGACTCAGTTCAACTGGTTTTGGTTTTGAATTTTAAGTGTTCGATTAAAAGAGAAACATGTGAGGGCATTTAAGCCGTAACGGTTAAAGCAACCTTCTATGTGAAATAGTTCAATATTCAAAGATAAAAACACTTATTTTCAATCAAATTTATTACTTCTCTAGAATGTTTGTTTCAATCGCTACGTGAGATCTTCGTCATTCTTTAATCAAATTCCATGCTTTGCGAATAATTTTAAATCGTATCATGCTGGTTAATGACAAAACACAGATGCATGATCTTATTATTATTATTATTATTATTTTGGCAAAAAGCTTTTTTGCTGTTTTTTAGTACGCATTCCTTCAATGAATAGCTTTCGAAAAGGAAGGCGCAATTGCTAGGTTTGTTGGGGTGTCGGGCTGTTAGTCAGAATGGCGCCAATTCGAATACGTGCCAATAAATATCTCTTTAATGTTTCTTTTTTTCCCGTCAGATGCTGACAGGTGCAGGACTGTATTTGCCACAACCTGTTTTTTCACATGCATAATTATTGCTTTTTCACGAGTCACTAGCCACACTTTTAATGATATTTATGTTTGAATTGAAAATATGTACGACCAAAAGGTGAGCGATGATCAAATTATCACAACGTTGTATTTAACGAGGTTTTGTTACTGATGTCTTTAAATTACATGCCTTCTCTTCTGCGCTTACTTTTTTTTTCGGTTCTTCTTCATAATGTTCTTCCTTTGAAACTCTTAAAGAGCGAAATGCCTTATGAAACGATTTGAAGCACAGTGCGGAGTTCCGCACGGGTCGACTAGTTTTATATTTATATTCGTTTTCATAAAAGCTCAAAGATGCTTCTCATTTTTTATATTTATTTGGAACATATTATTTTTTGTATCATTGTTCTTTGTTGGGTAAATTATAAAAAAACAATATCCGCAAAACAATACCCTCAATATTCTTTTGTGCAAATTGAAAATATAAATTAATAGAAATAAATTAAAACCATATTTGAATTGAAACTACTGTGGGCCTAGTTCCCTAGTTCCTCTCAAATTTAAAGCAGTATATAACAAAATTAAAGCTATAATTGAATACTTTGCAATTAGAATAAGTTTGTAAAATGAAGAATGAATAGTTCGTCATAAGGATAATAAGGCTATTTTTTTCTCCTTAGCATACTGCCGTTTTATTCAATGCGCTAATTGGAAAAATATCTTCACCTAATACCAGTTAGAAGGGCAAAGAAGGAGGGAAACACATTTAGGAGCGTCACTTGTATGAAAAAACAGCTCGGAGAGCAGAAAAAAGCAAGCCCATGTGAATGAAAAAAAGGTTTCTTACAAGCTGCGACCCTCTTTTGGCTTTAATTTTAAATGTCTGGAAAAGGGATTTACAATTTTATGGATTTATCGCATCTCACACATACTTTTATTTACTTATTTTTCTGCTTGGAACTAATATGAGTGGAATTCTCGGAATTTCTGAATAGAGATTTTAGTTTCAAGTAGCACACAGCACAGATCAGTTGGTTTTGGGTGAGTTGATAATAAAAGTTCTGAATTTGTCCAAAACTTGTACAAATCAGCTTCAATTGGGTGAGATCTATTCAATTTTCTTCTTTGTTCTGATAGTTGGCTAAAGTACTAGTAAGTATTAATCCTAAAATAGTTTTTTTTAAATTTATTTCCTATGTTAAAGTATTCTATCGAGCAAACAAACTTGAATTATTTCAGTTTGGCGTGGTATATAAATTTTAAGTCCTTATAAGCATAGCGGCTACAATACCTTAAAAATGACCAAACTATTCATTTTGTTTTTAATTTAAAAACTTCGGGTTGTTTCAAAAATTATGGGAGTTTCAATGCTCTAGCTTAATTATTTAAAAAATTATTGGCTTAAGCTTATACTCACGCGAGTGTGTGTTTCCTCAATGAACTTCTTTTTGAGCAATCACCAATTGTTTATTGTTTTCACTTGATTGTTGAATGACATCCGTCCTTTGATTTTATTTTTCTATGCTAATAATGCAGTTGCCCATGTGCTTCGGAATTGAATTATTTTCAACGACTCTTCTAGACTTCACACAATCCTTTTTACATGAAAACAGTATCCAGCACACAACATCCAGCGCATAACATCTAACCCCTGACAGTCATTTGAATTTTGACGTCTTGAATTCAAATCATGGTTGTGATAAAAGACTTTAGTAGAAACAAGAAACCCAATGAGTAGGGTCCTATCGCAATTCGCGATTGAGAAAAGCACAGTTTGAGATTTCAAGATATCAAAATTCAAACTTTTTTGCTGTTGGTTTTGTGTGTGTGTGTGTGTTTTATGTTATTGGATTAGCTAAGGATTGTTTTATATTAAAGATACAGTTTCAAAGTAATACGTTTTGCAGTCAGTACAATATATTTAACCAAATTGTGCATTGGATAAGCACTTTATAAAATGTTGAGAGTTTTGTATATCCTAATATACAACATTTACTATGGAAGTTTTATGATTTTTTACACAATTAACGACTGAATATTTTTAATTAATAGGATAAGCAAACGAATGCACAGCTTTTAGAAATGATTATTATGATTATTAAGCAGAAAGATTTCTGAAATATGTGCAAAAACAAAAAAAGCAGGAAATTTTTTTATAAAATTGAAATACTCTTAAGTGTTTTGATTTTTTTTAATGGCATTAAAAAAATTATTGATTTATCAATAAACACAAAGATTTCAAAAAATTACATATTTTATTGAAATGCAAAAAAAAAAAAAAAGAATTGAACTATGAATGTGATGTGACCCCTAGGTATTGTGATGTACTTTCACACAATAAAACTTAAAGATAATTCTAATTTTGAAAAAGAAGAATGCATAGGCAATTAAGAAAACTTTGTTTCTAGAAAAAATATCGTTACGTTTGTAATTTGATTAAGGAAGCATAGCTAAATTGAAATTAATGCTGCTGCGTGATCAACTCATCATGTTTGTATTAAGAGTGTAATAGTAGTTTGATTAATGGTGTGTGTTGTTTATTACTAGTTGCATGGGTTGGGTGCCTTTAAATTTAGATTGTTTACATTGAAATAAAAAAAATAATCAAGTAGATCATTTTCTAAAACCACCAATTTCAACTTTGACGTTTGAAGAACCACGAAATAAAGAAACTGCAAAAAGACTACACTCGCATTTTGTTGCTTAGAATTACTAACTATAGTTCTCTTCATTTCATCTGTATAAATATTATTGTGAACACTTTACACAGCGGGACCACCCGCTAAATAAAGACACTAGCCACCACTCTTCCCTGGTTCGTAAGTGCTACCTTTGATATACTGTTCTGATATTATTGTTCCTTTGAAATTCTATTGTCCAAAGATTTATTGACATAATAAACAATGCTTTCGATCAGCGAAAAGCTAATGGTGGACAGTTCCTGAACTCTGCCCAGTATGCAGACAGACTATTGAGATCCTGGGAAACTACTTAGAAAAACCATCCTTGGTTTTTCTAGAGGTTTTTTTCTTTGGATAGTCAATAGATTTTGTAAATACTGTAAAAGCATTTATTTTCCCTAGCCCGTCATAGTCGCAAATATTTTTTTTCGTTTGGATTCTTCAACTCCTGACACTTCAATTAAAATTTGCAAAATTTTCATTTTTGCAAAGTCACCGACACAGGCCCGACGTGAAGTCATGACAGCCTAGTCGGAA
The DNA here is from genome assembly GCF_026930045.1 of Uloborus diversus. Classification (NCBI taxonomy): domain Eukaryota; kingdom Metazoa; phylum Arthropoda; class Arachnida; order Araneae; family Uloboridae; genus Uloborus; species Uloborus diversus. The sequence continues at coordinate 58,809,084 of NC_072734.1, read as the reverse complement.
ACAAGGTACCTGTGCCTTGGAGGGGCTCGATGACACAGCGGGGGGGGGGGGACAAAAAAGCAAACTAAAAAAAAATTCTGACTAAGCTAAAACGTACCAATTATTACACATTACAATGATTAAAATATATTTGAGTTTGTCTCGGTTAATGCAAAATCAGCATAAAATTTAATGTGGAGATTAATAGGTGTTTGCTTCTACCCTCAAGAGAGGGCGCCACCAGTAAAGAGACTTTAAAAAATATGTATTTTTGTTTTGTGTATGCGTTGGCGGGAATGTGAGGAGAGTCTGTCTGGAATCGAAGAAGATGGTTAATGTTTGGTGGTGTAAATAAATCGAATAAATCTAGAAAAAAACCCCGAAAAGGAGTCATCTATTGCGTTTAATGTTTTCAGAGTGCAAGTTGGTGAGTTATTAAACTTAGCTATCCAGGAAAAAGGGTAAGCCAATCATTTTATTATTAAATGAACTTACAAATCAAAACATGGAGTGGCGCCCGAACAGGGACGGTAGGAGCAAACAATAGGAAAAAACAATTTTCAGATGTGTTGTGTACAACTTAAACTGCATAAAAGTAAAATAAACAATGTAATAAATGCTCAAATTTTCAAAACGTTGCAAACATGTGTTTTGGAATTGAAAGGAACTCCTTTTTAGTACAAAATAGCTGGTTCTGGCTCTCCTAGGATATCTTTTTATTCATCATATGCTCACATCTTTCTCAGTGAAAAGAGGTTCCCAGAAAAACCAAAACATGTGTCTGCATTTTGTTTCACATTCGAGCATTTAACGATTTTATTTTAGGCAATATATTCATTTATTCAAAAATTGCGCCTTCAAACAAATAAGAATTATATGAGTTTGGATTCATTTCTTCCATTCAGTTTGTTAAAAATAATAAATACACTGATCGACATTGAAAATACAACACCAAGAAGGAGTGGTCAAAAAGTGATGAAATTTGGAAAAAAGACAGAGACAGCAAGGAATAATAAATGATCTTAATTTCAAAATGATAGGCCGAATACAGAGCGAGAACAGCGTCCGCTCAGTAGGATGTAGGACCACCGTGGACAGCGATACACGAAGAAACACGTCTAGGCATAGAGTCAATAAGGGTGCGGATGGTGTCCAGAGGGATGGCTCTCCATTCCCTTTCAACCATTTGCCACAGTTTGTCTTCTGAACAAGGCAGGGACAGAGTCTGCAAACGGCATCTAATCACATCCCACACATGTTCGATTGGTGACAGGTCAGGAGAGTATGGTGGCCAGGGAAGCATCTGTGTGCCTTGGAGAGCATGTCGGCAGATGCGAGCACTGTGTGGTCGGGCGTTATATTGCTGAAAAATTGCATTAGGTAGTCCATGAAGGTAAGGAATCGCCACCGGTCACAGCACATTATCCAAGCATCGTTGGACCGTCATAGTGCCCTGAAAACAAACTAGAGGTGACATGGAATTTTACGCAATTGCACTCCAAACCATTATGCCACGTTGTCGTGCGGTGGGACATTCCACAGCTACTACCGGATTAGATCTGTCTCCACGTCAATGCCACACACGTATGCGGCGACTATCACTGGATAAACAGAAGTGGAATTCATCTGAGAACACGACATTTCGCTATTCTGTCATCCACGTTGCTCTAGTCCGGCACCATACTAAACGTTGCTGTCTATGTTGTGGGGTCAATGGCAATCTTCTTAGCGGACCCCATGATTGCAGACCACGTGTGACCAAACGACAGGAAATGGTTCTAGTTGACACGGAAACATTCAGAGTATCTTGCACCTGCTGTAGAATCGAGGAACAAGTGACTTGTGGGTCTGCTACAGCTTGTCGCTGGACGTGTCGATCCACGCGTTCTGACGTCACTCTGGCTGCCCCTGCACCTCTCAATCTTGCCACATTTCGTTGTTCCAACCATCTTCGGCGCAGCGATGCACCGTGCTCGCATCCATGTAGGCATCAGCTGCGATTTGACGTACGGACCAACCTCCCCTTCTCAGTCCGATCACCCTACCCCTCGTAAAATCGTTTATGTGCTGGAAGTGCACATTTATTGCCCATTCTGCAAGTTCCTTCCCTTATATCTTACTTCACGTGCGTCGGAGAGTTGTGCATTTCACATCATTTACATAACTCAGTGATGTACGTCTACTCTAAAATTTGCATAAATTTCTGAACACTCCTTCTTGGTGTTGCATTTTCAATGTTGAGCAATCCGAGCAACTCCGACAAGAAAAAATAGCTGCCAAGAAATGTTACTAAAATGCAACGACATGGTTTCTAACAATGTATACATGGCTTCTTGTTTTAAAATGGCGAGAAAAGTCTTTCAAGTAATAGTCACACACTTTTCTTCAGAATGCAATCTCAAATGTGCTCTTAAATTCGAAGCTTGAGAGAATGCCTTTGAACAGAATTCACAGGAATATGGCTTTTCGCCAGTATGATACCTCAAATGTGTCTTCAAGCTTGATGTTGTACGAAACACCTTTAGACAGTATTCGCACGAATACGGCTTTTCACCTGTATGGATTCGTATGTGCTTTTTTAAAATAGAAGACAGAGTGAATGTCTTTGAGCAGTATTCACACGAATAGGGCCTTTCGCCAGTGTGTATTCTCCTGTGTTTCTTTAGGTATGAAGACTCATGAAAAGACTTCGAGCAATATTCACATGAATATGGCTTCTCGCCAGTATGATACCTCATATGTGCTTTTAGGTACGAAGAATCAATAAATGACTTTGAACAAACTTCGCAAGAAAACGGTTTTTCTTCCGGAAAATGGATTTTAATATGCCTCGACAGGATTGTAGTCGTTGAAAATGCCTTTGGACAATATTGACATGAATAGGGTTTTTCCCCAGTATGGACTCTAATATGTGTTTGCAATATTGAAGCGGAAGAAAACAACTTTGAGCAATGTTCACACGAATGCTGCTTTCCACCGGTATGGACTCGAATGTGTGTCTTTAAATGAGAGGCAGCAGAAAATAAGCTTGAACAATACTGACAAGAAAATTGTTTTTTGGAAGCATGGTCTCGCATCATGTCTGTTAAAATCTGATTCCATGCAGTTTAGATCACTGCTGCAAAGAAATGATAATTAGTATGCATTAAAAACAGCAACAAGCACAAATGGCAGAGATTATTTCACTTATAAACTCAAAAAACATTTTGATGAAGAGAAAAAAATGAAATGAATAAAATGTCAAAGAATTACATAATATGAATGCTTTTGAAGAGGCTACCTCCCAATCAAAACTATTACCTATGTTGTGGCCATCACGAAACTTTCTTCTATATCTTTCTTATGAATCCTGATCCCTCCCCATGCTTGATGAGGAAGCACTATGCCCATCGAAAACAAAATTACACACGCAAAAACTTGACGACCATCCAAATTCCTGAATTATCGCAAAAGCATGAAAAAAAATCAAAAAGAAAATTGAAAGTTATTTTAAAAGCCTTGCTTAAAATAACTAAATATTTTATTTGTTAACAAACACAAGATGGCAACAGTTAAAAAGTTTCAATCAATGAGATTTTCTGGTCATTTTCCAACAATTAAAATAAACAACAGTCTATTACGATTTATCTTTCTCATTGTTGCAGTAATAAAGGTATTTTTATTTGCACAAAAAAAAATCAGACCTTCTCGGAGCGATTGGTGCCAAAATTGAATCAACGCCTGTTCATGTTTATTCCAAATTTCATCCAAAATAAAGCATTACTTCTCGAGTTATAGCACTCCCAATGAAAAAGACAACATTCGATTGCACCACCCCTTTTTCAGCTATTGACGTGAAAATCGAATCAGCTCTTGTTACCCCTTATAAGGCAGCACTTCCCAAAGTGTGTTCCACGGAACCCTTGGGTTCCACCGAAGTATAAGAAGGGTTCCGCCGTGAGTTAGCCGTTGCATAAAGTTTCCCCTAGTTTCAAGAAAAATGAAATAATCTATACCAAGGAATTAAAATTTCGGTGACTTGAGGTAAGTTCTTGATGAAGCTTCAGAAATAGTTTATTTTGTCAAATCTTGTTTTCACCAGTTAAGAGTATTTAGCAAGATTTATGAAGATATGGGTAGGGAGCAAAAATTACAACTTTTTCATATGATAGATGCTGGCTATCCAAAACCAAAGTTTTTAAAAAGTTGAATGAACTTTCGAATGAAATGAAGGTTTTTTTAACTGGAGCAAAACGCATCAATATTTTGAGCTGTTTTCAATGTTTCACATGAGGAACAACAGCGGATAAATATTTTGTCAACTTATTTGGTGAACTGAACCACAAGTGACTATTTTAACTACTGTTTTCTCTTACATTAAAATTACTTTGAATATGATGAATTAATGAGTTTAACAATTTGAATTAGTTCTATAATGTTGTACGATTTTGTAACTTTCATTCAGTGCATAAAAACAATGTATTGGCTTATCCATATTTAGCAGAACCGAATATATATATTAGGTTTGTCTGCCAAATATGCAGTATACTAAATACCAACCGAATATTTGCTGCATCTCTAACAGTCAAATATTATTAGTTTTAATGCTCAATACATTTGATAAGAACAAAACATATAAGAATCATTCACTGCATGCTCATCCAGTATGAAATATGCCATGTTTTCCTTGCTACTCTGAATATGCCACTCTGTAAAGCTCTCGGAGGTCCTGATATATATCTCAAATCTCAATTTAGTGCACCAATCTCATTATTGCTGTAATGGAGTCTAAACAAGTCCTTTTCACAGAAATTTTAATGTAATCACTCCATTTATGACATCAACTCACTATAACGGCCACAAATACTGAATCTCTGAAAATATTTTTCCTTTCCTTTTTTGACTATAAGTTATCCATTTACTTTTATCATTATTGCTTTTCCTCTTCAGTATCCCTCTGTGTGTAATAGAGCATTACTGGTTAGGGTCATTTCATAGAAATGTCAACCTCAACCTTAGAAATTTTTTTTACACAAAGCCCTAATTGTGACCTATCACTTCATTCAGCATACTTTCTAGTACATAAATCCAGTAACAGTTTGCAAAAATTTCATTTGGTGTTTTTCTTCTGGCTCTAAACATGTGAGGTTGTGGAAAAGGCTTAGCATACGCAAAAAATATGCGTCTTAAGTTTTCTTGAGTAATGTAAAAATCTTTGCAAATTTTTAAAAGAACTATGCTTATTCTAAAAGATTAGGTGTTGGCCTAATAAAAGTGACTGTTCTTTTTGAATACATTATAAGATAAGTATTTTAATTAGTTTGGTTGTTTCATTGAAAATATCTACATTACGTTAGTCATGAAAATGTACTATTTTCTGCTTAAAAACTAAACCAGATGATTGAATCAAACAGCCCTTTTTATTTTCTTACATCTGTGTCATATCTACTTAAAAAGTGCAAAATATTTATTTTAATATTAGTAGATATACAGTCGACTCTCGCTACAACGCGATTCGACTTACGCGAAATGGCTATAATGCGAGATTTTTAGGAGCAACGAATTTTAGAGCTAAAGCGAATTTCTCGCTCTCAACACGAAAGTATGTGGAAAGGAATCATGATGCTAGGAACATAATATAGTTTAGTAGTCATTCATGACTTATAACAATGTTATAAGTCATTAATGACTACTAAACATTGACTTTGTGAATGTAATTTCATTCTTTCAGCAACACTGACTGCGTAAATTCCCACGTACCTCACTATAAACATAGCTTTATTAGTGTGTATATATCGCCACTCCTCATTTTTCATTTATTTATTCTAAATATGAGGTGAGGTAAAATTGTAGCAGCTAGACACGATGTTTCATCTAAAGTTTGAAGATTGATACAAAAAGCGAAAGTTAGCGACAATTTAAGAAAATCTAAGGATTTTTGGTACGCTTGGAACTACTAGAAAGTGAGTCGAAGGTAGCACAACAATTAGGTATGGAGTGAATCTTTCATACGTATAATAAAAAGTCAACAGAAGGCAATCTGTGCAAGTTCAGGCATTAATTTTAACATGAAGCTCGCAGAGTAGTGTTTAAGCAAAATGCAAACTATTTGAAATTGGAATCTGCTCTTGTATTGTAGATAATAGATCCCCTAAAAGAGGGGTGTTACCATAGATGTAAATGTCATAAAAGTTATGCGAAGCTACTGTATTTTAAAATATATTAGAATGACGATCAGAATGCGCAGCGTAAATCACCATCTTCAATTTTCAAGTTATAAATGTAACTTATTGTATCTACTGTTCAGTGCTCTTACAGTGCAGTGTTTTATCATTACTACATACTGTACGTATTGTACTGTTTTATTTTTGTCTCTCTCCCATTGATCGAGTTTGTTCATCGTAACATTATATCTAATAATGCAGCTTTTTTAAAAATACGATAAAAATTCAGCTGTTTATGTAAGAAACGGTATATAGTTAAAAAATGGTCTAAAACAGTTTGAAAGGTGTTTAAAAATGTCTAAAATGATTGGGTATGTTAATAAAAAAACCATATACACAACACTTTTCCACAACGCAAAATTCCGATTTGCGTGAAAAGTCTTAAAACGCATCCCTCGCGTAGTTCGGGATCTGACTGTAAAATAATTAGTAACCTTCTGTGTACTTAGAAAAATGCTTTTTTAAAGATCTTTAAAAATATATTTCCAATTTAAAGAATTATTATTAAAAATAAATTTTAAAAAAAGCTGAGTAAAACAAAATAAGTACTCTGCTGAATGTGCATCAAACAAGATTCCAAGCCAAAGAATTAATAAAAAAGAAAGAGTCTTAGCAAAGAAGAACATCTCTATTTTTTAAAAAATACATCTCCTCCAATAAGTAAAATGAAGTAATGGCAGCTGGTTGAAAAACATTTGAAGATTTTACATGATACAGTGACTATAAGAGCTGCTGCAGCATATTTTAGAAAATGCATGAATGATTATTCAGAAATTTAAATATTTGCTGAGATATCTGGAATTATAATGCATTCTGCAAAAATGTTCGATTTTTTTTTCCAATATTACATTTTAATTCAGGATGCACAACACTATTAGTTCGATGAATCAGTAAACAATAACATGCCATTAAAAAGTACTATGTAGTTTCTTGTAACGATAACTAGTATACCGGCAGAATACTAGAATTTGGTGACACTATCAACTTGTTTAAAGTTAACTTTTTAAAAGAGAGATATTTAGGATTTAATTAGCCCAACCCAAAAAGAATATTATTCGGTTAGTAAAAGCAGTTTTTTATGTATTTATTTTTTTTCACACATTCAAATTCATTTAATTGAATTGAATCCTTCCATTCATTTTCTTACACTAATATAGAAAAAAAATAAAGAAATAACCATAATGCAACATAAAAAGGTTCCTAAAAAATGTAAAAGTAACATAAGAGCAAGAGAGTAATTACAAAAAGTCTTTAATGTGTATTCATTGCTTGTTATTTGATGGTTACGTTAGTCAGTTTTTCGTAAAAGTACCATTAAGGGCCAAAAAAGATTCATCTGTAATAAATCTGTAGTATATTTTTTAAAATAGACTATTTACCTCTTACAAATATATCGGGCAATTTTAAATACCTACGTAACTTTTAGAAAAATTTGCCTTGTAACATAAGCATTGTCTCTCAGGTTTGCAAAAACGTTACGTTAGTCACGATGCCTTTTTTTGGTGAAAAAATACCTGCCAGCACTTATTTTGCTTCAAATTCTTGGTAGAAACAAAAAAAAGTCGCCTTGCACATTTTAAAACTGCATATTAAACCAAAAAAAAGAAATTATTTTTACTTTCGGTGTAAGTAAAAAGAGATAGAAAATCAGCTATGAATGTTACGTTCGTCGCTATGGGATGACCTGTTATTCAAATGTAAAGTACCTACTCCAAAATGTTTCCAGACAGAATCACCCTGTGAAGGGTTCGTTAGAGTAAACATGTTTTGACAAAATTATTGACAGATCTCTCATTTGGCCCAGGGAGGACCAACTGACTCCCCCCCCCCTTCCTGGATTTTAAAAACATAATGTAATTATGCATCTCAATGTTCTTCTTTTTTAGCCTACTTTCCCAGTAAAAGTCAGAAAAAGAAAAAAAAAGCATGAAAGAAGGCTTAATGCATCTTAAAAATATCGCGAAAAACAAAAAAAAAAAAAAAAAAAAATCAAAAGTAAGTAAAATAATTAAATAAATATTGAAAAATTAAAAATCGGAAAGTAGGGTATTGAGATGGGGGAAAATGTCTATCAGTCTGTCTGTCCCCCCTAATAACTTTTGAATGAACAGTCCAATTCGAACAAACTTTTTTTTAACGGATAAATACCTTTGTGCTGAAAATTCAAAAAATCAGTAATCCAACGTCAGAAAGCACAAATATTGCAAAATATTGCAGACACGTGTTTTGGTGTTACAAGGAACACCTTTTTCAATGCAAAGAAATGTGAGCTTCTGGATGAAAAGTCATCCGAGAAAAGCAACACGGTGGAACAGGAGATAGTATAAATATCAAAAACTAGAAATTAAACAAAACAAAAAAAAGATAAAATGACACCTGGAGGCAAGATTTATTATATAATTCCATCAGGAAAAAAACCGTTAAGTAATAAATTTTCCAAGAAAACCCATAAACAATGCAAAAAGTTAAAAAATGAAACCACTCTGAATAAATTAGCAATAAATTTACCAGCGGGAAAAACTGTATGAAAGCAATGTATCAAATGGAGAAATGCATTTAAGAACAAAGTGAAGGATAAACATATTGGAATTAGTTACTCACAAAACGAAATAAGAAAGCAAAAAATGAAAAAATAAAAGTAAGAAATGTACGACGTTTACATAAAAAATAATATAAAAACTAAACCAATTTTAATAAAGGAGTCCACACAGAAGAGAAATAGGGAATTGCAGTAAGATCACTGACTAAATTAGAACGGTTCCTCAGGATGTGGAAAGATTCCCAAAAATCAAGATCCAACGAATTGGGGCATTTTTGGATAATTTGATAAGAGTTAAAATCAAAAGAATGATTTGATTCCAAACAGTGTTGGGCAATACTGGATTTATTCAGCTGTTGTTTCCTCACATAGTTTTGATGTTCTTTTAACCGAAATTTCAAAGAACGGCGGGTCTGTCCGATGTATCCGAGTCCGCAATTGCAAACAATTTTATAGATCCCACAACAATTAAGAGGATGAATAGGATCTTTGAGAGAAGAGAAAGAAAGTTTATTAATAGGAGAAAATACCACTTGGAATTGGAATTGCTTCAGAATCTTAGCAACCTGAAAACTAATACCAGGGAAGAAAGGCAGAACAACTCAATTCTTAGTGTTAAAAGTTCTATTAAGAGCAATATTTTGAGATTTTTTGCAAAGTTTTTTATAAATGGAATCAACTAAGGTGGGCGGATAGTCTCTATCAACAGCCACAGCTCTTAAATAGTTGAGTTCCGCATTAAGAAGCTCAGGTGAAGAACAAATATTCATTGCACGATAAACAAATGTGTTGAAAGCTGAATATTTTTGATTAGGAGGGTGAGATGATAATCTATGTGGGGGTAATGAAACAGCAAAAGGTTTGCGATAAACTGTAGTTTCAAAACCGGACTCAGTTCGAGAAACGAGAACATCCAGAAATGGAAGGCAATTATTCTGTTCTTTTTCACAAGAGAATTGAATATGAGGATCAATGGAATTTAAAATAGATAAAGCATCATCAATGCTTAGTTGATCGTGATTCATAAGAACAAAACAGTCATCAACATAGCGAACATAGAATTGAAACTGTAGTTTCTGAAACAACTTGAGCTCAAAGTAATGCATGTAAATATCACTAAGGATGGGGCTAAGTGGGTCTACTCTGAAGGCATAACAATGAACCCTCGACAGGAACGTTCGTAAATAATGAGTTCACATCAAAAGAAGCCATAAAAGAATTATTTGGAACGCAATTCTGAATTTCTTTGACAAAATCGATAGAGTTTTTTACTGTGAATACATTATGACTCATAAGAGAAGAAAACACAGAGACTAAATATTTTGCAAGTTTAAAAGAAGCCGTACCAATATTGGAAACAATCGGCCTGAAAGGAATGCCAGCTTTATGTACCTTAGGTAAAGCATAAAATCTAGCGCAATTAGCAATAGAAGGAATAACAGAGCGTTTAACATTTAATGGAATAGACTGAACAGACTTGACAGCAGAAGAAATAGCCTTTAACTCATTTTCACTCGGATCTTTAGAAATCTCTAAATATTATAAGCTTATAATCTGTGGGTCTGTTTGTCTGTCCCCCCCCCCCCCCTCTAATAACTTTTGAATGAATAGTCCAATTCGAACAAACTTTTTTTTGTTCGAAAGATCTCGGCGAATACACCTCATTCCTATATTTCACTTTTTGATTTGAACTATTTTTTGTTCAATTTTGAACAGTTCAAAAAAACTTAACATTAGCGCCTACGGGGAAATTTGAGGCAATTCCGAACTGTGAGGCGAATTTGCTTCCAACAAACTTTGTAGGAAAAAACGTGTATATAAAATATCTTTTTGATTTGAACAATTTTCCGTTCAATTTTGAACAGTTCAAATCCCTTAACATTAGCGCATACGGGGAAACTGAAAGTCAATGTAGATTCCGTATTTGAAGGTGGATTTACTTCAAACAAATTTTGTTGGAAACAGCTCTTGACGCCAAACTCCAGACTCCGAGAATTTAGGGGCACCTGACTCCGACTCGACTCCTGTGCCCAATAATTAATCGGACTCTGACTCCCCAACTTCGTAACTTTGGCAAAAATTTATACACAGAGGACAGATGACCGACTTCAATTTTTGGATATTCGACTCCGACTCCTTTATCCCAAAATAAGATTGACTCCGACGCTGTGGTTTTAACTGTGAAATAAATATTGTTGATATGACTTGTTTTTATTTTCACGCTAAAGTTTTAATTTAGGCATTCAGTTTTCGGCGAATAAATTCGAAGTCATTCATGTTTCTATATAAAGATATACGCAGACGAAAAGAAAATTATTTCTTTAAGATGACATTTTATTGTTTTTATTTATTTTAGTAATTGCGTTAATTCATTAAAAAATTATTTTTGGCAACAGGGGAAAAAGAAATGATTTTTTTTTATACAGTCGAACCTGTTTATCTCGAACCTGCCTATCTCGAAAACCTCTCTGTGTCGAAGTTTTTCATTTTCCCTGCACATAAAGTATTAACTAAATGTTTCTCCCATGTTTGTCTCGAATGAAATTTTCGGAAAACCTGCATAACTCGAATTTCGACTAAAGTGTCTTTCTTGAATTCCATCCTAAACGATCTTTATTGACTGGAATTTGGAGACAGAAAGCATTTTTCTTAATATTAACAGTCACATAATCCTCCAGAATTAAAACTTTCTGTACAAAAATCAAGTTTTCCAGCAATTACATCCATTCTAAAACTGAGAGGAAGGGGACATTGTTGATTAGTAAAATTGCTTCCAAAGTTTTACTTTCGAGTCATTGCTCCAATTACTTATTTTTCGAACTGTTTTCAAAACCTCTGTATCTCGAATTTTTCTTCTCTCCCGTAAAATTCGAGATAGACAGGTTCGACTGTATGATGTATTTATTTTAATAAGCTTATTAATTTTAATTATTATTTTTTCGTTTTGAAAGCTGTTAAAGAATTTTTTTAATGGAAAAAAGTGTGTTAGCTGCTTTATTTAAAAGGTGCTCTTTTTTTTTTTTTAAAAGATGAGTGAGGAATATTCCTAGAAATCAGCTTAAAATATTTAAAAAATATTTTTGAAACAATTTGCAATTTTAGCTATTTTTGAGAATATTGATCAGGTACTAGAAAGTAGTATGGGTATATGGGAAAGTAGGCTCAGTAGTTCTAGACATAACTTGCATTGAATATGTACCTTTTGGAAAACTTTGAAATTAGAGGCCTGCATTTTGCATATTTTGAGCACAAAATGTTAAGAAGGTTTCTCTGTAATGATTTGTTTATAGTAAGAAACAGTATTTTTTTTCCTTTTAACACTGAAAAAAATTGCTAAACAAATAGAAGTTTTTTAAAATAAAAAATGAGTCTTTTTAAAATTAAAGCATCAAATTAAATGCAATCCTTCGAAAAGGGGTGCCAAGATTTTTCAAAATTCGCTAAGATCAGGTATGAGCCGAAAAGCCCCATTCTCTAAAGTGACGAAATGGAAAACTGGGAATCAGGATGGGTCATTTTGCCTACAAAAAGGTATTTTTGCCAGGAAATTGAAAAAAAAAAAAAAACATGGCAAAAATAGGGGAAAAAAATGGCAAAAACCCAATTACAAATATAGTTGCATAAAGTTAAGGGGAGGTGATGATGATGATCTACTTTCTTACTTATCATTTTTTCTCTCCTCAAAAAATTTAATGAACAGTTTGATTTTCTACAGTAAGTTTCCCTAAAAATTCCTCAACACTACAGATTTTTTTGGAAATGTTGAATTGATAAACTTTTTTTTAGATTAATTTTCTAAGAGAACTTTGTAAAGTGGACTGACGTGCCCCAAGAGTGGGGTATGTTGGTCTGCCTGGTAGGGCACATTAGACCACATAGCTCAAAAAATATTTGTTATAATTTAAGTGATAAATACTATCAAACTTAGTAACTATCTTATGCTCTTTTGTGTGTAGAGTGAAAAATATCAAGTTTAAAGATCAATATAACACATAAAATTGATTTTAATTGATAAATCATCTTTATTTAAAACCATCAATAAGCATTCACCATCAGTACACAATTTTTTAAAAACCAATTATTGAATATTTGCGAGACAATTAAGGCAGATTAAAGTTAACTAAAGATGCGTCAAATAATATCTGGGGAATATAAAAGTGCTACCTTTTGAGCTTTGGAAATAGCACTTTTATTGTACTGGGTTTTGGAAGAAAATGTTACTTTCATGCAAAGTTACATCAATATTTGCTAGGGGGGGGAGAACTCTTTTTTTTCTTCATTGCATTGCATGGAACAGCTCCAGAAACAAAAGAATCCTGTTATACTAATACCATATACTTCACAGGAAAAGTACGATAAAATTGACAGCTTTAAGTTAGCATATTGTTCTAAAATCAAACTTAGATAATTTTAAGTTTGTTAAGTAAATATATTTTTGTATTCCTTTAATCAATGACTTGTTTTATTTTGTTTCGATGTAGAATACTTGTTTAGCAAAAAAAAAGATGTTTAATACAGGAACTTCATTGCATGTATTGCATAATTTACTCTTAAAAAACGGTTGTCTGCAAATTTTTAGAAGTATATTTGAAATGGTCTGAAAAAGTATTGACGTAATTTCTTTCTTTTTGACAAAAAAAGGAAAAAAATGCCAATTATCATGAACTAAAGGAACTTACTTGAAGAAAGGACTTATCCCCGCAATCATGATGAAAACCATTAAGGGGGGGGGGCAAAGGGGACAATGCTCCCCAGTTTTGGGAGGAGTTTACATAGTAACAACTTATCTTCCAAAATCTTATAACAAAAAAAAATCATGATTTTTTCTTTTTTGAAAAGGAAATTAAAGTTTATTTTTTCTTTTAAACTTAAAATAGCCGTTTCTTACAAAGTTTGAACAATACTGTACAAGTGTATAATCTACTACTCAATTTCAGAGGCTGGAAAGATTGATAGGCAAATTATTAATAGGTTCTAAAATCCCTGAAAAGAATTGGTGCAGTATAGCCTACAAGGGCTCTTGAACCAAAAACCCAATCTAACCAACCAAACCTTGAAAATAATTAGACAAGTCTTTGAAACTCCTAAGCAAAGTGTGCTTCAATTTTATTTCTTATCAAGTGTATAAATTAAGAATTGTTCAAATGGGTAGTATGTTACTCTCTTGATACCTATTCTCTAAATCTGTGCACCACTTCTTTTAAAGTATTAACTTGCATCGCAAAGCACTTTTAAAGGGTAAAACTTTAAAAAAAATTATTTGCCTATTATTTCTAATTAACCCTTATAAGACTTCAAAATGCAGAATTTTATATCCATTTTAGATAATTTCCTCCGGGGGAGTAACCCCTGGGCCCCCTAAAACTAGAGATATTCTATATATCCCACTTAAAAGGGAGCACTGTGTTAAGCGCTTATCACACGATGCAACTTTTCACCCGATTCACTCCAATACTGGACTAGTTCAATATACCTCAGGTGCTTCGGCCAAGAGCGACGTCATCATTTCTATTGTCCGCCTTTCGTCCAAGATTATAGCTTCTGAGCAATAAAGTTGGGTAGAATTGGTCTTTCGACCAATAGGAAAACATCTGAGTGCACGGGCAAATCCAACATGGCTGCCTGCTTGAATTCGAAGTAGAAGACTAAGAAATTTATTAAATAATAGACTTTATTAGCGAGAAAAAATGTCTATGGGATGTTAAAAGTCCTTTGTACTGCATGAAGATTTATAGGATTTGGTTAATGAGGGAGTATTTTCAAGGAATTGATTAATCAGCGATTGCCGAAAGCATGCATACTTCTTACATACGGTAAAGATATCCTTTTCGACGTTTATTTATTTGTTTGATATAGCGCTTCAAAAAGAAATCTTAAATGCTGTGATACCTTTAGTTTTATTGTTGCTCATGCTGAAATTTCGCCTGTAAATTTGGCTAATTCTTACATTAATTCGTAATTTTGGTTAAAGGTACATTGGCGACAGTACAGGTACAAATCGACGCCAAATGATTGTTTACATTTTACTGAATCCTTGTCAAATTATTGGAAAAAATAACAATAACCTTAATTTGATTATTTGCCGTATTATTTCTCATTGTGCGTATGTGCAAAATGTAAAACTGTTTACATTTAACAGTATCATATAAAAAGTAGGCTGATGCTTGATCTATAATTTTTATATTAAATGTTTGTGAAATAGTTTTTGAGGTGTTCTAGAATGGTGAGAAATTCATTGGCAGACTTTGTATAGATCTCAAAAAATGATTTAATTGAAAGAAAATAATTCTTAATTTCATAAGATTCAAAAACAACTTTTCATTTTGCAGTGCTAATAAATCAGTATTAATCCTGCTTGCAAATAATTATCATTTTGTCTTGCTTTTAGTGTTTTGTTGAACATTTTTGTAGTCTAGTTTCACATGCACTCGAAGAGGTTTTAGATAATTAATCTATGTTATTGCTTTATCATGATTTAAAAGTGAGTTTCTGAATCATTTTGTAAGAGAGCTGTACATAATTTTTGCTTCTCAGTTACAAGGATCCCTTTCAGCCATTCATCTGTGCAATTGAATGAAGAAGGATATGAGAAAGACCTTTCAGTTAAATCTTACCATTAAAGGCTAGCTGGTTTGTCGATATTGGCAGGTTAAATAAATTAAACTATCTGTCATATTGGTTGACTTGCTGGTAATCTTTCCATCCTTTGAGTTCCGGTGCCAAAGTAATTGAAGAAAACCACCACAAGTCATTGAGGCATTTACAATTGTAATAGTTCAGTTGGTGATGGCTATGTTTTAATTCAAGAAGAAAAAAACAAGTTTTCCCATTTGAAGAGAATTCATTGCATTTAGCCAAGAAGAAATGAAGATTTGAACCCAAGCATCATTACTTTGAAAAACCTAGAAATGTATTCCCTCTAGCAATTTTTATTACGATTTCATAGTATTTTTTTATTCTGTTGTTTTATTATAGTTTATACTATTTTTTTTTAATGAATAGTTCTTTACCCGAGTAAAGCATGATTAGAACATTTGCTATAGTTTTTATATTTAAAATAAACTTTTTTATTCAATTTGGTGTACTTGCTGTTCATGTCATTACTTTGCGAATATGTTAACAATGTTGCAACAATTATTTGGGAACTATTTGGTTTCCAGCTATTTTTTTTTAACAATCCGGTATCTGATCCAGCCAGCCCACACCGTACGGGATATCTGACAGATATTTGCAGGAAATCCAGTAGTTAATCTGATATTGATATGGGGGTTATCCGGTATATATGTGGGGATTATCCGGTATGAAGTGGGGTTTGATAGAAAATTTTCAATTAAATGGGATGATGTAATAACTTTTCATGTTTCCTTCATCAATTTTTGCTTTTAGTAGTTAAGATAATAATTTGCATTTTTTAAGACTCTACCTGAATCTTTTGAACACAGTAAGATTTCTTAAAGTTGATTTTTTAATTATGGGTTTATTAATTTCTTTTTTAAAAATAAACATCTTTAGCACAACTCTTAATAATGTATTTTAGATGTTAATTTGCACTTTTTATGACTATGTAGGGGAAAAGGGGGCACATTTGAACACGGGTCACATGTGTACATGGTATGTTTTACTAAGATAACCTCAAGCAAAAAATATTTAAAATTCTCAAATATGACAGTACCAGTCCTACCTCTTGGTGATATAATCTAAGTTTTAGCGGGTGTTGAATATAATTTTACTAATGTCCTTTCCTTGTAAAAACATATTTTAAACTAATTATGGAGCTCAACTTAGCTGTTGCAAATCATTATATGAACATGCAAGTGAATTTATGACATAACTTTTTAAATTGAATCAACTTCTTTTGAAAGTCAGCTGTAAGGTAGATAAGATGGGGTACTTGTGAATATAACATCTTCTGGCACATGTGAACACTTTGCATACCTCTTCCATAATACCTGTATCTCAGAGCCAGACTGATGTAAGTCCAAAAATTGTGATTTTCAATTCGTTCATTATTATATTGTACATAGAATCCTATTCATTCTGCATCGAGCCATGTAAATGCAATTCTAAAAAAAATTACATTAATTTGAATTTTTGGCATGTTGAATTCAAATTATGTTTTTCGCAATCACGAGCTTGTGTATGTATGAATGCGCGTGTGTGTTTGTGTAGGCGCATTATGTGGGTGCGTGTATATGTGTGTATGTATGCATGTGTGAGCGTGTTGTGTATGCAGTGCTGTGTGTGTAGGCTTTCGTGTGTGTGTATGTAGGCATATGTGTTTGTCTCTGTATTGAGCGCATGTTCAATCTTTTGTATGCGGCAGACAAAAGTTTTCCTCTCACCTCTAAAGTTACAATTATATGACTTACGTTGTTCTGACCTGAGGTATAGATATTAATATTAGGGTTGAAAACACTACGTGCTGGTGTCAGAGTACAACTAGTTTTAGGATACAGGAGTCAGAGAACCTAAAATGTTTTCAAAAAATTCTGTGTACAAGCATGGAGAAAGAAAATCATTGAATTAGTAATTTAAACTTTTTCATTTTTTAAAATATTTGACCTGAATAGGGAAAAAATAATCTTTTACTAATAATAAAGCTGAAAGTCTGTGTCTATCTCTGGATCTCTGTACGTCTGTTACGCGCATAGCGCCTAGACCGCTCAGCTGATTTTTATGAAATTTGGCGCGGAATTAGTTTGTAGCATAGGGATGAGCACCTCGAAGCAATTTTTCGAAAATTCGATTTTGTTCTTTTACTATTCCAATGTTAAGGACATTTTACCAAGGAAATTATCATAACATGGAACCGTAACATTTGAGAGTAAATGAACATATAGCAAATTGGCGAGAAATTCATCATCCATTATTTGTAAATATACAGGCGAACCAAACCACCTTTTATTTTTCTACTACTGGCAAAGTCGTGCGAGTACCGGTAGTCAATAAAGTAAGACAAAAGGGATGAAAGTAAGGAATTTCTGCCGAAGCTGCAGAGTGGGAGTACGACTAATTTTGGGGGTACAGGAGTCGGAGTTGGAGGCCCTGAAATTTTCTCTAGCATTTCTTTGTACATGCATGGAGAAAGAAAATCATAGAACTAAATTATTCAAACAATTTTTCATGATGTACATTTTTAATCTGAATAGGGAAAAGTTAATAAATTAACTTATGAAGTAAAACAAAAAAAAAAAAAAGATGGAAGTAATGAATTTTTGCCACAGCTGCGGAGTCGGATTACGACTAATTGTATGGTACAGGAGTCAGAACTAGTAGCTCGTCATTTCCCTTCAATTCCGCAGCATTAGTAAAACCATTTGCATTTCAAATTCCTTTCATTTTGGTTCAGTCATGTTTATCTCTTGTATCAATATTCAGGTCTACGAGATATGGCATTTCAGTTTTAGTGATAGCTTTTTTATCTATTCCTTGATACCAGAAATTGAGAATTTATTCAAAATCTGCACAAATCCCCCCCCCCCCCCTTAATTTTTTTTAGGTGATAAAAAATAATGTTTTCTGTCATTCTGAATGTTAAAAAATTTTCAATTGTTCAAAAAATACTTTTAAAGTAGTTAAATTGACAAATACCTTTTCTATATGCATGTTCATCACCAAGAACTTTTTCCAACTAAGTTTGTTTGAAGCAAATTCACCTTTAAGTTAGGGATTTATCTTTGCCTTAAATTTTCCCTTAGAGGCTAAAGTTACATTCCTTTGATGCGTAAAAAATGAAACAAAATATATTTCAAATCAAAAAGTAAAATCTGGAAATGAGGTGTGGTCGCTGAAATTTTTCGGACAGAAAGTTTGTTCAAATCTGACTATTCACTCAAAAGTTATTATGTGTGTGTGTGGGGGGGGGGGGGGGGCAGCAGATTTCTAAATGCATTCTGTGGGGAAAAAAACCTGTTTGTTATTATAAAATTGATATAAAATTAATTTACTTCAGCTGTTAGTCTTTAGTTAATTCCAGCTACATTAATAGCATTTTTTTAGGAACATTTTAAATTCAATAAATTTCTTCTGCAATTCTGCGCACAAGCAAGATGAAAAAAAAATCATGGAACTAAATTATAAAAGCCATTTTTCATAAGGCATTATTTTGAATCTGCATAGGGAAAAATTAATAACCAAACAAATGAAGACAAAAAGGACAATTTTTATGCAGTTAAAATTTAGCACCTTTTTTTTTACTTGAAAGTGAACAATGACAAGATTTTTATTGAAAAAAGGAAGGAAGTAAAAAAATAGCATACGGAACAAAAAAAAATGTATCAAAATAAAGTCCTTTCTTTCAAACATTATTTACTAAAACTATCTGCGAGAAACAAGTTAAAACAATCCCGCATGAAGAGATAAAAACTAATTTTAGCAAACCAAGTATTTGTTTTGAGAGCAGACGATCCAAACTGTACGGCAACCCGCAATAGTAACGATGACGTCATGGTTTAGAAACAAGTCTGAGCTCTGCCGGTGTTGGCTGGTATAGAGGATAGCTCGAACTTCAGCGTTGCTTGGACTTGTCTCATGTTGGATCGTGTGATAAGTGCTTTACTCTCTTAATACCAGCCGCATCTCTTTTAAGGTCAATTTAAAAAGGACAGCATGATTACACACAGTAATGAAAACGACACATAAAAAAGTAAAGAATGGCCTTACGCATCACAGAAAACAGACAAAAACATGGGAAGGGGAGGGCAATTAAAAATGTTGCTCCAAAAAAAAAAAAAAAATCCTGCCCCCCCCCCCGCCCTTCCCCAGGAACTCGGTCCTAAATCCGCCTATGAGATCGATCTAACGTACCGTGTCTCCCCCTACATTAATTATAGAATAGCAATGATATAAATAACTTGTAACACTGAATAATTATTTTACTTATCATTTTTTTTATTAATTATTAGACTAATTATTAAATAGAAAAAAAATACATTATAATAGTAATAGCAATTGATCTTAAGCCTCTGCTGTGATGTATTGCAGCAAAAAGACTATCTTTATAAGCCTAATTATTTAACTATTTAAAAAGAATAATGGCTTTGAAATTAGTAAATTTATTAAAAATTAAAAGTGTTCAGGTTTTTTTTTTTTTTTTTTGCTTTCCTTCTAGGTCTATTTAGATTTTTGAAAAAAGCAGCAAAAGGTCGCAAAAGATAAGGACTTCCTTTTGTTTTTATGCTTAAAAATAAAAAAAAATTAAAAAAAAAAAACATTTTAAAAATGTTTGAGTCTCAAGGAAACATGGTCTTGCATTTGCTGCAAATAAGAAAACAAACAAAACCAATTAAAAATTTTATGAAAGCAAATTTCATGTTTTTATCAACTTTCTAAAGAAAAATATTGTAAAAAAAAATGTCTGTTAGCACAAAATCTATAATTACCACTTTGGCAAAAAATATAAATATGGCATATATATATCTATAGTATATATAAAAAATTTTAACGTTGCGTCAGTTCGTATCTTTTTTTTTAAGTACTAATTTCTACTTAGTTTATAAATAAGTACAAAATGTATGATGTTCCTTAAATACCCTATGCATTAGCCCTTTATTGTTAAAGGTCTCGACTTGAGGGAAAATGGAAAGATATCGATAGCTGGGAGTTTGGCGTCTTTACACATTGGTATCAAATTTTTGGCACCGATCACCGAGAGGAGGATTTTTCCTTTGCATAAAATCAAAGCTTTGAAAAATATCATTTCGGGAAGATTTCGATAATTGGGAATCTGGCGATCCTTCTTCATTGGCGTCAATTTTTGGCTCCATTGCCTGCGCGAGAGATATTTTTCGTTGCAAATGTAAACAAAGAGGTGGGAAACATCTATTCTCATAGGGTTACTATAAATCAGCAGGGTTACCAAAATAAAAAGGTTTACGCCAAAAATAAGACGACCGCGCCAGATTCCCAATTATCGAAATATCCCCTATCATTTCTCACATGGTTCACATTAAGCAATAGTGTACATTATGTAAATGCTTTCTTTTTCACAGTAAAATCTGCTACTGAATAGGTACTAAACATTCCTGTAGTAGTTAAAATAATCCTTTAGGAATATAGGAATTATGACTCAAGGAAGGGAGAAGATCTTGGGGAATAAGAACCTCCATGTTTACAATTTTAAAATTTCTCTCTAAGACCTTACTATGATAAGAGTATTAACATAATAGATTAAGTAAGCTCTTTGAATCCTACTCATTAAAAACCATATTTATGAAACTTAAAACTTTCTGCTACATGGAATTGAATTGATCATTAAAAGTGAAAACTTACTTCTTTGCATGACAGTAAGTAAAAGTTAAAGTACGCTCGCCAAATATCCGTCCCCTGGGTAAATCCGCAAAAAATGGAACTTCTTCAAAATTTCTTAATTTTTCAACAAGAAATACACAAAATAATACAGGAAATTTTAAAGCATAACACCAAAGAAACCTATCAGTCAAATGTTTTGTTAAACTCACGCAGTTGCAGGAACAAGAACAAGACGCTTTTCTCCACGGTTACAGCTAAGCAAGACGAGCACGACGGAGAGCGACCGGTTAGTTAATCACGTGACAACTAATGATCACTTACTCCAATCCACCAATCAACAGCTTAAAATGGTAACCGGTTAAGTAATTAGATGATAGAACGCTGCGGTTTGCAACCGGTTACTTTCTGGTCGACCGGTGAGGTTCGTCGAGCGCAACCTTCTAGAGTGCCTGTAAGAACGGACTGTAAACTGCCCTTTTTGGTTGTGTTCGAGCCGGCGCATCAGCTAAGATTAGTCTTTTTGGATCGGAGCGCGTGTTTGAGAGGTTGTCTTTTTTGGCGAGTAATTGCGTTTGGTGATTGTTCACTGTAAGCAATTATCAGCGCCACGTGAATTGTTTATAAAATAAAATAGTATTTTCTCCAAATTTGGCGAAAACCGAAACTTTGCTGTGGTAACCCAAGCAGTGCAACAGTGAAAAATCCGATCCAAAATGGCTAAACTTAAGCTGATGCATCGGCCTATCTATATAGCGGCTCTAGCATTAGGTGCCGTCACTGTTGTTACGTGATCAATCAACCGGCCGTTACCGGTTGAGCTCGGCGAACGTAAGCTTTGATAGCGACCTCCGCGCGGTGTAGGAAGATTGGGCACCGGGAACTTTGGGCGCCGAGCATATTGTGCCCAGTATTCCAGGAGCCTAAAATGCTCGGCGCCCAATGTTTCCGGCGTCCAATGTTCCCGGCGGCGAATTTTGAAACGCTCTCAATGCTTACGTTACGGTAGCTACCGGTTAATTAATCACGGAGGCAGCTAATGATCACGTGCTCCAATCAACTCCTAGAATAGTAACCGGTTGATCATAGAACGCTGCGGTTAGTAACTGGTAGACCGGTGAGGTTCGTCGAATGCAAGGAACGCTTGCGTTCGACGAGCTCAACTGGTAGCTACCGGTTAATCGAGCACGTGACATCTAATGAGCACGTGCTTCAATCAACTAATCAACATATTAATACGGTAACCGGTTGATGATAGAACGCAGCGGTTAGCAACCGGTTACTCAGTGGTCGACCGGTTAGGATCGCCGAACAAAACCAATTACAGTACATTGGCGAAATGAGAAAAAAAAACGAGCGCGTTCTATTCGGAACTCCAGCGCTCGAATACGCTACCTTGCGGTGATTTACAAAACTGCCGATGGAACTAAAACATTGCCACGTTTTAGTTCCATGTGTGTCTGTTGACGTAAACACAGGCAGTTTGTTCTGAGTATTTATTAACGCAATCGATGTGTTTTAGTTTGCTTTCAGCTACAGAATATTTATTCGTCCCCTAAGAGTATTCTCGAGCTTCTCAAAATAATGTTAGTTTTCCTTATTTCTTTCAAAAAAGTATTAAATGGTGGAAGCGTAAACAAGAAAACTCTGGATTAACAAAATTTGATAACGTTATACCAGGTAAAATTTTTTATTGTATGAATTTGTAAGAATATGAGTTTTTTTTAATCTTAAATTAATTTAACTAATCATATTTTACAGCAGCATTTAGTTGGAATGGGCAGTATGCAAAATATTTTCTTGGATTTTATCGTAGAACAAAATGAAAAATGTTTAACCTAGGAAGAATTTACTTTATTCCTTTTATTCTCAGCTGAAAGGTTTCGCCAAATTTGTTTAGGGTTATAATTTTGGTATTGTGCGAGCAAAGTAGCCTTGGCGAGATTTCGCGTTTTTAGTTAAACCATTTTTAATTTTTATCATGAGTGGAATAAAATGGTAGTAAGATTACAGAATTCGATAAGTAAAAAGAAATAATGGTCAATCAACTGAAAAGAAAACTACCACCATATATCCGTGAGAATTTTGTTGATGATTTGCATAACATGACACAATTAAATCGTAACTCAGAAATTAGAAAAATCGAAACAGAAAATTTTTAAATGAGCCGATTCGGGAATTCGAGAGAAATAACTCAGCTACAAATGGAAAAAAAATAAGCGCTAGCCAAGCAAGGCAAAGAAGTATCATCTTCTTTCGATAATAATTTGTAATGTCATATTGAATTTTCTAGCATTAATTGTTGTTCTTGTCAGGCCACAATTATTATTTAGTTTTATCAAGAATTGATAAATATCGAATTCAACATGATGGAAATAGCTGCTTAGAACTACGAACTACGTAGTTTGCATTAATCTTTGACGTTTAGTAATGATTCTTGAATTCTCATTTCTTTCTACGTGGGCCAGAATATCCACAAGACTTTGAAAATTAATTTAAAAAGAATAAAGCGAAAAAATCATACGTACGAACAAAAATCACAACACTTTTAGCATTTTCTTCGTTACCATGTGCGTTTGTTTTAGTTTTCAATTCCGCCATTAGACAGTGACTTCAGTGCCCCCTACAGTTCGTTGGAGTTGCGAATTACACAGCATGGTGACACGAGCGCCTGCATCCTAGGAATGGACTTTTACGCATGTGTCATTTGATTTTTAAGTTTGAGAAAACATTCAGATGTTAAATTTTAATCTTGTTGCTTTTTAATATTTCTTTAATCTTATGACACATTTATAGCTAACTATTTTCCTCGTTTATATATAACATAGTAATATGAAAGAAAACCACCGATTGTGTGTTACACCATATGAAACATTATTGTTTAAAATCAACAAATTTAAATTTGTTACTGTAATAGAAATTCAATGATCATGTATACTAAAAGTGAAAAATAAAAATATTTTACAATGTTTCAATTTTATTCCTCTATTTCAATGATGATACAATTATTTATCAGTTACTGAAGAGATTAATGTGCCAGGAAATCACATGAAAAATATTGTAATTTTTTATGATATTTTAAGCAACTTTGGTTTATATTATTTGTATGTAAGGTAAATGTATTAAGATTATTTATTTAAAACATAACATGTTGCCATGATTATCAATCATCAAATCATACATTAGAAACAGGAAAAAAAAGTTAGTATTCACTTATGCCAGAATTTCAGATATAAACCAAATTAGCCACTTACAGTAATAATTAGTGTTTGCTTCTAAACGGTTTATTTTAAATTTAATGTTGATAAATTTCCGATGCTAAAAATGGAAATGCATATACATTTCTCGTAAACAGATTGTTTTCTGTTTTACATTTGTGTAAAATTCAAATATTTTTAAAACAAATATTCAATATCTAGCTGAATATTCGGTCTGAACTTTTCCTGAATATTCGGTGCAATTGATATGTTACATGAATTTTTATAATGTATGCGATTGAAAAAAGACTTGTAGTTTATAAATAAAATAGAATTCTGGGTACTTATACTGTATACAGTGTGCTTATAAAAAATCCATCACACAGCTTAAGAATCAACAAATTGTTGGATTCTAGGAAAGGTGGTCAGGGGAGAATTTTTTGGTTCTATTTTGTAGCTTTTGACTGTTTGATCACTTGTGGGGAGGGGGGGGGAGGAAACATGGCACTCCTCTGTATTCACACTTGGGGTGCGTTTGACGAACCTCACCGGTTAACCGGTAAGCAACCGGTTACTTACCACAGCGTTCTATGATCAACCGGTTACCTCACTGGTTAACATTCTAAGCAGTTGATTGGTTGATTGGAGCACGTGATCATTAGTTGTCACGTGATTAACTAACCGGTCGCTCTCGGTCGTGCTCATCGAACGCAACCTTTGTGATACAGCTACAGGAAAGTATAGCATTTAGTACAGAACTTTTTGTTTTGCAAATTGAACCTTTAAATTTAAACTGATTCTATCTCTAACATTTGTCGAAAAACTCGGCTACGCTTAAGTATGTACTCCATCATATAAAATAAAATCCTATGGATTTTAGGTTAGTAAAATTAAGAGAGTGTGTGTACATATGTGTATAGATGAATGTCACCCATGTAAAAGAAATCACTCGCATATAAAAGAAATAACCAGCTATAGGCTCAAGGCCTATTTATGCGTGAATGTGTCAATATTACTATTTTGACCAAATCACTCTACTTTATTTTCAATCTCCTGATGAACTCGTAATTGAAAATATAATATACATTTATTTTTTTAATATATCCATCATGGAGCGAGTTTTGATAAATATGTTTAAAGAAGCTTTTAAGTCGTGAATTAACTCAGCATAATTAAATTTCATTCTAGTTGCGTTAAGGAATCCTTTTATCAACATGAGTGAAATTTTCTTCATCCACTCATTAGTTACAAATGCTCTAGCATTTTGCTTGAGATGAACTTGGTTTATCAACACAAAAAAAGGAACACTTATTTGAGTTCTTGTGTTGTTTTACTAAAAAAATTCATATCTGAGAAGTATACAGCAGTATTATATCTGAGCAAACTACATTTGTAAGAAACATGCAACTTATCGACAGCTCTGCTATAACATCCGGAGACTGTCGCTTTGTCCTTGTAATGGGCTCATCAGTCTGGAAAAGTGAATAACCAAACTGGAGACAGTCGCCAACACATTAAAGCAGCAAGGACCAACAAACTGGTAGCAAAAATAGATTTAGCTCATCAGCATGAGTTTTCAACAGTAGTTCGATACAACTAATTACGAAGCAGTAAGTTACCGCTCTTATGGCAGGGCTAGGACAGAACTACATGCAATAACATATCAACAACCTGGTTAGTTTGTTGGCACTCTCGGCTCCAATGAGAAGAACAACATCCCAAGTAACATAAATCACGTTACATCACGTTGCTCTGAAGCGTTGACATCACGTTACTGGTAACGTTGATAGAGCGAAAATATGTCTCGTTGCAAAACGCAAAAGCAACGGTTTTTAGTAACGTTACATCAACGGTTTCAGTAACGTTACATCAACGATTTTTGAAACGTTACATTAATCTTTATTTTCACGTTACATCACGTTGCTTTTAAACGTTGTATTAAAATTTTATTCAAGCTTTGAAAAAAAAAAAATGTTTTTTTTTCTTGGTGAGAATGGAGGTGGGTTCATTGAACCCTTAATTTTTGATACAGTAAGTATTCTGAATTTTTTGTTAATGCAATTATTGTTAATATACTTTTATAAAAATCTTCAAATTTTTTTTTTATTATTATTTATAAAATGTCTCATGCCGTTAAAGGCGTTCGAGAATTCTCACACTGTTGCTTCATTTACAATATTTTGTAAGAGCAGTCCTGACATTAAAAAAATTACAGAGCATAACATAGCATAGCCGAATTTACATCAAGTGGAGTTCTATTAATAGTCAAAATCAACGATATTACTACAAATTAAATAAAAACTTCTTTCATTAATAAATCCTTAAAAAATAATTATTATTATTACTAAACAACTCCAGAAATATTTTTCGAAAGGCATGAAAGTTTTAAAAAAATCCTCTTATATCAGTGCTAGAAACAAAAATTTGCAGTATTTTTACTAAAGATAATTTCAGTTACATGACAAAATTTTTCTCAAAAAATTGTTATAATTATTTCATCAAAATCATTCTGCAAAAAGCCGATTGAATAAGTAAAAAATGGTACCATTTATCGCTTTTATAGCTTATTAATGGAACATATCCCCAAGCTTCAGCATCTTTTTAAGAAATCAATGAATGAATACTCAAATAAAAGCATGTATTCTTTCAAACATTATTATAAATAAAAGTAACGGTGGGAAAAATACTCAAACTCCGACCAACGGCGGTTCATTAACTTCACAAAAATATGTGATAACACTTTTTTTTAAATTAAATAAGTATATCAACAGTAATACACTAACAATAATACAAAGTACTTACCGCTAAAAGTGATGAGAGATCGCGATTGCGAAGCAGCAAAACAATGGCGGCATAGCAAGCCAGAAGTTGTTTACTGAAAATGGCCACTAGGGTTCGGAGGTTGCCGAAGACGAGGCAAGGTGCAACGAAAAGTAACGATAAGTAACGTTTCTTTTGCAACTGTTTGTCAACGTTTTATTTTTTATTATTTTTTATTTTTTTATTTAAGCAAATTTAAGAAATTTGCAACGTGATGTAACGTTTCAAAATTACTTTTTGTAACGAATCGATAAAGCAACGTGATATCACGTTGCGTGGGAAACGGTAACGATGTTTCAACTAATTGCAACGTGATGTAACGATGACGTAACGTTTCAGTGTTACTTGGGATCTGCCTCCTGCTCCGTTATTAACTATTCTAGATTGTTCAGTAAGTTACCGCCCTATAGCCAGGGCTAAGGCAGAAATACGTGAAATACACCGCCAGCTCAGTCATTTCCAGCCGAGGACTGCAGTTTCGGCTGGCTTCCTTAAGAGGTTTTCCATCTCCAGCTCAGTCACTTTCCTATGCCGGGCTGATGAGTGCTAATAGCACGAAACTGCAGTCCTCGGCTGGAAATGACTGAGCTGGCGGTGTATTTCACGTATTCTAGATTGGTCAGTCCATGCAAAAACCAATCTGCTATAGTCAAGGGGGTTTATCCCCAAATTCCTGCTCTTGTCCACCGGTTGTTACTATACACCAGGATGCCCATCCCCCCCCCAAAAGACACCTGTTAAACAGGCAGGTTCTATAAATATTGCCCCCCCCCCCGCAAAAAAGCAGCAGGGCCCCTAGCAGCCTAACTGGATTGTCCTCTCCCCCCTGCAAAAAAAATTTTTTTATAGGATTGAGTATTGTTAGATTTTAACTGCTTTAATATTTCTACCTATATTTTGAATTCATCAGATTAAATCTTAAAAATTTATTATTTATTATTACTAGTAAGTTATTTCTATTAAGTAAGATATGATTCGTTCATACGTGTTGAGTTTCTATATTTTTCCTCAATTTTTTTTCTAAAACATAACAAAATATTTTCAACTTTTAAAATTTTAGTATAAGTCCCTTTATTTATTCATTTTTTTTTTGAAATTTAGTTTCTTGAGCCTTGCATCCGAGCTAAATGGCTTTTTAAATATCTCTTCACATAAAATCCAACACCACAAATAGAACAGGTAAATTCCATGTTCATTTCGAGCAGAGCAACACCTATGAAGAGCAAACATTCAGAATGAAAGCGCGAAAATATCATTCAGAACAACGGCGGGAATTGCGTCACTAAGTCATGTGGTTTCAATATCCAATCAAATGAGACATGAGTAGAAGTCCCCGCGCCACGAAGTCACGTGTACGCGCCATCCAATCGTATGAGACATGAGTAAGAGTCCCTTCCTAGGATGCAGGCGCTCGTATGGTGACCTGGATACATTAAAGCAACCCCGAGTAAAATGTAAACAGAGCCGCCCCTTTAAATTGTGAGGTAGAATTTGCATGCGAAATATTGCTGTTTAAAGTTTTAGTTCGTTTCAATTTTACGATTTGCTGTTTTTTGTGTTGTGAAATATGAAAGAGACGCAGAACAGATTTTAACATGGTAGATAATACATGCTGTTTCAAAATGAGTTTCTTTGACTGTTGATTTTTTTTTTATATTCTTGAGAATAGTAACTGAAATACGATCTGAGTGTGCTTCTCTTATGTTGTTGATGTTTTAATTTGATTTTCTCTGAACAATATGTTGAAGATTTTGGTTAGTTCATAAAGTTTTTTAACAATAGAAATGTCGTGAGAAAATCTGTAAAAAATACTACCATTTAATGATCTAAGAAATACATTTTATCTCAGGAAAGAATATAATCCTTTTCATTTAATTTGTAATTTCACCTTCATCTGTCTCAGTTTTTAGTTTTATAAAAAAAAAATAAATAAAAAGGGGAAAGGATGGGTGGGAAGATGTTGAGTCACTGCTCCTATGCTCTGTGGTGCTCGTGAGAATTTGAGCGACCAGTGTCAGCCTTTGCACACTCCCCCCCTCCCCCCCATTTCATAGAAAAAATTTAAATGACACGTTTGGCTACCACCAACTACTCGCAATCAGTAGGTAATCATTGGCCCCAAGAACTGTAAGCTGTTCCATTTCGATTGTTTTATGCTCCGAGCTTGTGTCACTCCTTAACTGTACTAAATCATTATAGTCTAATAGGTGTGAGTTCATTTGTATGCTAATGATAATAATATATTCAGAGCTCTAAAAAAATTTTTTTTTTTTTTTGGCCTTGTTAATTTTACCTGAATGAACTGATAATTGATAACAATTTGCAGATTGCACCAAAATCTTAATTATATTAAAATGTTCCCTATCAAAGGAGTTTACAGCAAATATTGTATAATTGACTTTGAATTCATAGCACCCGTGGTAGGGGGAGAGAGGGAGGGGGGGAGCCAAAGTGAGTGCCCTTGGCTAGTGCATTCTTGCACCCTTTGAACTTGTTCGTTTCCCTTTTTTTCCCTTACATTCATGGCATGTGAAGCAATCCAGAAAACTTGAAGAAGGGGTTGCTATTCATATTGTATTGTAATTAACTCTGAATTTGGAGCACTTCTGAAGTGATTGGTAGTCGGGGGAAAGGGGGGGGGGAGGCTCTTGAGCCAAAGTAAGCACCCTACAACTTGTGAGCCACCCATGTTTTTCTTTTTTAGGTTCAAAGCAATCCATATAAGTTTGCAGAAGGAGCTTGCAGTTAATTATTCTTGCATTATAATTAATTTTGAATTAATCGCACTGTGCAAGTGGAAGGAAAATTGGAGAAAGGGCCAGATCTGAAGCCTAAGTGAGCGCAAGATATGGCACGCTTCTCCATGACATTCAATCGTCTTCTCAACTTCATACTTTGTGCAGAATAAGGATCTGAATAAGTTTCAGTGCAAAGGGTTGTGAAAGCCCATGGTGCCCCTACCAATCCTTACGCCCTTATGAAGGAAGAACCTTTCAACAGAAGACATTTTGACAAAACCTTATTCTTTTCAAAGTCAAAGAGTCAGAGTCATTTTTCCTCCAATTCCTCAGCCTTGGTTGCCACCTGCTTTCTCGACACTAGCTGGCTTATTAGTAATGGCAGATTAAATGAATTAAATTACCTGTCTTATTGGTAAACTTGCTGCTAGTAAGTGTATTTTATTTAATGATAGTTGCTTTGAAATAAAAACTTTTTGCAATTGCTAATTAACAGTGAAATAAGAATCAAACAAATCAAAGTGATATGGCATCAAAAAAAATTGAGAAAACTACAAGAAAGGCCCGCTGATAATAGTACAGTGCAATTAGACCCAAACCTCAACATCCAAAATAAAAGTTTTCCACCAGCTCCAAATTGTTGTATACTGTCTACATATTGTTTGGTAAAAAGTTACACCATTTTCAGCGTCGGGTTATTGGGGGAGGGGGGGGGGGGAGGAGTTGGTAAATTAGTAGTTTTTATCAGTTTTTCGGAAATATTTAGAAAACTATGGCGTTTAGCGCAAAAAGTGCAATATACAAAATAATCTACACAAATTACGGACAAAATGGTTCTAAGCATTATTTTATTGATTGAACAATTCCAGAGTTACGGCGGGAGTAAAAGTAGAAAATTTTGGCATTTTAAAGATTTTTTGAAAAAATAAAATTTAAACTACTACGTAAACAGAAAAAAAAACAATTTTATTAAATAGTAATATCGTACAATCGTATTGTGAACTAAAAGAACCTAAGAGGCACCACATGAGGTTAGAAACGCAGAAATACTGGGAACGAGAACCAGTTAACCACAAGCGCGACGCTGGTCTGTCAGTCATATCCAGGGTAACTTAAAGGTTTGACCCCTAAGTTTAGGAGGAAAATTTTGGAATGAAGTTCTTTGAGGTATACATAATACTTTCTGGGTAAATTTTGAGGTTTAAAATTAGGTTTTTTATCAGGCAAAAATGTGTTTTTTTTTTTAAATTTCTTTTAAAGAAATTGAAAAGAAAAAGACGTGATGTAAGCCAGTCTTACTTGCAGGCTATTGCAAAGCAGCCCATACATTCATTGTTCAAGTTGGCTGCTCTACCCCCCACTTAAGCAGCTTCCAGGCAGCATTCATATAGAACCTATCGCCAGGTCCAGCAGTGGCTGAATGCGAAAAAGTATCGCTGCAGTGGGGGTGGAAGAAGATTTGCGAATACCTGAGACCAATTACAACAATCTGTTCTGTCGCTCCCCAGGAACAACTTTCACTCATAAAGTGCATTTGCAAAGACGAATGTGTCCATAACTGCAAGTGCAGAAATAGTGGTCTAAACAGCTCAAGCATGTGCAGTAATTGCTCAGACCTAGGATGCAATAACAGGGACACTAATATCATAGCCGAAGATCTAGAAGAGGACAGTGTTATGTTTGGAAAGGACTGAATACTGATAAATACTTTGCATCAATATGTCAGATTTAACGACCTACATTTTTATTAATTATTACTATTGAACTTAGGTTACTAACTTCAAAAAGTTTAATAAAATATGGTTGCAATATGCAGGCAAATATATATTTCTGAAGAAAAACTTCAAAAGCTGCACTTATAAAAATGTTATCATTAAAAACGATATAATTATAAATCATTGTTATGCAGGTGATATTTTTATATTTTAAAATTATGTATGTTGGAAATATATTCATTTTTAATGCGGCATTGTCCAGAGAAGTTCGAGTTTCTCCGTGCCGCAAATTTATATAGTCTTGTGTGGCCCGTGAAAACCTCTTTTCCCTTATAAGTAGAGCCCCTTGAGTAGGTGGTGAGGTTCTAGTTCTTTCAAGGGTATATCACAAACGTACCACCGGCCCCTAAAATCGCAATTGGCTTTTCCGAAACACAATTCATACAAAAAATTAGTTTCCTTGGTGATAAAGAATATTTTTTCCGAAAAATCCAAATATTTTCTACTTTTACACCCTCTGTATCTCTGGAACCATTAACTTAAAAAAATAATGCTTAGGACCATTTTGTTCGTAATTTAATGTAGATTATTTTGTATATAGCACTTTTCGCGCTAAATGCCATAGTTTTCTAAATATTTCCGACAAACTGATAAAAACTACTAATTTACCGACTTCTTCGCCCTCTCCCCCCAAAACCCGACGCTGAAAACGGTGTAACTTTTTACCAAACAATATGTGGACTGTATAGAACAATTTGGAGTTGGAGGGAAACTTTTACTTTGGATGTTGAGGTTAGGTCATTTTTTGGGCTATTTGCACCGTACTATAATGAAGATTATGAGCAAGATTTGAAGAAAACTATTTTTTTTTACACGTTTGTCAATTATGCATGTATGACATCCAGAGACTGCAATTTCATCCTTGTTATGGACTCATCAGTCTGGAATGGTCAATCACCAAGCTGAAGGCAGATGTCATCTCATTGAAGCTATGAGTGCCAACAAACCGGTAACTAAATTTAATTGAGCAAATCACAAGGGTTCACAGCAGTGGTGTGCTTCAACTAAACAATCAAAGGCAATGAATGGGTATAAAGCAGAAAGTTACCGTCCTTAAGACTGGGCTAGGGCAGAACTACATGCAATATACAGACATCCCAGTCATGATATCCAGAGACTGCAGTTTCATCCTTGTTATGGGCTCATCAGTCTGAAATATTCAAGAACTGAGGTTGAGAGGCAGATACGAGACTCATTCGGCTTGAATGAGATGATTTCCGTATGTTGCCTGTAGTTCTACCTTAGCCCTGGCTAAAAGGTGGTAAACTGCTTTATACCCATGCTTTGCTTTCAATTGATGAGTTGAACTGTACCATTGCTGGGACTCTCGCTGGTGTGTTAATTTTATTTTAGCTACCAGTCTGTTGGCACTCTAAGCATCAATGAGATGTCATCTGCCTCCAGCTTTGTTATTGACTGTTCCAGACTGATGAGTCCATAACAATGACAAAACTGTAGTCTCTGGATGTCATAACCAGGCTGTCGGCATATTGCATGTCTACCTTAGCCCTGGATAACTTACCGCTGAATATGATTGTTCCATACATGTTTTTCTACAACAATGTAATTGTCTTTAAAAGTTGTGCTGTAATTAAAGTCACTGAAATAAAGTACTTTTTGAATACATATCTGTGCATTAAAAAC
Source organism: Uloborus diversus (assembly GCF_026930045.1). Taxonomy (NCBI): domain Eukaryota; kingdom Metazoa; phylum Arthropoda; class Arachnida; order Araneae; family Uloboridae; genus Uloborus; species Uloborus diversus. Next base: position 58,775,943 of record NC_072734.1, on the reverse strand, counting down.
TTTTAAAAAACTAATAAAAAAGTATGCCAAAAATCAAATTATCTTAGGCTCCTGATTTTGCTTCATTATTTTTTTAAAACGAAAACGTGGACACTTTAACCACTTTAATTTGGTTTTAAAAAAGTGGTTCATTATCTACATAGTTTAAAATTAATATGAAGGCTTGATGTTTAAAATTTTTCACGGATCATTCTTTTTGGAAGACCCTGCATTATGATTAAGTAATTTTGTTTATTTAAGGGTGTATTCAGTGGGCTTGTCATTGCTCCTCTCCAGCTTTTGGAAATGTCGATTTTGAATTTTTTCTCTATAAAATGCAATAGTATGTACCATCCCTCCTGGAGGAACCTTTCCTTTCTAAATTCTCACTGCAGGTTTAGTTCAGGATCATATCTAATGAGTGGGTTTTTAGTGTTTTAAACCCTATCAGAAATTTTTCTAATACTATTCCAAAACTTGCTTTATTACATTTTTCTATTTTTTTGCAGAAAAATTAAACTACAATAAACTCTCGATCATCCGCGAGTCATTTAACAAACAGGAACGTAAAGTCAGACAAAACAACGTAAGTAGAAGCACAAATTTGTAAATTACAATGCGTACAATTTGTAAATTACACCTTTTTCAATGCAAAAAATAATGACCTTACATCCGACAAAAGCTTTTGTCGGATGTATTTTCATCCATAAGCTCATTATTTTTTGCATTGAAAAAGGCGTTCCCTGTAATGCCGAAACACGTGTCTGCTGCAATTTACAAATTTGTGCTTCTACTTACGTTGTTTTGTCTGACTTTACTATTCAGCACAAAGGTATTTATTTATCAAACAGGAACGTGTTTTTGCAGTAGGAAGCAGAAACAATGACCGTTTTTTGTCTAAAAATTGTAAATAAACTCGTTTATTTTTGTTTCATTTATTTATTGTACTGTCCGACTATCACGAGAAAAGCCACTGCAGAAATGTCTGTGCCTGTCTACTGCCCTAGTAACGAGGCGCGTCTCATTTTCCCAAGAGAAGCTTAATGTAGGAAAAACCCATATGACTGCATAAAGGCGAGAAGACGAGAGGCAAAATGGCCCCAGAAAGCCTTCCTGCTAACCCTTACAGAAAATGAACTAAGTCTGATTCTATATCAGTAGACGGGCTCAGACTTGACGGTGGGAGCTTTTCTCGTGAAAGACAGACAATACTTTCTACATAGTACATACACTTGTTCTTTATTTATGCAAGTTCCGTTGTGCAAAAATACTAAACTTTTTTACTTTACTGTATAAATTTTCAGTTTGAAGAAAGTATTGACGCATCAATGCAACTATATTTTTGTGGGAGGACAATTTTTACCTTATTGTCCCTCATTTTAGCCTTCTTGGGGTTTATCCGCGATTTTTATTATCAGCGGCACTTGTGACAACCGACCCGCTGATAATCAGAAGTTTACTGTATTATTTTTGAAGAATTGTACCACCTCAGTGCTTTAACTGCAGTATTTATTTTTATTGTAGTTATTGCGAACATCATTTGTTTCAAAACAATACAAAGTTCCCTACAGATGTTAAATACCTATCACATACAAAATTTTTGATTTTGAAAGTACCAGACTTCTGTAAAACATTTTAAAGGTGTCAAAAAATATTAATTTAATAGGTGCATATATTTGAATGTGCATGCATGAGTACACTCATCTATTCTTTTGATTTTGCTAGGGTATAGTACCAATTGCGTTTTTTTTTTAAATTTAATAAATGTCATTTTTTACATTTGCTCATGAGGAGGAGCACTTAAAGCGCAACTTTCTCAATTAAATTAACTATCATTAGAATATATGAATGATATAGAATTTTATTCATTATTTAGATTTCACTAGATATACGTTTGGTAAAACTTTTCCCAAAACAAAAGTCTCGTTACAACACACTTTTGCAAAAGAAATGACTTCTTGACTTGAAATTCTTGATGCTGTATTACCCTGTGTTACTTCCATGGCAGTTTCAACTTAACAAAAGACCATTAACTTTCCCTTTTCAATGAACTTCCAAAGGAGAAGTATACTGCCGTGGGCAAGTTATGGGTAGCATCTGAAGATTTTTAATGTTTTTGTATTTTTGTCACCTATTGTAGGTTAGCTTTAATTTACAAGCTTGCTTATTTGTTTCATGCTGAGAAAAAGTGCAAAAAAACGGCTTATTCCAACATTTCCCTATTGTTAGTATTGAATACAAAACAAGTTGCTTCAAATATCTCGAAAACTACTTTCTGCAGATACTGCCAATTACCTGCTCACTGCAGTATAAATGTTTGAAGGTGCACTGAATTTTACTAGTGCTAAACTCATCAGTAAAAACTTGAAATTGAAACAACCATCAATCGATTAATTTTTAGAAATACCTTGTTTTTTTATGTTTATTTTTGAAAGGGGACACATCTAATATTCTCGGTACCATTTGGATGTGTCCAAGTCTTTATGCACGATATTTAGTATTATGTAGCAAAATTCTGAAAAGAGGCCTAAATTTTATGCATAAGGATAACATTAGAAACACTATCACCTCACTACAATCCTTGATTACAAAAGCTTTAGTTTGTAGAAAACCCAATCCAATTTTATTTATTAAATTTATATAGGTCTTGCATATTTATATTTTGATGGCATTGAAACTTCATTGACTCAACAGGCCTTTGTGAGCCCAAGAATCTTTTTTGTACAAAAACATTCTTATTTTTCTATGTCTTATACAAAAAGTGTACATTTTAAGTTGAAAATTTTGACAACTCATTATGCCCTTTTTCAAAATTAATAAATTTGATTCAATTATAATTAGGTTGCCAATGATATAAAATTTTGAAATAAGAAACAGATTTCAATTTAAATGGCATGAGTTTTTACTATTTAAATTCTGGGATCTTTGGGAGTCACTGTAGACCCCTTGTCAGGTAGGGCTTGCCAGCCCTCCATAAATATATCACTTAGATTCCAAGCTAGGCCCACTATAGTTGGGGCAAACCTAACCTGGGAATATTGTGAAGGCTACGCAAATCCTAATCACAGCATTACAGAGCTGCTGGTTAGGTTTACACCAGGCAGACTCTTGTTGACCCCGTCGAAATTTTGCATCTTTAGAGAGATTGAATCTTTGTTTTCTGGAATTAAAGTAAAATTTTCAGTTGATTATTTTAGCATAAGTTTATTAATTTGTTAACTGGGTTGCCCACCTAGGGGGGGGGGGTATTTTCTCTTTTTTTTGGGGGAGGGATTTCTATTTGGGGGTATTTATGGTTTTTAGGGGGTGGGCCCTTGTATTTAAGATGCTAATTTGCATCTTTAGAGGAAATTTACTTTTATTTCTGGAATTAAAGTAAAATTTTAAGTTGATTATTTAAGTTTATTATTTTATTTTTTGAGTCAAACTGGCCCTGTTTTAATATTTTCTTTTTTAACTTGTATGTTAGAAAAATTTTACACGTGTATTATCTGTAATAAAAATGATTTCAAGGCAAAGTTTTATTTTTTGTTATTTCTAAATTGGAAACAAGAAAATGTATTACTTTATGATGAAGTTTAAAAAAATTTCTACACGTCATGCAAATCTAATAACGAATATGACTCATTATACGACCTTTAAGATTTCAACTATGAATAATTAAAAGTTTAAACCATGTGTACATTACATACAGTTTTTGCCGAAAGTTTATCTCTTTCGAAAAAATCTGTCAAAATAAAACAATATTCTAATGTTTCATTTTATATATAGCACAATTCCTAAATTAAAATATAGAGGTTCTAAAAAGTACATTTGAATGTACTTAACATGTTTTTAAAGAAATGATATGTGGAACAAGTTTGATTTATTGTTTTGAAACGGCGTTGTAGAAAAATAAGCGAACATGCAATGCAATCGAAATATCGGATATCCGGCCCGGATATCCGAATCCGGCAGGTAAGCGGGCATCGGATATCCGGTATCCAGCAAAATCACAATCCGGTGCATCCCTACTGAAAACTAATCTTCTGGTAACTCTGAAGTAATTTGAAGTGAATATTTACCAAATACTTGAATTACTTATAATCTGTGAAAAGGTAATTGTTTCTTATTCACAGTAATTGTTACAATTGGCTAAAATCAAATTGGTTTGCTCAAGACATGAATAAGTACAGAAATTCTTAATTTCTTAGTATTCCTGAACTGCGAATACTTCGTATAAGCAGGCTTGTCATTTCGAATTTTTCCAAGGTTTGAGGGGTGGGAGAGGGTGTTTACTCAATGCAAATTTTATTGCAGGAACTACAACCCCTTATATGTAACATTAATTTCTCAAAGCTAGGGGTGAGGCAATTGACCCTCCTAAATGACAGGCCTGCTTATAGGAAGATGCAAATTAGCATCTTAAATACAGGGGTGCCCCCCTAAGAGCAAGGGCCCACCCCTAAAAACCATAAATACCTCCCCCCATAGAAAGCCCCCAAAAGAGAGAAAAATACCCCTAAAACATCCCCCCTAGGTGGGCACCCCAGTTAACAAATTAATAAACTTATGCTAAAATAATCAACTGAAAATTTTACTTTAATTAATACTACTTTAATTAATATTACTTTATTAAATTATTAATACACTGTAACTATATTATTGTTTTCATTGACCATTAATTTTGTACATTGTAACAGAGTTTTATGTTGAATAATACAGCTTTTTTCATGCAAGAAACGGTAATATATAGTTAAGAAATGGTTCAAAATAGTGTGATAGGTGTTTACAAATGCCTAAAATTTTTTAGTGTGTTTCTAAAAATCCGAATTCATACATTTTTCTACTACGCTAAATTTCAACTTACGCGAGAGGAGTAGTGGAATGCATTTCTCCCGCAAGTCGGAACTTGACTGTATTTTAATTTTCAACACGGCCGCTCCTCAAACTTCAAGCGCTTTGATATGAACCATTTCAAGGTCGACCAGATTCGCGAAGGAGAGGGGGGGGGGGGGGGTAACGACGCGGGGGAATGCCAGAAGCTAGGTTTCAAGAGGAATGGTCGTTTTTGAAGCAGCAATTAGAAGAGAAAGCATCATCGAAAAGTTTATGAAACAGTGAAAGCTTTAACTGGAATTTTTGCAAAAGTAAATTCAAAATTAAACCTTCATTTCGTACCGGATAACCCCACATCAGCCCCGGATATCTCTCAGATTTTTACCGGATATCCTGCAAAAAACTGTCGGATATCCGGATCCGGAGTGGCTTGCCGGATCGGATACCTCATAGTTCCGGATAGTTAAAAAATCAGCCGGATACCGGATAGTTACCGGATATCCGGTGCATCCCTAGTTTTCAGTGGCTGATTTATGGGTTTAAGAGGCCCATTGAAATATATTTTTGGGGACCCCTTTGTCTGTAATTATCATCATAATTGGCTGGATAGCCCATTGCGAGCCTTGGCCTTTTTCAGGAGATCCCGCCAGGCTGTCCTCCTCTTTGTCGTTCACCTGCAGTTTTTGATTTTAATGAAATCAAAATCAGAGTCCACACAGTCGACCTATCTTGTTTTTGGTCTACCCATTGGTCGCTGTCCAAATGGGACCGCACTAAAGACCGTCAACGCAGCTCTGTCATTTTCCATTCTTGAGAAATGACCAGCCCATCTCATTGTTTAGTTTGGTAAATTTTCAAAATATTGATATTTCTAAAAAGTTTATTAAGTCTTTGTCTATCATAGAACTAAGTAAAAAAAATTTAAAAAAAAGGCTGCAATTTTGAATCATCTTTATAGCCTTATGGTCCTGGGAGCCCCTTACAATTGCAACATGGTAGATCTGCCATTCCATCTTTAGAATTTTTTTTTTTTACTTGTCTTGATGCTGTCCTAGATATTTTAGTCTAAACTCGGATTTTTTTAATGCAAAACCAAAACACATCATAGCTTCAGAACAACAGTAACATACCTAATCACAGATATAACACTAAGATATCTTACTGTTGCTTTGAGGAGACAATATAGGGTTTTTTTTAAAGAAACACAACCGAGATTTCATTAGTATTTAAAATAAATTGATATGATACTCCGTTATCATTCTTTATTTTCAACTTTAACTTTTTAATCACCAGTAGGATTGCAGGAAAGGTAGGAAAAATTCTTAATATTTTTTGACTGTTCCACAACCCAACTAGTTTTTAACTCATAAGTAAAATGCATTTTAATATTTTTCGGAAAATATAAAAGGAATATCGTCTGCAATTTGAATTATGCGTAACTTCAACACACAGAAGAATCAAACTGAAGTATATTTACGAATTAAGGATACAGTTCGATAAAAAATTCATATATTTTTTTAGTCAACAATATAACAACTTTTCAGTAACGCTAACAAAATTCGTGGTTGTTTCACAAAATAAGATTGTATGTGACAAAACATAAGTTTCAAGGTTTTTAAATATAATACGAGTTAAAATATGAAAGCCATAACGTATGAAGATGAAGCCAAGCTTTCACGACTGCACAAGTAGCATTTGTAAATAAAATTTATAAGTCTCAATACAAAATTCAACTAGCGTAATATCCATACACGACTTGCAACATTTAAAAACTTGATACATACTGTGTTCAAATAATTGTTTAATTAGACCAAGAATATCGTTCAGAGTTTTAAAAATACAGAACTTTATGACAATATTGCGACTATTACAATGAACTGTTTTCAAACACTGGTTGCAAGCAGAGGTGCTTGAGCAGAGCAAAAGCAGCATTGCGCTCCGCAAAAAGCAGCACTGCGAAATTCTCGCCAACCATTTTGGCAGCTTCCGAATTTCGCCAATGCACTGTAATTGAGAGGGTTTCAAAATTCGCTTGCCGGAGCCCAAAGTTCCCGCCGCCCAAAGTTCCTGGCGCCCAAAATGCTCGGTGCCCAAAGTTCTCGGCACCCAAAACGCTCGGTGCCCAAAGTTCCCAGCGTCCAAAGTGCTCAGCGCCCAATGTTCCCGGCGCCCAATCTTCCCATTTCGACCTCCGCGGAGGTGGAGCAAGAAAATCCAAGAAAGTACAACAGGGTGGCGACAGGAACTGTGAAAAAAAGTTCCCTGACTTTTCCCTGATTAAGTTCACCAAATTTCCCTGATTTACGCTACCAATGATAATGGTTTTCTTTCGTTGCTCTACTTGAAATCCATTGTATGTTTGTGAAAAATGCAGTATTTTAAGCGTTTTAAGTTGTGTAAAGTTGTTGAACTAAAGATATATTTTAAAAAGATCCTACTTTTTTAATAAAATTGTTTAAAAAAAAATTGGGGGAGGGAAAAAAACTTAAAAAACAGTATATTAAATTTTTATATAATGGAAAGATTATAGAAAATTAAAAAAAAAAAAACTTTACTTCCAGAAACCACTTCCAGACCGCATAAGAATTTTAAGAAACTATTCAAATCACTCTTAAAAAGAAATGTGTATTTATGACAAAACTAAAAAGTAATTGAAATTATTTTGAACTAAGTTTTCAAACAGTATAGTAATTGTTGCAAGAATAACAAGTAATAGTGAAAGAATAGAAGTAATGTAGTTATTCTTATATAACTAATTGACATATTTATGCAAAACAGATGAAACCATTTGACATTCATTCATTGGGAGCTTTTCTTTAATCAAGAACATAGGTTTTAATGAATGAATACAGCATTTTAACAATAAAAAAATAAAGATATTTACTTAAGTACACAAGTTAACACTATTTCAAATGATTTCAGTATGTAACGAAAAAAATCTTAGATTGCTTTTGTAACAAACATCTTTGAAATGCAAGAAAAAAAAGCAATTAGTTAATATCAAAATATATAAAAGAAGAACACAACTTGGTTACAAAATTAAAGAATTACTTAAGTCTGATGAAAAGAAAACCTTTATAATCTGTGGTGACAACAAATAGTATAACGGCAAAAAACAAAGTTTTTTTTACTGAAATTTCAGTTTTAGCAATTAAATTAAAAACCCGAAGAAATAATAACTTTTAAGCTTTTATAGTATTAATTCAAAAATCAAAGATTTCTCCTTGAAATCGTGATTACAGTACTTAATTACTTCGAGACAATGGAATAAAGGCAAAGGAGCTAAGGCATTAATGAAGACTTCCTCTTTGCCTGTATGGTTGTTTATTTTTACGTAGCATTTTAAAGCGTAAAAGGAAATTTCAAGCTAGGTAAAATAAACAACCTAACAGACAAAGAAACAATCTTAGGAAGTTCATCCTGTGGTTAATAAGTAATATTCAATATTTTGACATTGAGAAAAAAAGATGTACAGATATGCAGTGGCAGTGTAAAATAGCACCTCATTAATTTTATCTTTTTTTTTTGAACAGATAATTGGCGGAAAATGCGCAGGGAATTAGAGTACTTAATTTTGTAAAGCGAAAAAAAAAAATTTTTTTCTTCATAAAATCAATTTTCCCTGATTTTTTGTTATTTTTTCAAAATTCCCTGATATTTCCCTGATTTTTCCTTGATTAATAAAGTTCCCTGACTTTTCCCTGATTTCCCTGATCTGTCGCCACCCTGTACAAAGTAAAGCTTTAGACTAGATAAAATTAGATAAAAATGGAACAACATTTAAAAGCACAAAAAAGGATAAAATGTTTTTAAAAACGCAGACATGTTTCGGAGGCAATAGCCTCCTTCCTCAATGCGAAATGAACAAATGGATGAATCAAGGTCAAGGGAGAGTTTAAATGTGTAACCGGAAAACATTGACCAATCAGCTATCAGCGAGTGATGAGGTAAAATATGACGTATTCTAACATGTAAGATTGAATAAGATTAGAGAAAAATGCGGCACAGCAAAAGACTCATTGCAAAGATTATTTAAGTTTTTATGAATGTAAAAGGATTCCAAAAAATCTAATTCACCTACTGTTGTAGGTCTGCAAATGATCTTGGTTTCCGAAAAGAGAAAATTGTGCCCTGTGTCCCAACAATGTTTAGCAATTGAAGATTTGTTCAGTTCCTGTTTTTTAACGTAGTTTTCATGTTCTTTCAAACGAAATTTAAGTGAACACCTTGTCTGTCCCACGTAACCGATATTACATTGACAAGGAATGTGATATATGCCTCACTGATCAAATGGTTGGATTGGGTCCTTCAGTTTGGAAAAAGAAAGTTTATTTATGGGTCTGTAAATTACGCGAAAGTCAACAGCAAATGGTTTTCGGTAAACGGTAGTAGAAAACTTATTATTGTTCTTCGAATCTTGTGTCTGTCTTCCCCCACACTCTTGTTCATGCCACCCGAAGAAGCAAAAAATGTCTGCTTTTTATACTTTTGTCAACCGAGCCATCTCCATATATGTTCTTATCAGACCCTTCTGAATAATGAACTCAATTTTTTGAAAGCCGTGGCTCTGGACAGGGGTTATCCTTTTCAGGTCATCGACAGGGCTTTTTGCAAACTTTCAACCCGGAATAAAACCTCCAACATACATAGTTTTTCTTATGAAAATTTTGTGGTTTTACCGTTTTATCCACACATTTCTTCTCGTAATTCTAGAATTCTCAGTAAATTTGACTTTCGCGTAATTTACAGACCCATAAATAAACTTTCATTTTCCAAACTGAAGGACCCAATCCAACCACTTGATCAGTGGGGCATATATCACATTCCTTGTCAATGTAATACCGGTTACGTAGGAGAGACAAGGCGTTCACTTAAATTTCGTTTGAAAGAACATGAAAACCACGTTAAAAAACAGGAACTGAACAAATCTTCAATTGCTAAACATTGTTGGGACACAGGTCACAATTTTCTCGTTTCGGAAGCCAAGACCATTTGCTGACCTACAACAGTGAACAAAAGAAAGAGAAATGATGTTTTAAAGAAGGAAGTCACAACATTGACTTCCACTGGAAAACGTTTATGAAAGGAAGTGCAGCTTCTGGCTTTGGGGGGAGTGATTATCGGAAAGGTAGTAAGTGCAATATTTGGGCTAAAATTTTTAGGAACAAGAAAATTCTCCTACTGCCGAATGAATTTCTAATTTTACCGAATGATAAAATTCCATCAAGTACACATATGAATGTAGCGAATGACGAAATGGGAATATTGGCGCCCAGGTGTTGGGCGCTGTTCAACATTTTCGGTGCCCAAAAAACTGCGTCCAACTTCCTAGACCGAATAAATGAGGCAGGGATTTAAGTGGCAAAATTAAAAATTTAGAGATAACCATTACACAAATGGTAAATGAACCCCCCTCTATCTTGGGGCAAGCCGAATAGCCCTGGTAGAGGTAGGTGATACTTTCAAGCATCATGCATAGGCTTGGCAGATTTCTGAAATGTTCAACCGGGACACAGGAATTCCCGCCCCCCCCCCCTTCCGTCGCGAGCATTCAAAAGGGAACCAGGGGGTGACAGTGGACTCAAGTAAAATTTTCTGAAACTATGAGGAAGCTCTAACTCCGCTCCCCATAAAAACTTTTGAAATATGGCTAACAAAACTATTAAAAATAAACATTTTAAAAGTTTTTTTTTAAAATAACTTTTCAGCTTTGAAATGTGTTGTCAACCCAAAATTTTTGGAAACTTCGAATCCCATACTTTTCTGAAGGGAACACATCCCTGGCTGGTTTTTAGCGTGTTTTAGAGGGTAGTTCATTCTCAACGCTATGAATAAATACTAATTATGAGTCTAAACCAGGGCTAATAATAATGAATGACACAAAAAGATAAATTTAAACATTTATTTCCCACATGTCAATATTTTTTAGTTACTTTGTTAGTTACGTAAGAAGAAACACTTTGAATGAGGAATAAAAACTTTAACATATTTACATGTAATTTTTTTTTATTATTGGCTAGGACTTTTTAGAAACTCATTTTTGGTTTTAATGTCGTAAAAATACTCGCAAGCTGATTCGATATTAATTTTTCAAGTCTACGTTTCAAATGAAAAATTAATTATCCAAAATAGTCCTTCACAGTTAATTATTTTCAGCCTTTTTTGGTTATCTAATCAAATTTATCTTTTTTTCCGGGACTTGAAGTAAACCGGTTGGGACACCGGGATTTTGTCTGAAATTGGGGACTGTCCCGGTCAAACCAGAACGTCTGGCAAGCCTAACCATGCAGCATGTGTGTGATTTAGAAAAAAAAAAAATCAATGAGAGCCTATCGAGCCCGCAACTTTAAATGAGTTTTACTCTCAAAACTTGAAAATGTTCATAAAAATCCCTTTGCTTCTCACTGCCTCAAATGTGCGATTTTTTGTTACTAATGTTGGACGTTCGTTTTCGCAAATGAGGTTTTTTGTAAAGGTTTTGTTTTTGCGATTAGTCACTTCTAAGCTCTAAATGAAGAAAATTCACTAGAATGCTTCAGCATGCATTTCTTTAGATTTAAGTTTCAATACAATGGAGAAAATATCAGATTTGGGAATCTTCTTTTTCGTTCTGAAAAATATTTGAGAAATTTTGTCCCGCTTGTAAGCAGAGTTGTTGCCGTGTGCCAGCGATGCTGGCAATTTGAGGTGCGCTGCTTCACTTTTCCAACTGTACTGTAATTTGATGTGAAGTCCAACTTCTACAGTACACACATGCCATAAGGACCCGTTTTATAGGGTAAGCAACCATTCACAGCATAACAACACATTCACAGAAAGAAGAAAGAAAAGACAAGAAAAAGTATGTCCATGCCCGAGCCGGGAGTCAAACCCGATTCTTCCTGTCACAGTCCGACTTCACTGACCACTAGACAAGGCAGGCGGCTGTAAGCAGAGTCAAATAAAAATATAAAGTATCTGCGCACGCAACTCAAAATTATCTGCAAGCTAATTATTATCACGTTAAAATAAAATTTAAAAAACGGCAGGGGGGGGGGTGTCCGGATTCCAAAAAGAAAAGAAAAAGCATTTTTAATCATAAGAAATAAATACTTGTAGACCCTTGTAAGGCTTCAATTTCTACAAATTTCCGTGTATATATATATATATAGTCCCCTGTACCGTTCTTTCCCCTAACATCACCAAAGACCGTCTAAAATTGCGGTTTTAAAAGCGAATGCGATGCCCCTCCCCTTAAAAAATATTTTCTAGTTGTGTCACTGTTGTGGGTTGTATGTAGATGTTCATATATTGTTACAAGATTATTTTTTTAATTCAAAAAATGTCTTCCCATTGTTACACACAAATTACTTGTTTTAAATTACTGCTCATGTAGTTTTAAAGAAAATGTGACAAGTTATCAATAATTTGAAGAAAATAAAAACAGTTCGATATTTTTCCCTTTGTCTGCATGAAAATTCTGAATCTGGCCAAAGGGCACTGGCAAATTCATATGCAGAAGGGTACACCAGCATGTAAATTGCTAAGATTTTTTTTTTTGCTAGTTTTTTAAAATTTAGTTTATCTATTTTTATTTTATTTATTTTGAAGCGAATACTGAGATGCATTTTTATCTTTGTTATAGTTAAATAATTTATAATTTTAACTTCACTTCTCTGATTATAATATTTTTGCACTTTTGTAATTTGGTCTTGATTCTAATAAAATTAATTTTACTCATTCAAAATAATTAGTTATTAAAAGATTCAAAATAATATTGCTATTAAAACTATTAGATTAATATTGCTTTTAAAAATGTATTTATTTATTCTGAAAAGCCAGGGGGTGAAAGGGCTTCCCTTGCAGCCCCTTACCGGTGCTGCAAGGGAGGCGTACTGCAGCGCCGGAAAGCATGCATTAATAATTTTTGTGATGTATTTTGTCGCTTTTCCCCAGCTGATTAATTAAATTTTATTTTTAAAAGTTGGGGGGGGGGGGGGGGGAGGACCACCCTGCCGGCAATCATGGACATTAACATGAGATTAATATATTTCATGATTTACTTAGTAGTTTAAGTCTTTTGTAGCTTGTCCAGTGTTTAAAATGAATTTAATTTTATTTATTTAACACAAATAATTATTTTAATAAAGTTTAAAGTGCGTGTGCACCCATGATCTGGTCCTCTCACTCTTTTAAGGCATGAGCCGCCACTGGGTAAATGTGATAAATTGGCGATTGTATATAATTACCAGTGATTATACACAATCACCTAAAAACTTGGTAATTGTGATCAATTGTTCAATATTTATCACATTTATCGGTTTATTTATACAATCCTCGACTCGTGATGGAAAATGTAATAAATTTGAATAACTCTCTAGAGTAACGAGGATTTAATTCCAAAAAATGAAATAATATTTTCAACACTAAAAATTACTTTTACAATTAAAACAAGGTTTGATACCTATCAAAGCTTACAAAAATACTTCAATAAAAAAAGTAATGAAACTAGTTTTGCTTTGCTTTAATTAAATATCTCAGAACAAACAAATCTGATAATAATGTAATAAATGATGTAATCGAAAGCGTCACTAGATGCGCAGACTCAAACAAGTGCATCCAACATAAGGCCCTCGTTGCATAGATACTATAGATCATAGAAAAAGCCAAGTAGCTAAGCAAACTGAACAAATTTTGGCTAAGTACAGACTTTTATTACATTCCCTATTACGAGTCGGAGATTGTATAAATTAACCAGTAAATGTGATAAATATGGCTATATATGCAATAATTTATTACATTTACCAATTCTAGTAGGGATTGTACAAAATCACCGGATTTATCACATTTACCGTAACATATACGCATAATTCAAAATGAGAGATACTCTGCTGTGTCAAGAATACGGTGTACCTTGTTGAGTTCTATTTACAAATCCAGCACTGTCCTTACAATGTTTAAAAATTGCATGATTAATGATACAACAGACTGCGAAATTGGGTTTTGATTTGGCTTCATTTTTTAGTGCTTTGTGGAAAGACTTAACAATGCTGAATTAAGGATATGTACATTTTATTTTCTTATGCCTTTTTTACAATGATTTTAGTGATTATTAACAATAATTTAACAAAGTTCAAATTTCTTTTACGTCTTGATTTTCATTTTATCCATGTAATCTTCAAAACGAAAAAAATTGTTTTTCAAGTCCTGTATAAAATAGTTTGCAGATTAGTCAAAAAGCAAAAACACATTGCACTATTCATCAGACAATATAACCAATCAAAAAATATTTCATTTTCTGTTTTCTTTATAAGTTATTTCTAAAACAGAACACATAGGTAAATGGGGCATTCCAAGGTATTTTTGACATTTATATAGAGTCCGTAACGTGAGCTTTTTTGCCATAACTTTTTAGTTTATTGTTTGATTAGCATATTATTTTATTTTGATCTTTTCCTACCAACACACCAGCTCAAATTAAAATAATTTGCAAATCAAATGGTAAATTAAAAAGTTATGGCAAAAAAAAGGTCATGTTACGGACTCTACATAATTTTAAAAATACCTTGGAATGCCCCAAATGCAATTTCATGGCATAGTGCTGTGCAATTATATCAATATTATAGATCCATTACAGAAATGGGACAAAAATTATGGGACAAATTTCATTTATTATTTTAAAGATCATAGTTTTTGAAAACGCGAATTTTTTTTTTTTTTTTTTTAAATCATAGTGCATCTCCTAAGATGAAAATATTTTCAGTTTTTATCATAATTTTTCATAAGTCGAATTTCATAAATCTGATCAAAACTTCGTGGATGAGGTGGGGGGTGAGAGAGCTATGCTTCTTTTTTGGGGCCACCTGTAGTCGAACTTCACAGTTTTAGTTATTAACTGAACTAATTTCACCCTTTTAGAAGCAAGATGCAATAAATTAGCTGCCCCATTCATCAGGTACAGGCTAAAAGAGCCATTATTCTTAATTTTCAAGGAAAAATTCTTTTTGTTCTTGAAAAAAGTTCATGAATGTTACTATGGATTCACAGATAAAACTTGGTACAAATGTTTTAAAGAATTTTAAAGTAGAAAAACATTATTTTACCAGTGGCACAACAAGAGGGGAGGATTTCCCCTTCCAGAAGTCGATCTTACAGTTAGCAAAAATGGATATTAGATGAGCAGTTACTTTAGGTTGACTGTCGCAGTCCTAAATGGATAATTTTTAGTCAATTTGTCACTCTCAAGACTTTCTGCCGGAACATGAGTGCCTAGATCTGGCACTGTGAATAACAATGAACAAAATCAAAATGCCATGAGACAACAGGAAAACCGCAGAAAGTTTTAATACCGAGCAATTATTTTTTTCTTCAATCGTTATGAGAGTATTTTTTTCTGAATGATAAAATAAATATTTTTGAAGAAAGGTTTTAAATTTTTTTGAATCCTCATATTTTATTTCTTAAAAAGGGCTAATAAGCTGTGAAGAAGATTGTCCAGATGCCACCCATGGTTTCATGTGGAAAAAAAAATCCTTTTGCCAAGTTTCACAACGGTTTTTTGGGTGTCTTAATAAATTTGATAAAACTAAACTTTCATAATTTTTTTTGTTCTCAATCACTATTTCATGTAACACTACAGCTGCCAGAATTATCTCCTAAGCCAGAGATGATCATAATCAACCAGAATTTTCCCTTGGAAGGGATTCAAACAGCTCTTACATGTATATAAAGTAACCTTCTACAGAAATATCTTAATTATTACCCCAGTGCTTCCACAGTAAATATCTTCACCAACTCTTTCTTTAAGCATTTCCACCTGTGAAAGAGAATTATAACGCTGTGTAAGTATTTTAAGTGCAGTAGAAACATTAGCAGATAATAAAATCAAACATTGCTCGCCAAGAAAATTGATTGACTGAAGGTGAAGAAAAATAGCTCTGCTTAATAAAATCAACATCAGTAAGTAAAATCATAAAGCAAAAACTGAGTGAAAAATATGTGAATCATTGCAAAATAATTAAAAAAAATATTTTTTTCATATACATTTTATTACTAAGAAAATGCTGTTGCTTGGCATAACACATGTAAATTGAAATATATCCAGGCCCATCATTTAAGGGGGTCAGGCAGGAACAACAGATGGAATTGAGAAATTTATGTATGTTTATGTTTTACTACTACATGGGTGTCTTTTTTTTTTGCATTTTGATGTAATATGCACTAAATTTATATCTTTTGTAACCTCATCACCCCTCCCCTCTCATTGAAATGAATGGGGAATGTTGAATTCTCAGGCCTAAATATATCGATATGTCAAAAATATTGATGTCTGAACAGCAATATTTTGTACTACAGTAAACGCTTTCATTTCATCCAGGTTCATTTTACATGGATTTGGTTATACGCAGAAGCGACCTTGCAAACAGAAAGTTTTTTTCCTCCTTCAGAACCCCAACTTGTGAGATTGCTGCCAGCAATGAACAGTTTTTTGGCGTGTTAATAAACAAGTTTGTTTCACTGAAGATTTTTTTTTTTTTTTTTGTGATTGGATCTAGACTCCAGAAGAGCTTTTAGAAGTGAAAAAAAAAGATGACCAAGGTAAAAGACATGCAGTCAAAAACTTTCACATTGAAAATTTTGAGACATTCCTTGACAAAATCAAATGATGTTTCTAATTTGTTAGTGAAGGGAGGTCCTGTTATGGAAGTGATGTGAGAAATCTTTGATGCGTTAATCTCTTCATAGTAAATAAAAGTAAGGTTTCAAAGAAATTCTGGAAGGAAGTCTGTGGCAGACTTGCGCCCAGGAGACACCATAGTACCTACAGCATTGAAATTTTGTACAAAATTACTTTGAGCCCCAGGGGTGTCCACTTGGTTTTTTAAATTTTAAGGGTTTTTGTTTTTGTTTTTAATCTGTTTCTTTCTAATTGAGGATTTAAATCTTTGCGAATCAAATAAGATTGCAAAGCAATCTTTGGGGGTTGGTGAGCGTTAGCGAACAGGGGGCAGAGCCCACTAGTGCCATACAAAGAACTACAGCAAAAATGATTGATGACAGCCAACAGCCTATCATATCCAAATATTCTTATAAACATTAAGTTTATTCATGTTGCCTTAATGCATGTCAAGCATATTATTGAAATAATTATACATTCAGTTTATTACATATTTGTATTTGCCTATTGCGAGATTGAAGTATTTTTAAAATCTCTAGAACATAAACACTATTTTGACACTAATATCAGGTTTTAAATTACGCAGCATTTTCGTGGAATGTGACCCAGAGCATTTTTTAACATAGGTACTATGCAACACCAATGTCGCGTAGTGAAAAAATTCTGTCGCCTAGAAGATGCAAAATCAAACTACTAGGCAACATTGGAAAATTCAACAATGGTTCCACTCCTCATTTTTGTAAAAGGATTTCAAACCTTTCTTTTCTTTCCTCTTATGCAACAGAATTACATCGGGTATTTTCCAGCTGTCAACCATTAAAACCGCCCGACTGGTTACGAAAACATGTCATTCCCTGCAGGTTAAGGGGTGCTAATTGTTGTCGCCATCCAGTCATCATTGTACCGTACATTGGGTAGACTCAGTGGTGTAAATTCCAGACTAATCAGTGATTCACTCGGGGTGTGATGATTTTTAGCGGGAACTTCAGGGCTTATGAACAAAATGGGCAGTTTAGAGTAAGAATTTACGAACAAAAGGCGCTTTCGTTGACAGATTTTTTTTTCTCTCCCCACCCCACCACTCAGCATGAAACGTTGTTCTTTCCTTCATCAAAAGGTAAGAGAAATAAATGATTATGCTTTGATTTTAATTTGTTATTTAATTCAAATACAAACGCTTTTTATTTTAATATATGTCTGAATAAATAAGAAGAATGTCGGGATATGGTTTAGAGAGGGGTTTTTCAACCTTTTTTACTCATGGGCCACATTGCAAGTTTTTGGACATGAGGCGGGACAACAATACTTTAGTTCATATGGTTTTGTTTGCACTGCCCCCCCCCCCCTCCTTCCCTCAACCTGCCACATTCATCCATAACTTTTTTTAGAATAAACGCTCAGTAGCCTGGGGCAGGGGCAGATACAGAAAAATCTTTTGAAGGGGGTCCGGTAAATTGAATGCCCCCCACCCCCACACACATACATTCGGTGTTTCATAACAAAGTTTTCATAAATTTATTTTAAAATGTTTTATTTATTTATTTGTTTATTTTTTTAATATTCCTTCTGTCAATATGAATCTACTTCTATAAGTTCCTGAATATTATTTACTAATTAGAAAATTGCCCGTCAAGGTATGACGGGTGAAAATTGCTTCTACATTTGAACGAAGCCTTTGCCTGTTTGGTGATATTTTGATACTTAAAATTGTAGCCCTAACTCCAGTGGATTAACCCAAAACTCCAGTAGGTAGCATTCATTTTTGACCATTTTTTCTTTTCTTTATTCCCCTGAAATGGCACAGTCTTACCAGTAAAACTGTTAAGTTGCCGGATCGAGTTCAGCCTTGTCACAGTAAGGTCTTTCCCAGCAAGTTAAACACTACCAAAACATAAATAACGAATAAATACCTTTGTGCTGAAAATTCAAAAAATCAGTAATCCAACGTCAGAAAGCACAAATATTGCAGACACGTGTTTCGGTGTTACAAGGAACACCTTTTTCAATGCAAAGAAATGTGAGCTTCTGGATGGAAAGTCATCTGAGCTTTTCTCGGATGACTTTTCATCCAGAAGCTCACATTTCTTTGCATTGAAAAAGGTGTTCCTTGTAACACCGAAACACGTGTCTGCAATATTTTGCAATATTTGTGCTTTCTGACGTTGGATTACTGATTTTTTGAATTAACAAAACATATTATCAAATTATCATGTCGTGGTGCAAGTTTTATTGTTAAAACACGTGGGTTACTCAATCATTTGCTATTATATATATGAGGATATGATCCCTCTGAACCTAAAAGCTGGTTGCGACCATGCATGTATTTGTCTTCTAGAAAGTGGTAAATGCTAGCCAAACATTCGTTTGTATCACGCCTCGACATATTTAAAAAATACTAATTGTTCTATGTTCTTTTTTGTAACAAGCACATCTGTTTTGTTTTAAATATGCATATTTGATGCGTTTGTTCTTGGTTATGCAGAAATAAATCACCAGGGTCATTTTCCAAACTTTTGCCTAAACAACATTTGAAAAATTTCAAACATAAATATCATCAATTGTTTTATTTATTTCAAGAAAAATTTCTTGTAATAGTTTATTTTTAAGGATACAATCATATTCGAGGCAGTGAGAAGCAAAAGGATGCAAGTGGCAAAATTAAAAATTTGGAGATAACCAGTGCAAATGGTAGGTGAACCCCTTCTCTGTCTTGGGGCAAGAGATGGTACTAGTAGCCCTGGTAGGTGCTGCTGTACACTGTTAAAACTACAGGATGCATTCGGCACCTTTCGGGAGAGAAACGCTTGTTCACCAGCGGCACCTAATACGGAGCCGAAATTGCACCTCTAACTAGGGTGAAAAACAGGCACCTTTTAAAAAATAGGCAGCCGGGGTGAAAAAAAAAGGAACCTTCAGAGAGAAAGAAATGGCACCCTTACTGTAGATCCTCCTCCCCCCTTCCCCCTATTGTGTGCCGTTTTGAATACAGTTGTGTATTTTTTTTTTTTAATAGTTTTCTTTTGATTCATGATATTCTACGTTTCGGACATTTTTCACATTGAACTCAGTACTGGAAATGATTAAAACTTGTAATTACAGCATTTGATCATGTTTCAGAGTTTTCAACATAGTTAAGAAGTGCTTCAACATAGTTAATTCATCTGATCGTGCTCTAACTCGGTGTTTCTCAACCTCGTTTGACCCACGGGCCGGTAAAAGCAAATGAAAAACTTTACGGACCAGTGAAATCTTAATCGTTTTCTTAAAAATTCATAAAATAAATAATAATGATAACTCGAGGGCCGTTAAAAACTTGTGAAAAAATTCGGCATTCTGATGAGTTTTTTTTTTTACAAAGTAACGTTAAAAGTTAATAAAACAATAAATATCTACTCTTCACTTGGTATCAAAGAGCTGTCACAAATGTGTTATAATTTAAAGACGAGTAATTATTTAAATAATGTGAGAAATTATACATTTACTAAAGCATGACCCGTGTCGAAAATGAAGTATAGAGGTACTTATGGATTTTTTACATGAAGAGCCAAAAATATGCTGGGATATTACAGTTATGGAAAAACAAAATCGTTTCATAAACGTTAATCAAGAGTAACAAAATAAATTGCACATGAAGTTTTTCCATAGTTTAAAAACCAAAAGAAACTTCTAACGCTATCGAGACATTAACTGCTAACAGGAAATGATTCAAACACTTAAATGAAAAAGGGGGGGGGGGAACAGACGGAGAAAGTTTTTTTTTTTTTTGCTGTTTACGTTTTCGCATGCTATTCTGTTATATCCTACCGAAGCACAAGAATCATTTTTCTTCTGGTCCTCACTTGTTGATTATTGATAATCTTAGTGGTTATTTTGGTGATTAAATGCTGCTTATCAAGTACTCAAGAAAATAATGATAGATATTTTTGGTAGTGTTTTGAATGATGGAAATTTCACGACAGTAACAATAAACTGAAACTAAACGACAGTAACGGTAACTGAAAAGCAGAAATGCACTTTTAAATACTTTTAACTATGTTTGAAAGCCCTAAAAGCTACAAAGTGATCAAAAGCTGTACTTACTTGTTATTTCGGGTAATTAATCCTAGAAAAGTTGTGTTTTAATCCAATAGTGTACTTCATTCAATGTGAAAGACACATAGATGCAACCATCATTTGTCTGCCATATTGAAGTGGTTGAATGCAAGTCTAAGGCAAAAGCGCATGCGCAGCAAGTCTTTTTGTGATTGCATGTTGTTTTGGCTCCTCTGCTCTATTTCCTGGCCAGTATTGCACCATAGGGCACCATGCTTTCACTTTACAGGGAAAATATTCTCTTGTCTGGAACCCTTGGTTATAACAGTGTACAGCATTATTTAGAAAAAAAATTCAATTAACGAAAGCCTACCTAGGACGTAATCTTTATACGTGCTTTACAATGTCCAACTTTAAAATGTCCATTTGCATCCCTTTTCTTCTCACTGCCTCATTTGAGCTTAGTATTTCATACAACTAGAGCTATTTTACTTTAAAAGTAAATTTTTCACCTTTAATGTCATGAGTGTTACTGGACAAGATGACAGTATTTTAACGAAGTATTTAAATGTTTATTTTTACGAAAAATCATACATTTTATGAATAAATTTTTCCTTTGAATCACATAAAAAAATAATAATTTTTAAATAAAAATGCACAATATTCATCGTCATGAGTGTTACTACGTATCATATTTTCACTGTCTGTCAAAATTATAAATGAAAAGAAAAAAAATATTTTAAAATAATATTGTTAGAAAGATAACATTGCTTTTAAGTAAGCTACAAATTTTAATAGAGTTATTATGCATTTCTTTTGTCTTTTTGAATTGAATTTTAGAACTTGTTTACTAGGTAAAACTCAGGACACATATGATTAGACTTTGTTAAGATGTGACGTTTCCGTTAATAATCGTGGTTTTTCCAAGAAATTGCCATATGATTTCTTTCATTTTAACTACACATTAAAAAAAAATATTGATTCCATCAAGGAAAAATTAGTGAACGAATCGCGATAATACGTTCCTTTGAGTTTGAAACCAGTGAGTTAAATGTATTCTGCCACTCTAGGCATCTGACTCCAGCATTACTTCGTTAGCAAACAAAACTGCTTTTGTTCAAAATATGCAGTGTGTTTTGTGTTCTTTTTAATTATCTATATTCTAACCTTACCAAAGATAGTCTAGAATGCGATTTTAAGTTTACAAATTAGGAAATTTTCCTGAGATGGGAAATGTTCTCGCATGGGAGGCCTTTCAATCTCTCCTCCTCTTAAATCCCCATAGATTGTTTAAAACAGCATTTTCAGAGTCACAATTTAAACCAATTTCTGGAGGAGCTCTCCAAACCTCTTCTCCCCTACCATTACCAAAAATAATTATTTTAAGGCAGCAAGTTAAAAAAATTTCCTGGTGTGGGGCTTCGAGTCTTTCCTTCACGTAACATCATGAAAATATGGTATTAACCTGCGTTTTTAGCACTACAATTGCAAAAAAATTCCGCCGGAGAACCCCCGAACCTCCCTCTTTACATAATTGGAGATAATATTTGCATTTTTAAAAGGTTTCAATTTTGGAAAATGAGTGAGAGAAGGGTGGTCCTCAGACCCCTTAATATTACGAAAGACAGTTAGAATGCATTTTTAAGATTACAAATGAGAAAAAATTCCTGGGAAGGGCCTTGAAATCTCTCCATAGACAGGGGAGCGCCACCAAGCCATTTCTTCCCTAACATTACCAAAGATCGTCTAAAATGCGTTTTTAAGACTACAAATTTGAAAATTTTCCGGGGGACCCCCGGACCCCCTTATTTCGGAGTTAATATTATAAAGCAAGATATTATCTTTTCCCAGTAATCTAATAAGCGAACTCGATTAGTTACAATCAGGTTCTTTTTGTCAATATTTAGATCTATTAAAGGTTTACTCATAAACCAGAAGCTGAACTTATTATCTTTGTATATATTTAAGATACGCTTGAATTAATTAAAGGGCCGCCAGTTCCATACGTCCCCTGCGTTTTTGATCTCACGACGGATATAAAAAGATATATATATAGCAACAAATAGACAGTTAATTATTTTAAACTTATGTCTCCTAGAGAAAATTGCTTAAAAAATGCTCTGATGTGACCCCGCATAAATCGAGGGTGTACTGTATTAGACATATGATATCAGTAAGTCCTAGTGGAAACTCTCTAATCTGAGTCAATTTAAACTGGCACACGTTCAGGTTACAACCAAAGTTGCATGAAAATTAGAAAAGAAAAGTTTGTTTAAAAAAAAAAAAAAAAAGAATTATAAGTGCTGAATATAACTATGTTTTGAATTCATTAATTTAAAAGGAATTGAACAAGGATATTTTCTTTCATTTTAATTGTTAGAATTTAATAAATTCATCCCTGACTGTGAAGATGCGACTGAATATATTCTAAGCTTTTGGGCATATGCAGTCTTAGAAATCAACTATTTCAAAAGAAACCACAAGACGACCAACTTGGAAGAAACTAGGGTCAGAGAATATTCTCGTCCTCTATTCTAATGCTGCATATGTGTAAGAAATACTCAAGCAATGTGAAACAGGCACTATCATTATGAAGTAGCATAATACTGCTTCATCAGCAAGAATAATATTTCCGTATTTTCGGGAATAAGCGCCGCACCTTCCATAAGCGCGCACGCAGCCTTAAACAACTTAAAAGCACAATAAGTAGTAAAGAAAGCTGGATTAAATGTAAATAAAAATTTTTTTTATTTCTCGCTAGTATATTCAATTAACAATAATGAAATATTTTTAAAAATCCCCATTTTGCACTTTTTGCTTTCGGCATCCTTCGATTGGCCATCACTTTTGTGTTTAATTTATCCGATTTCTAAGGGAAAACGCATCTCTCGTCAATGCCAAACTCTCTGGCAGCAAAACGATTTCCAATTGCTTCTGCCTTTATTACCTTAAACTTAAAGGCTGCAGTATAACTTTTCAATTGCTTAGGAGCCATTTTCAAAAGCAACTCTGAAAAAATTCCGTAAAAAAAATAAGCCAAGAATGCACGAACGACAGCAAAAGATGCAACACGACGATGTGAGTGAATAATACGATTAGAGCTAGGAGACAAGTTTCCCATTAGGTTGCTTCACAAAGCAACCCAATTTTTTGAGGGAGGTGGTAAATTCTCTTTACAAACTGGATCCATCCCTCTCTCTTACTAGTACTTTTGCTCCCTCCTGTCCCTGACCCCTTCGCTAAGACGCGATAAGGCCTGCTTTTGCCCACGTGTATCAGCATTTCTCTGTTCAGTTAAACATGTGCAATCGCTGACTTATCTTCCCTCCTTCCTCTTTGCTTTAATTGTCGCCCAAGGTCGAAAGATTTCCTGACCCCTTCGAACCGCCGCAATAAGGCTTGCTCGTCCACGTGGATCAGCGTCTCTCCTCAGTGAAACACATGCAATCGTGACTCACCTCCCCCCCCTCTTTGCTTTGCTTGTCGCCCAAGGTCAAAGGATTTCCTGTCCCTTCGCTCCGACGCGATAAGACTTGCTCGCGCACGTGGATCACCATTTCTTTACTCAGTGTAACACCTGCAATCGTCGACTCTCCTTCCCTCCTTGCTTTACTTGTAGCCCAAGGGCGAAGGATTTCGCAAAATGATAGCAAACGATGTGGTGCCATCTGTTAGCCGCATTTTCAACTATTTTTTTTTTACACTTGGGGAAAAAAAACATTGTATCCGCCATCCGCCGCACCCATTATATGCGCCGTGGCGCTTATTCCCGAAAATAGGGTACTTAGACATACCTGACATTTCTTCATCACAAAAATTATGTTAAGGCAAAATATATTTTTCAAAATGTTTTGTTAAAAATGTTATCAGACATAAATGTGATCTTAGAACTATTACGATGATTCTTCTTCACTGTATGCAAAATTCTTACCCTTTCAACATAGGTAAAATTATTCATGCTGGAAAAGTACTTTTTTGGTTTTAGTATATTTTGAGATCTTTTCAATTAGAATTTCCAAATATATAATTTGTTCAGTTTAACTGGAACTTGGGATGAGGGAGGTTCATATTAGCAGCATTCTACTGCACTATTTTTGTTCTGTAGGGTAAGCAAAGTTCAAATATGAGTAACAGTTCACAATTTATATGCTCATACAAAAGAAAAAGCAAATAATGTAGAACAATAAAATACTTTAATACTAAAGTTGCTTTTAAAACATAGTTTTTCAACAACCATGAGAGGCACAATAACTAATATTTATTATGAAGGTCAATATTTTTTTTACATGCAACTGCATTTCATTAATATGATGGTAATAAAATCCATGGGAAGAAATCCTTGAGAAATCCCTGATATTCCTTGATTAAAGCAAAAATTATATGATTTTATCATTCTAACTACAGATCAAACAGATCTAATGAATAAAATAACATTAATATAGCACAAAATGATTAATTAAAATTTAATTTCTCCATTTCTACCCAAATGCAGTAAGGGAATAAAAGGGTAAAACTTTCGACAAAAATTGATTTCATCTGAAATCATTTGGAAATTACAAAAAAAAAAAAAGGGGGAGGGGGGAGATTCTTTTTTGGTTCTAACTTTTTCAACATTAAGGCTCAAGCACAGTGGCAGATACAATGGGAGGGTCATGGGGGTCATGACCCCACTAAACCGTCGACAACAGTATCCTTCCTTATTGTTTTTAATCTCTTAATAGGCATAAAATGTAAACATTTACAGTATCTTTTCAATTCATTAATTATTTTTGAAAGTAAATATTTGAACTACTACTTTGTTTCATTGCCTATGAGATTAATTTGTAACGTTTATACAAAAGGAAGAGCTTTATTTTTGGTCGATTTGGTGCTTTTTATTGACCCCGAAACAGTTTTACAGGGTGGCAACAGGAACTGTGAAAAAAAGTTCCCTGACTTTTCCCTGATTAAGTTCACCAAATTTCCCTGATCTATGTTACCAATGGTAATGGTTTCCTTTCTTTGCTCTACTTGGAATCCATGTTATAAAATGCAGTATTTTAAACGTTTTAAGTTGTGTAAAGTTGATGAACTAAAGATATATTTAAAAAGATGCTACTTTTTTAACAAAATGGCAAAAAAAAAAAAAAAAAAAAAAATTTGAATTTTGATATTTTGAATTCAAATTATGTTTTTCGCAATCACAAGTGTGTGTATGTAGGCATGTGTGTTTGTGTGTGGGGGTATGTGTGTGTAGGCATGTGTGTTTGTGTCTGTGTGCAGGCATAAGTGTGTGGGTAGTTGTGTATATGAATGTGTGTATGTGTGTGTGTGGGGGGGGGGTATATGTATGTGTGTGTAGGCATATGTGTTTGTGTCAGTGTGCAGGCATGAATGTGTGGGTAGTTGTGTGTATGTGTGTGTGCGTGGGTGTGTGTGTGTGTGTAGCTGCGTATGTATGTGCGTGTGTGTAGGACATGGATGCTACCTGGAGACGGCTTTCGCTATAGGAGCAGCATCGTGAGGAGCCGGTCGACGGTGACAGGGTGCGGAGGGTGGCGGTAGGAAAATAAAAAGATAGGACATCAAAACAGTCAAATGAGAACAATAAGCAATCGTGATTGCTCAAAAAAAAAAAATCAAGTCAATTTTTTTGGAAAAAAAGAACTACAAACAGTATATTAAATTTATCTACATGGAAAGATACTTTACTTCCAGAAACCTTTTCGCATAAGAATTTTAAGAAATTATTAAAATCACTCTTAAAAACATATGTTTTATTTATGGTAGAACTGAAAAGTAATTGAAATTATTTTGAAATAAATTTTCAAACAGTATAATAATTGTTGCAAGAATAAAAAGTAATAGTGAAAGCATAGAAGTAATGTAGTCATTCTTATATAACTAATTGACATATTTATGCAAAACAGATGAAACCTTTTGACATCCATTCACAAGGAGCTTTTCTCTATTCAAGAACATTGGTTTTAATGAATGAATACAGCATTTTAACAATAAAAAAAATAAAGATATTTACTTAAATATACAAGTTGATGCAAAAAACTTTGAAATGCAAGAAAAAAAAATAAAGAAAAAAAAAAGCAATTAGTTAATTTCAAAATATATAAAAGAATATAACTTGGTTATGAAATTAAAGAATCACTTAAGTCTGAAGAAAAGAAAACCTTTATAATTTGCGGTGACAAAAAATAGTATAACAGCAAAAAACAAAGATTTTTTTATGGAATGTTCAATTTTAGCAATTGAATTAAAAACGCGAAGAAGTAATAACTTTTAAGCTTTTATAGTATTAATTCAAAAATCAAAGATTTCTTGAAATTGTGATTACAGTACGCTAATTACTTCAAGACAATGGAATAAAGGCAAAGGAGCTAAAGCATTAATGAAGGCTTCCTCTTTGAGGAAAAAAGATGCACAAATATGCGGCAGTGTATAATTGCACCTCATTAATTTTACTTTTTTTTTTTGAACAGAAAATACATAGGGCTTTAAAGTACTTAATTTTGTAAAGCAAAAAAAAAAAATTTTTTTTTTCATAAAATCAATTTTCCCTGATTTTTTGTTATTTTTTCGAAACTCCCTCTTATTTCCCTGATTTATAAAGTTCCCTGACTTTTCCCTGATCTCCCTGATCTGTCGTCACGCTGTTTCAGAAATTTTTCGCATCCAAAACCGTCAGCATGACCCCCCCCCCCCCTAAAATGATTTTTTGTATCCGCCCCTGCTCAAGCACAGGACTAACAACTTTTCTAATGCTCTACTATGTTATTGCTTAAACTACAAACTACTTAAAGTTACATTTCAAATACATTCAAAAAAGACCTATTCAATGTATGTTAAAAATGTTTACCTGATCAATAAGGTTTTCTTGTATAATATTTTGTACTTTTTGCAGCTTTTTTGATAATGTTTCCAAAGATTCTTCATCCTGCAGAATAATAAGTAATATATCAATACTGGAGGAATATAGTGCCTCCCCCAGACTAAAACAGGGCAGGATGCTTTCATATAAAAGGGCACGTTAATTCATTTAAAAGAATACTTTTGATAGAATATTTTGTGACAGAAAAAAAAGAGCTTTTTGGTATAACACATACAAAAACCAACTATTTTTTAATAGTAGTTACATTTTAAATTAATGAAAAGTTTTATGACGTTTAGTTTCAAAAGCTATTTTATAAACATTCAGATTTATTTTCAAATCTGATTTTACTGGATAAGTGAAAGGAAGGAGTTACATTTCACTGCCTGGCTTGCATGAATCTTTACTTTTGGAAAACAAGTTTGCTTCTGTGCTGAAGTTTAGTAGTAACTTCAAAGGGGCAAGGAGAGTGCAACAAACATTAATTTTAAAAGGGCAGGGCACAGCATCCTCCTAAAAAAGCCTTGGGGAAACACTAGAACTCATTTTAATTGTCAGCAAGGGTCACATTATAGATTTCAACCCTGTTTACCTTATCATCAATGCATTCTAAAAACATCTTTCTTCTTAAAGTCTGCAGCATTTGCATCTCTTTTAAATAATTGCTACGAATTTCAAGGACATCCTCCCTGTGATAGAACAATATATTATTTGTAACTCATTAGTAAAGCTGAATCAAAATGAAGGTGAACAGTTAAAATCTTACTTTCGTTTCAGATAGTCAATTTCTTGATCAATTATGCTTTTTCTAATGTGTGTCTGGAATATATAAAAATTAAATAAATTCTCTATGTTCTAATGGAAATGAACAAAACTGAAAATGTTCTGTCAAATAACGGGGGCAAAGAATGATGTAGATGTCAGAATATTTAATCATTTGATTCAATTTGCATGAAATAATTTGAATTAGAGGATTTATAATTGGTATTTTAGTATTTAAAAGAAATGGTATTTTGATATCAAAAGTACTGTTCAAACACTGTACAGTATTAATGATCTAGCAAAATTCACTCTAACTGTTAACTTTATTCAAATACTTCAAATTAAAAAGAAAAAAAAGAAAGCAAAACAGTAAACTTTGACAATTGATTCCATATGGAAATTCCAAAAACTCTAAATATTTTAAGCGATTAATTTAAGGACCAATTTACAATACATTCCAAAATTGTTCAATGCACTGTTGGGTTGCCTTTAACATGATTGCAAGAGGGGATACTGGCAAGGGTTGAAGTTTAAGAGTATTGTACAATGCCCTACATCATCTTGTTGCACATTTCCTATAAAGGCCCCACTAAATCTACCAAACTCGTAGGCCGCTCAACTGATTGTCCAAAGTGAACCCAGGGTATGCCTGATCAGTGACGAATCAGGGGATCGAGCAGGCCAGAGACTGTGATAATGTAGAAAAGGAAGCCTCGACACCCTTGCTACGTGTGACCGAGCATTGTGCAGTTAAAAACGGGTCCTGGGAGCTCGGCTATAAGAGCCAACTCAAGAACTTGAAGTATGAACCATATGCACTGTTAGACTGCCATGGTGTTGTCAATCAATATTAGGGGTGGCTATGTTTCGTGTACAATAGCACCCTGTAACATCACCTCACTCTGGGTGCTGAAAAGCAACGGCATTATCAAGGTGTTCACAAAGAGTCTCCAGAAGCTTGCATGATCGTCCTTACTGTCCAAATTTTATGTGGCTCAATCTCTTTGAACACAACACTACACCAAATGAAAGTGACAGTGTGAAAACCCTAATGCTGCCTTTGTTTTCAGTGGCACATTGCACCTGCAGCAAGGACAATACGATCGAGTGCCATGGTATATGATCAAAAGAACCTGGTGCCTCCTAATATTACTCCACAACCCCATGACAATCTAACAGTATGTTTGTGCCATGCTTCGGTCACATGTGTTGGCACTCATGGCTCCCAGGGAACAATTTTTAACAGGCCAGTGTTCCGTCACATGCAGAAGGGTGTCAGAGGATTTCTTCCACATTATTCCTTTTTATGACCTGCTCGATCCTGATTTGTTACAGATCACGAATAGGTAAAATCTCTTTGGACAGTAAGTTGGATGGTTCACAAATTTGATCGAATAAGCGATGCCTTTACAGCAAATGTGGAACAAGATGATGTAGGACATTGTATGAAACTTATACTTCAATCCTTACCTGTACCCCCTCGTACATTCACACTAGAGGTGGCTAAACTGGGTACTAAAACCTCCATTCATTTGGGATTTTTCTGTAGGTAAATCATCATTTTGCTTTCATTTTGTAATCACATTCTTATATCAATGTTGTCCTTGTATTTGTAAAGTATCGTTTCATTCCAACTACTTCTTCTAGGTGTGTCAATTCTTCTGTTATAGAGTGAACCATGCAAGAACATGTGATCATTTCGACATCATAAACTAAGTACGGAACAACAGAAATAACTTGTAAAAAAATCAACAAAGTAATTTATACGTGAAGTTGATGGAGTTTTAACAAGCGGTCAGTTGAGTATAGGGTTTCTAATCCCGAAATCCCGATCCCGCAAGATTTTTAAGTGGGATTGGTCCCGCGGGATTTCGTTCGCAATCCCGTAATTTTTTTCCATTCAAGTGTTTTCCAGCTTTTGCCGCTCATAAAACGATTATTTTCACAAGCATCATCTGAAGTTTGAATCTTCTTCCTCATATATCTGCAAGGAGAGCAAGTAAAACTGTGTGTCTCATATGACCAACTATGTATTTACCATTCCAGAACACAATAAAAATAGAGCATATTTTCTGAGAATGAACTGGTATTCTCATTCGAAGTTTTAATTTTCATATGTTAAGCAATTGAGAAAATGCATAAAACTTATAAGCATTTTAAAATCCATCACTAAAATTTAAAACCCAGGAAATTACGCTTAAAAAAAAGAGAAAGTGAATTTCATACTCTGAAACCCACTGAGTAGCTTGAATGCAATGTTGGAGCACTTTTGTAAGCTTTAGTAATGTACTCAAAACCTAAAAGTGCACTCCAAAGAAGAAAGCAATGAAAACTGACATTATTTATGTATTCGGCACAACTTTAAAAGTGTTGGCAGAAACTTGTATGAAACACAGGTTGACTCTCATGACAGTGCAGTAAGTTAAGCTGCTCAGGGGCGGGCAGAGAAATTTTGAGGCCCATCACAAATAACTTTTACAGGAACCCCCTTCATATTGTTTAACTCTATATTTCACACATTTAAAAAATATTGGGTCCCCTTCAGTCTCGAGGCCGGGCCAACAGTTTTCCCTTCTCCCCCCTTGTGCAAGCCCCTGAAGTTGCTCATGTTTTCGAATTTCTGTTTAAAGTGAGAGGTAAAATTAGCAAAAAGCTATCCAAACACCTTTACTGGGACTGTAACTTGGTGAAATGGTGAAATCAAGCAGTATTCACCCCTTGCTGTAATGAATCTAATTCACTGATACAGTGAACAACGTTAATGAAGCAACAAGAGGGTATTATCAATGCAAGTTAAATTGGATACAGCACAAGGGCGAATCCAGAAACTTCTCAAGGGGGGGGGGATAGATTTTTATTATTTACCCATATATATATATGTGTGTGTGTGTGTGTGTGTGTGGTGTTCAAACATATAATTAAGCACAAGTAAATACAAGAATACTTATTACTTAAAATAAACTTTGGAGATGCAATATGATCGGTATCAAAAAGGTGAACTCATGTGCACATTACATTATTTTGGTACAAAATAAATGCATCTCTGACATTAGCATACATTTTCAACACAGAACTGAGAACCACAACGGACATTGGGCGTTTTTAATAGAGAAACATGAAGCAAGATGCATATTTATTACTAGGTGGTTTTTTACATTTTATTTTATTTTCAGTTTTTAACAGTATTTCCTTTGGTAATCCAGTTATCAAAGTAAGAATTGAAATTGAAGATGTGGTAGATAGATGTGTCTAATATGTTTTTTTGAATGAAAATATTAACTTCAGATTGTCATTTGGAAACCTTATGTTTGTATCTAATTATATGCAAGTTTATATAAATTGAAAAGCTTTTGTAACAAAAATAATAAATCAAAATAATTAATACGTAAAATCAACATATTTGAAAATCAAAATCAAGGCAAGCAGTTTACAACTAAGCGTAAAAAAGAAGCTTCTTTTAGGAATATGCTTTTTAGCAATGAAGATTGCTAATTCTGTATCGTAACAGTACAACAAACATACATAAAATACCTAAGGTTTATAATTAAAATAAAAACATGTATTTAAAAAAAAATAATTTTTGGTGAATAGAACAGAAACAATATTTCAATTTGGTTGAGAAACAAAATGGAAATTCTTATAAAACAAATTCTTTGCGTCGTTTTCCCGACTTGCTGAATCTATTTATGACTCCATCTACATCTATAGCGATGTCTCTGTGTACGTGCATTAAAGCTAACCCTGTGAGACGATCCTCGGTCATTCTGTTCCTTAACCAAGTTTTCAACTTCCTTAATGAAGAAAAACTTCTCTCAGCACTAGCTACGCTGACCGGCAATGTGATTAGTATCGAGAGAAGTTGTTTGACATTAGGATACAAATCTCCATCACAGTTATGCAAAACATCAAAAACAGATTCATTTGCAGTTGATGATGAATCAATGGTAGATTTTTTTCTCGATTACATTTAGTTTTCCACATTACTATTTCACTATAAAAATTTTCTTCGGTGGTTTGACTAACTAATTTACACAACAAGTCACCATACATCTTCCATAAAATTTTAGCTGAGTTGTAGATTTCTTCTTCACCACGTGAAGTTACGTTATGCGGAAGCAAGAGACATAAATCAAAGGCATTTGTTGTGTTGGAAGAAAAGCGTGCCTCAATGTGAGCAAGTAGCGCATCAATATATGGAATAAACAGGCTTCGTCTGTGATATTCTTCTGGTGATGAAGACGGGTGATTGTCTCTCATACTCTGTTTATCTGCTAATCTCGGAATTTCAATTGGCACATTGAGCTGGTTACAAATTTCGGTAGTCTTTTCCCAAATTCTCCCATACGTTTTGTTAGCATCGCGTCTTTGTTCATTTAAAACTGTGATAAGATCATTAATGTAATCTTTTGCTACATGCAAATCTAGAGTTTCTTTTTGAAACAATTTGCTCAAAGGGAGAGTGAGAGAGAAAAAATGAACCATACAACTGAGAGATAAATAAAAATCTAAGCTGAGCAATGATTTTAAAAGCATGCTTGCTTTAACAGAAGCCGTAGTATCGTTCCAGTTCGTAATTTCCTCTAGTACTTTGACAACGCAATTAAAGTTGCTTTGAAATTGTGTTATCGTTTCATATCTTTCTACCCAACGAGTGTCGCACAGCTTCGTTAGCCCTCTTCCTAAAACCCTTTTCAAAACGAAATTTCTTTTTGCTGAGGCATGGAAAAAAGATACCGTTTCTTGAACAATTGCTAAGCATTTTCCAATCTGTCTGATGTCACAGCTTTTACACAAAGACAGATTTAAGCAGTAATTTTTGCAAGGTATCCATGTTGCAAATTTTGTTTCTTTCAGCAAATAGGATACAGCTCCTTTCTGCTCAGAAGCCATGACTTTGCAAGTGTCAGTGCTGATACCAACGCAATAGTTTAAATCGAAACCATTTTTCTTCAGAATATTCAGCACTGAGTGACCAATTTTTTCACCACTTAATACCGGTTCAGTAACTTCATTCGCCGACTCAGCGGAATAGTTAATTTCATGTAAATAAAAAAAACCTATAAAATCTTCACGAACGTGTTCACCACAATAACGAATTATCACGCTCATTTGGGAGACATGCGAAACATCCGTAGTCTCATCAAAAATTACAGAATATAACTTTGAAATATTAACTGAATTTCGTATATACTGCAATATTTCTTCGCATACTTGTTTCACTTATATTTCGTAATGCGCCGTCTTTTTTGCCGCAACACTCTATGAGTTCATTTTATGTCGTTTTAGAAATATAAGTAGCATTTGAAGAAGAAGATTCCAAATGCTTTTGAAGTTCCTGATCTCCACTTCGAATTCGAAATCTCAGCATTTCTCGGAAATTACCTTCATTCGTTATACTACTAGAAGTGCAAGGCATATCAAGAAGTGGACCATCATCCCTGTGACCCCTAAGAGGAATATTTTGTTTTCTGAGAAAAATAATTGTTTCAATCATTGGCTTTAAACGCTGGCGGTTTTCTGTAACCTGTTTTAATCTTTCAGAATTTAACATATTTTGCACTTCTTTTTCAGGATTTTCATAAGATTGTATGAAATCTTTTGCAGCTTGCACTGCATTCCTGTGGTAATTGGTTTTTTGGTGCAATTCTAAATGACCGGTCTGTCCTCTAAGTTTCGAAAAGGATACTAGAGCAGAACGAACAAGCATCTGAGGCTTAGCTTGGCATTTCGCAGCCCCCACTTCAACTGGTGCAAAAAGGATACCATATTTACATAATAAACCTTTCTTTTCATGCGAATACACCAACCATGGGTAATCATTTAAATGCGACTGATTAATGTACCGTTTCTCAATTTTGCCACTTTTATTGTGCTCTGAGTAGGGAAACTTAAACCCTTTTGGTGGTTTAAAAGCATTGTCTAACAGTTCTTTTCTGCGTCTTACAGATAAAGACATTTCATTTATATATAGTCCTAAATCATGCGGATAAATTTCTTCAGGGGATAAATTGGCTTCAGCAGTTTTATCCGAGATAAAATGTTCGATACCTGATGTAGCCTGTGTACTACAACAACTGTCAACAACTTTCGTACGTTTCACATTTTCCAAACTCGCATCTGAAATAATACAAGGCAAGAGGAAAATAAATATGCTGTAAAAAATAAAAGTTTTACGCATTTAGAAGTAAAATATGCCGATTGTTTGAAAAACCTTTCTTTATAAATCATTAAAATTAAATAGTAAGCCAAATCCAACCCAAGATCGTATGGTTCCCTAGATAAAAATTGATTGAGTTGTTTTAATTTATTGATAAAATTGGAACAAGCTGCATTTGATTCAGAAAAAAAATGTCTTTTGAACAACATCGGATGCTCGGGGGTATGGGAAATCTTTCATCCCGATAATAGGCAATTAATGTAAAATTCCGTCTTAAAAATTAATTACAAAAAATCTAATTCGAAGTTTAAAACATAAAATCCCAGGTGAAAACCCTGGGGGGGGAGGGGGCTTGAAGTAATTTTGTACAAATATTCAAGGTTGTAGGTGCTATGGAGTCTCCTGGACGCAAGCGCGCCAGACTTCCTTTCATTATTTCTTTGACCTTACTTTTTTTTTTAATACATAGAGAAAATATAAAACTGACCCCAACTAGAATGGCCCTAGTCAATTTATTCAATCTTGTTTTTTCTATTTTAATAAATTTTTGATAAATATTATCATCCCGGAACTTTACTTAGGTTTTGTGTTTTCAAAGGCTTAAAACACAAACCGTCAATTACAGTTCACAATGTTTTTGAGCCGTCTTTTCGATTTTTAATGCATGTGTTTATGAGGCGTTAAAAATATCTATGCATGCACACTCACATACAGACCAAAACTTGTCGAATCAGAAAAAGAAAAAACGAAAAGAAAATACAAAATACATAAACGTACCTTGTCGAACAACATCTGGTAGCTCACTAGTTTCATGGGTTTTTTCTTGGTCTCCTTTCTTGAAAAATCCAAATAAATTGCTTTGTTTTCTTTTGGACATAGTCTTTGGAAGTTAGATGTATTAAAGAGAGACAATGACTAAACATTTCCCGCGGTTTCCTAGAGTGACGCTATACAGAATGACTGGCGTCATCAAAAAATCGGCGGCGCTCTGAATTTCTGATTGCGAAGGTTTATGTTTCCCCCTTTCCCCTTTATGATTTGCATTTTAGCCCATTAAACTTTTTCTTTCTTGGTTAAAAGATCTTAAGATTTCTGTTTCATCATATTTTCAAGCCAAAATTCAATCCCAACAAAGAAGAAAAAAATGTTATAAATTCTTATTCCTATAAAGGCAAGAAAGAATGTTCTTTTGCCTCTGAAGAAGATTTTGTTTCGCGAATATTCTTTAGTTGTTTTTTTTTTGGTTAATTTCGATAGGTTTGGTTATTCATCTCTTGGCTCAAGGGGGGGGGGGCGATTGCCCCCCCCTTGTATCCACCCTTGATACAGCAAAACACATATGCATTAGTCATCGTTTTTGTCCGAAATTTGCAGTTCTTGAGCAAAAACCCAGCATAAGAAAAGAAAAATCTATTTCCGAAGGTGATGAAGTTAATGCGGATCTTTTTTTCACTGTCCGCAATTTCTTAATTTTAGTAAAACCAACTGCAGTGAAACCCCAGCACGTTTTTTCATCAAGCTCATTATTTTTAGAGTAAAAATCCTTTACCATACCATACGAGGGGCACACTATTACTTACCAAACAATAATTGCTTAATAGGATCTGATTTTGCAGTGCTTTACAATTGTTGTATGGAATTCAAGAAGACTACTAATTCAAGTAATAAAAGCAGTCCATCCTAAAATGCACAACTTTTTCTCTTTGTCATAAAAATTTAATTTTTTGTAGAATATAGTCAATCCTGTGGGATTGACACTTTACAATCCCGAAATCTCATGGGACTGAATTTGGCACAGGATTGAAAACTCTAGTTGAGTATTTAGTAGCCAAAGTAAAACCTTTAGTTGCCAAGTGGCGAGTGATTATTTTCAGGTTCACATGCCTCAAAACAACTTTTTGAGCTTTTAATTTCCTATTTTGTTGTTGAATAATTTCCTCTTTTAAAGTATTCAGCAAATTTTGTTTTTCAAAATATTTTACATGTTGTTTGAAAACATGCCACTTTAAGTTAATTCGTATGTAAAAGCATTCATGTTTGGTTTAATATGAATTACTTATCAGCATGGTAGCACCAGGATTTTAGAAGACTTTAATGGTGCAGAGAATAAAATACTGAGCCACTGCTCTAAAAATGCATTTCAAACAGCTGTCTGATTGTAACATAGTAATCTTATGTATTGCCTTCAAATATGGCTGTGTCCCAATACAGTCAAATACCATTTTAATGAAACCCAAAGGGCCATCAAAATCATTTCTTTGTAATGAAATGTGGTTATATTAATATTACAAGCTTGCACATTGTTCTTATCATGGGTGCAAGTTTGGTGATGTGTTCAAGACGGAAAATATTTTCAGTCCCCCGCCTCAAGCATGCGTGCTTAAGGAAAAATTTATGTGTGTAAATGTTGTAGATTTTAACAATGCCAGTTTTGGAATCTGATTTCAGTTTTAAGCTTTTGACTTTTCTAACAACACGAACTTAGTTTAGATTGCAATATTTAAGCGTTTTGATATTGTAATTCCAAAAAACCTAAAAGCCGCCAATAACGGGGACTCTTGGGGGTTTCTCTCCAGAATTTTTTTCAAATTGAAGTCCAAAAAACGCAATAGTAGGCATTTCGATAAAGTTCAGGGAAAGGAGGGGTTCAGGGACTCTCTAACATCATCTTTTTCAAACTGATTGCCTCAAAATCACAATATTAGGCGACTTTCAAAAATATTAGGGGGGGGGGGCGCTCTGGACTCTCCTCGAAATTGAAGCTTTAAAAACGAAATTGTACTCCATCTTTCATAACGTTTATACGCTTTTTGAATGCATTATCGAAGGGGATGGAGTTCAGGAACTTTCCTTCGGCAATATTTCGAAATTGAAGTTCGGGGCTCCCTGCCGCTAGTGTTTTGCCAATCGCAAACATTTTTATTACAGCAATAAAATCGCTTGAGACATAAGATTTTTCACTTTTGCAACATAAATCAATTCTGATCGAAAAGTCTACCCAAGTTAGTGCCTATTTATTCAGAAAAGAAGGAAAGGTGGGGAAGGGTATGGGCACTAATGATAATAAACTGGCACCATTCCTCCATAGTCTTCATTTGGAAATAAAATTATTTCGTAAGATAGCAGGTGGTGAAATTAGCCATAAAAAAACCCACTTCAGTGAAGTAGATACATTTTTTAAACGAGGTATACTTTCCAATATTCATTAATTTAAAAGAAAATCAATAGGGGAACTGAATCCTCACCCCAGGGAGGGCCGCCGACTCACATCCTTCTTAAATCACTCAAATATAGCCTAAAGTGGCATTTTAAATATTTCAGCTTCGAAAAATTTTCGGAAGAGAACTCCCGAACCCCTTCTTCTGAATTTACCACAAATATCCTAAATTTGAGTTTTAAGAATCTTCAGTTTCTAATACTTTTTTTTTTTCTAGGAACAGTACCCCCCTTACCTATATACATGACTTATGACCGCCTAAAAGTTTTAATATTTTAATTTCGGAAACTTCTTGAAAGAAGCTTCCAACTCCCTTCCTCCTTAAGTTATCTAAAGATATCCCAAAACAGAGTTCTTAAAATTTCAGAAACAGAAATATTTCGGGCTGGGCAGCGGAATCCCCCCCCTCTCTTTGTGTTTATTAAAGCAGTATAAGTTTGTGTTTAAGATTTATTTTTCTATTGAAAGAGCAACTCCCCCCCCCCCTACATCACCAAAGACAACCCGAAGTTTTAATACTTCAATTTCGAAAATGTTCCGAGAAAGACCCCCGAATTCCCTAACTCTTAACTCACTCAAAAATAGCCAAATTAACAGTTTAATACTTCAGCATGGAGAAATATTCGAGGAAGAACCCCCCCCCCCGAACTTCTTCCCCTAAGTTCACTAAATTTGACTTAAATTTGCAATTTCCCCTATTCATCACCAAAGTTTAAAAAATTTAAGTTCTAAAACTTATTGAGAGAAGGCCTTTGAATTCCTTCCTTAGTCCCCAAAGATAACCTAAAGCTGAGTTCTGAATACTTCAGCTTCGAATTTTTTTCGGGGAAGGGGCACCCCGAATCCCAAGACGGTCTAAAGTTGCGCTTTTAAGACTCCTGTTTCGGAATTTCGCCTAAACAGAGCCCCCTCCCCCTTGACATTGCCAAAGACAGCCTAAAAGTTCTAAGACTTCAATTACAAACACTTTTCGGGAGAGGGTCCCAAATTCCCTTTCACCTATGAAACTTAAGTATAGCCTCAAACAGTTTTTAATACATCAGCTACAAAACATTTTCCGTTTAGAACACCAAAACCATCTCAGCAATTCACCAAAGATTGCCTAAATTAGTGTTTTTAAGACTCCAATTTCCGATTTTTTTTAAAAACCTCCCCACACCATTAAAGACAGCCTCAACATTTTTTACTTTTAAATTTTTAAGAGTTTGCAGTGGGAAAATCCCGAACCACTCCTAGCTTCAAAAACGACTTTCAATTCAGTTTTTCGATATTTTATTCTGGATCCCTTGAGTAGCCACCCCCTCCCTCATTTTAGATTGTCCAAAAATACAAACGTTTTAAGACCTCAGTATCGTGGGCTAATTTGCGGACTCACTCTCTTTGCAAGAGCAGAGTTTTTTCGCAAATTCGTGTTGCAGCCATTTTTCTCGTTTCCTTTTCTTTCTCTCGCCCCTCCCCCCCCTCCCCTAATATTTCCATTCTAGCGAGTGTTAGATTGGAAGACATTAGAATTTAGTGATTCCTCAAGTCCAAGAATATTCTACCAGAAACATGTTGAAAATGCAGGAACAGTTGCCCATCGGTGTTTCAAAACAAGCTCGAAAATTTCTCCCAAGTCTTTCCAAAATACCCATTTTCACTAAAATCTTTAAAGTCCCTGATAGTTCCCGTTTTGCCTGGTGTGTGGACGCGCTATGTTGTGGCGTAAACATTTCACCCGTCAGCAATCACTCTCAATCGGGAATTTAAATTCAACTCTAAGACATTTTTTGAGAAAAAAAAAACGAAAGGATGATCGAAAATGAAAAGAGAAAAGGCTAAATTTTCAAATAGAGACGATTAATTAGATAAATCTGGGAGAATAATAAGCAACTTCGCGGTCTGCAATGCAGTGAGTTGGAAATAATGGAGCTAGTCTAAAAGCCACTCCTTCCAAAAGCACGTTGCAAACAAAACAAGCCTATGGTAGAAAATCGAGAGCGTGTCGATGTAAATTCGTAGCTATGGAACGGTTCAGTAATTAAAGCATGTTTTTTAAACACTCAATTTTTCTTTTTTAAGTAAAAACTGAAGGAAAGTCATCGAATTTCTTTCCGTCCCGACCTCCGTCTCGGAAATTTTTTCCAGGACGGAAATCCGTCCTGAGACGGAAGGTCTTGCACCCATGGTTCTTATGTAACTTAAGATGGAAATTACCTAAGTTTTTGCCAAAATGAAATTTTCTCTGTAACAGACTACAAACTTCACAAAAGTGGGATTTGACTGGGAAGTCATTCAAACATGCATGACCTGATCTGTATTTCATATATTAAAGAGTTTGAAAAAAAATATAAACATACTTCCAAGTTGATATTCATTTGAGACATCTGGATAAAAGATGGATAAGCTCCTTTGGGAATTGGTACAAATGACCCAATTACTTTGTCAGAGACAATATTTGTGGGAGTACTTTCTTGCAATTCATATGTTTTATTGACAACAGCCAAAGCAGAAATGGAATGCATGCAATAACATTTCTGTAAAAAAAGAACAAAGGTCTAAAAATTAGTTTTTTTACTCAAATTTCTATATGTGAATACAGTGAATTACTTAAAATATCATTTATAATTTTTTTTATCCAGTTTAAGCAAAAACATAACACATGGGTTTGAAATGCTTAACAGCACCTGAAAATTATAGAAGGCATCAAATAACAAATTTCATCATAATTTAGAGTAAAATTACTTTGTAATTATTGGATACAAAGCAATTCAAAGCTAATAATTAAAAAATTTAACCTTTATAAAAGTTATTCTGTACAAGTGTCTTATTAGCCATCAACTGTCAAAATCATAAAATAGTAATTTTATAACTAGTAATATTAAAATGTGCACCAGGACATCAAAAAAAAAAGGAAAGATTTTCAAAAAAACTCTTTCACCAAACCAGACGTGGCTCCAAGGTAGGGGCAGGGCAATTGTCTCCCCATCGGAAACCATAGGCGGATTTAGGTCGAAATATTTGGGGGTGCAACAATAACAGTGATCTGGGGAAGGGGGGGGTATTCCCGGAATAACAAGGCAGTGGCGAAATCAGAAAATTTTAAGGCGGGACCCACTTTTAAATCTAAAAAACGCAATGTAAATCATATTTGGTAAGATTAGGGGATGGGCAATTCTTAACATTTCAAACTGCAGAAAAAGTCTTAAACGAAAGTCGATATTAGAAGCAATGGATGAATCAGGCTACTGGTTTGGAATGGGATTCACGCCCCCAGAAAAAAGTTGAAATAGTAGTTTTGGAAACGCAGTTTTACAGTTCTTGGTGATATTTTAAGGGCAAGAAAGGTACGTGTGGCTCTAAAGCTATTTTTAGAAATTTTAGTCTTATAAATGTGATTATAGTCCATATTTATAGTTTGGGTTAGGAATGAGACTCACAGACTGTCTCCAATCGATTTTTTGAAAAGCAGATAGAAATACGTAACCCCTTCCCCACGCTACCTCTTTAACTTTTCATAATTGAAGTTCCAAAAATACTACGGAGGACAATTTTTGCTGCTGTTACCGGACGGGGTGTTCTGGAGCTCTCCCCTGTAAAATTTTCGAAATTGAAGTCCTAAAAATGAAGTTCTTCTGCAATACTCCATGGTATTAAAAAAAAAAGGATTCTTCCACTTAAATATTTCGAAATAGTAGTTTCCAAAACCAAAGTATTAACACTCTTCAATGATATTAGAGAAAGGGGGTCGGAGGCCCTTGTTCGAATATTTTCCAAAATTGAAGTCTTAAGTGATTTCGGTGTAGATTTTATTGATAAAAGTTTCTCGCAATAGCCATGTTTTTTTTTTTTTTTTTTTGCACTTTATTAGCCATTGTTGTTTCAAAATTGAAGAATTGGTATTGGTATACGAATAAATACCCAATTACAGAACATACAATTACTATACGAATGTACAGTAATTAATCACGAATGTACAGTAATTAGTTTATAAATAACACAGCACTGAACAATAAATTGTTTGAGAAGTTTCTTTATTTGCATGAAATTATTTATTAGGTTTTTTTGCAAATGGATAAAATTATTTTAATTCTTAACATGAGCACAGTTATGTTTTTCTTGCAGTAGCGACGTGTGGTGATACAGTGGATTCAAGTAAATTTACTAGTATAATCAGCTATGATTTTTTTTCCCGAACTGCGTTTCTGAGTGAAAT
The DNA here is from genome assembly GCF_026930045.1 of Uloborus diversus. NCBI lineage: Eukaryota > Metazoa > Arthropoda > Arachnida > Araneae > Uloboridae > Uloborus > Uloborus diversus. The sequence goes on along the minus strand of NC_072734.1, from coordinate 58,734,265 downwards.
ATACTAAACTAATTTTTTTCAAAACACCGCCAATAATTTTGGGGGTGCGGCGCACCCCCTGGCACCCCCGTAAATCCGCCTATGTCGGAAACGTCTTGCCCGCCCCATCTCCCCCATCGGGGAAAATTTAGTATTTTGTCGGGAAATCCGTTTGCTTTGGCATTTATCATAAATGATAAAAAAATTTCTCGGATATGAACTCGAAAAAAAATTAGTACAAAAAAGTAGAAGTATCAGCATAAAAAAAAAGGGAAACAAAAAATTAATCTTGAGGTCACCCACCTTGCCACCCGCAATTTACCAGAGTCCTTAAGTCCCCTTTAACATCATCCAGATGGTGACAAAATAAGGGATAGCTATCTGTTGCTACGGGGGAAATGGCGTGTTTTCATCCTTGAAATTTCTGTTTGTCGATGGGCTGGTTTGACATATCAAGGTGTCCACTTAGAACTAAAAGAGTACCATCCCCGTCCATGCCGAATGTAGTAGTGATTACCGGTCAGACCTAAGGCATCGTCATCAGGTTATCGGATTACGTAACAACAGTACAATTAGACAAATACATACCGAATGACAAAAGCCAGGACGAGTCGAGCTAAGGAGACGGGGGGGGGGGGGGGTCATCGGAGAAAAAACATGCCATGTCAAGTGTGCAGACACACTCATTGATGCGTTTTAAAGTACTCCTCTGGGTAAATAACTGCAATATTATCTTTTATTTTCACTCGGAAGTTACAAGTAAGTTATTACTATAGTTATTTACAATTTATCTTATCATTGTTGGATTATTCTGCTACAAAATATATCGATGAGTAAACGATCCTTTTGCCTCATACAAGGAAGCGTACTAAAGTAGATTTAATGTTTTAATTTTTTAGTGTAATGTCTTGTCGGCAAAAATTCTTTGTACTAATATAATAAAAGCAAATAGATGTTTAACATTATAAATACATTTTTCTCAAAAATGTATACTGATCTTGTTTGTAGGCTGCATAATAGTTTTGCTGGGAATGAAGAAGAAATGAGAATGATTTACTAAACATCGGGTTTGGCACACTTAAACCATCATTGGATTATTAAATGTCGGGTTGTTAATGCATTGGGTTTGGGTTCTTTCTGAGGAAAATGTCTGGAGGAGAAGCCAATCTTGTGGAAATGTGTGATTAAATGAATATTTTTAAGGAAATTTACTGTACCAATTATAGTGTATAATTTCTTACTATAACTGTTTTTAAAAATTAAGAAAAATTGGTTTTTGTTAGCAATGATTGATCAATCTGATAGACCCTGTTTTGGTCTTTTGATGAGTCAGATGCAGGGGCGGACTGGCCACGTGTGAGATGTGGAAAATTCCACATGGGCCGTCCTTAACTGGGGCCGTTTTCTGTGCATTCAATGTGTATACGTACCATTTTCCTCAATTTTATTTAAAAAAAAAAAGTTCTTAGCTAGGCCGGCCGTTCTTGTGTCGAGGGCTGCAGCCAGAACTGCTCTTTTTGTTTGGAGGGGGGGGGGGGAGGAGAGGAGGACAACCGCTCCTTTTTCAACGGTCACTCTCAGGACGTGACTCTGTTCTTGCCTATAACTATTACCGTATCTTGTTACGTAGGGAAAACGAAACAATGTCTTTGTTGGGTGGTCTTCGTCCGAAGCGAAGCCTTCAGGGTCCATGGATATCTCTCGTATCTGTTCGGGATTGATGTTTCCTGGAATTCTGGTAAGGAGTTTTATTGGGGGTGGGGATCTTTTTTTGTGGCCATCAGAGAGGATCTGAGACTGTCTGGGAAAAGATTACATTGAACCTTTTTCTAATGAAATAAGAGAAAGGCGCCATCCTAAGAATAGAATGTATAGGAGCAAAACGTCTGCTAAAAAACTTCTTTTTTTTTCCTTTTCATCCTTCGGGTTTTTTTTTTTTTTTTTTTTTTTTTTTTTTTTTTATGTTTCCCAGCACTTTGCAATAGATAGATCCATGACTTTCTCAACCAATTAGATAATTTTGAGATCTCCTCAATTTCGTCTCCGAGGAAAAAAAACGACTCATTTGTTATACACCGTGTTGACTGCTCAATGGGATTGCATGTGTTTTAAATTCAAATTCAACGGTGACAAGAATCTTTTATTGGTAAGTTTAACATTTTTAATCATCATGTGTTTTTTATTTATTTATTTTTTTTTTTTTTTTTTTGTCATCAGCACTTTAAATAATAAGAACTTGAACTATCGGTTATAATTATAACAAATTGACGGTGTTACACAAAAATGAGTCAACCCACCAAGCAGTACTTTTGAGTAAATTGAATTCTAAGCTGAACTTCATAGATGACATATTAATTCAGAATTTGGCTTGAATTGTCTTTGTATCCCCGTAGTGTATCAGTTTATCTGCCAACATATGTGAATAACTCATTATTTTTTTAAAAATTTTTGTTGGATAACTCATTTTTGTATAACACCGTCCATTTCATCTATTTTCGTTTAACAAAGATAAAATTCACAAAAGTACGAACAGTATAAATATTTAAAACAGTGATTTCCAACATTTTTTTATCCGTCGCCCCCTTACCTTTTTTCTTGAAAAAAGCAAATTTTAGATTAACGTAAAATCGATATTAGTATTTTTTGCATACAGTGAAACCTGTGTAAGTTGACCACTCGTGGTGCAGTACTTTGGTGGTCAACTTAGACCGGTGGTCAACTTATAAAGGGCAGTAATGATATTTTGAAATATTTTTTTTGTCATTTCTCGCACCGTGTATTCATTTTTCGAGGAATTCACCCTTATTACTCTTTCTGTTCAACTAGCTTTCATTGTTTAACATTATTGAAAGTGAAACCATAATTAAAAATACTATTCAAATAAGATAAATAAATACCTTTGTGCTGAATAGTAAAGTCAGACCAAACAACGTAAGTAGAAGCACAAATTTATAAATTACAGCAGACACGTGTTTCGGCGTTACAGGGAACGCCTTTTTCAATGCAAAAATAATGAGCTTATGGATGAAAAGACATCCGACAAAAGCCAAGAGCAGATAAGCATGCAGCTTAAAAGATAAAAACAGCGGATTAGCCAAACACCAATGACAAAGTTATAAACCTTTCAGGAACCAATAGGAATGCAAGCAAAGGTCAGGAGCTTTCGCTTAGGTACGAACCCAGAAAGAAAGAATTCAATTGGACAAGGATTAAGCCGAAGCTTAAACAAAAAGAAAAGAAATTGTCAGTAACCGTGAACCGCAAGAAAGGAAAAGCAGAATGGAAAACCATGAAAAAAGATAAACAGAAACAAAAAATATTCGAAAAAAGGAAAAATAAAGATAAATAGAAGAAAATTGGGGGGGGGGGTGTCAATCAAGACAAAAAGGCGAAAATAAACAAAGAAAGATAGATAAAAATGAGTGGGGAAAAAAAAAAAAAAAAAAAAAAAAAAAAAAAAAAAAAAAAAAAAAGAGGGGGGGGGAATGGGGAAAGGACAGTATTAAAGATATGGGAGCCAAATGTTAGAAAAATATGGAACTGCACTAAGATCGTTAACTAAGTTAGAACTGTTCCTCAAAATATGAAAGGATTCCCAAAAGTCAAGATCTGATGAATTGGGGCATTTTTGGATAATCTGAAAAGAGGTAAAATCAAAAGAGTGATTCGAATCCCAACAATGTTGAGCAATACTAGACTTATTTAATTGTTGTTTTTTCACATAATTTTGATGCTCTTTCAAGCGAATTTTTAAAGCACGCCGAGTCTGTCCAATATAGGCAAGTTTACAACTACAATTAATTCTATAAATTCCACAACAATTAAGAGGGTGAATAGGATCTTTAAGAGAAGAGAATGAAAGTTTATTAATAGGAGAGAACACCACCTGGAATTGGAAACGTTTTAGAATCTTAGCAACCTGATAGCTTACAGATGGAAAGAATGGCAAAACAACCAAATTCTTTCTGATGAAGGTTCGGTTAAGAACATTAGTTTGGGATTTATTTGAAAGTTTTTTATAAATGGAATCAATCAAAGTTGGCGGATAGTCTCTATCAATTGCCACAGCTTTAAGATAATTAAGTTCCACTTTAAGAAGTTCCGACGAAGAACAAATATTAATTGCGCGATAAACAAAAGAATTAAAAGCAGAATATTTTTGATTTGGAGGATGAGACGATAGTCTATGAGGAGGTAAAGAGACAGCAAAAGGTTTGCGATAAACAGTAGTTTCAAAACCAATTTCTGTACGAGAAACAAGTACATCAAGAAATGAAATGCAATTATTCCGTTCTTTCTCACAAGAAAACTGAATATGAGGATCAATGGAGTTTAAAATAGATAAAACCTCATCACTCTCAAACTGATTCTGGTTCATTAGAACAAAACAATCATCAACATACCGAACATAAAATTGGAACTGCAGTTTTTGGAACAGCTTAACCTCAAAATAATGCATGTAAATATCACTAAGAATGGGGCTAAGTGGGTTACCCATAGCCAGACCATCTAACATAATATAAAAATTCCCATTAAAAACAAAAGAACGTTGTTTAAGACAAGTACGGGTAAGGAAAATTAAATCCTCAATTTCCGTATTGGTGAAATGAAATTCAGAAAGTCTTCTACGAAGGCATAACAATGAACCCTCGACGGGAACGTTCGTAAATAAAGAGTTAACATCAAAAGAAGCCATAAAAGAATTATTTGGAACGAAACTATGAATTTTTTTAACAAACTCAACAGAATTTTTAATGGTAAATAAATTGTGACTCCTAAGGGGAGAAAACACAGAGACTAAATATTTTGCAAGTTTGTACGAAGCCGTACCAATATTGGAAACAATCGGCCTGAAAGGAATACCAGCTTTATGCACCTTAGGTAAAGCATAAAATCTAGCACAATTAGCAATAGATGGAACAACGGAGCGTTTAACATTTGAAGGAATAGACTGAACAGACTTAACAGCAGATGCAATAGTTTTTAACTCTTTATCACTAGGATCTTTAGAAATTTCAGCATATGGCCCAGAAGAAATCAAATCATTAGTTTTATCAACATAAGATGATTTGTCAAGAACAACAATTTGGCCACCCTTGTCAGCTTTGGTAACAACCAGATCAGAATTCGAAACTAAGTCTTTAACAGAACGGCTAACAGTATTAGCAAATACAGGTTTAGAAATTTTCGAGTTAAAGTCAATATTAGAAGCTATAAGATGCCGAATCGAATCTTTTTGAGAGGAAGTTAAGGCACTAAATTTAAAAGCTTTCTCAACAGGAGCAATAAGCTTTGAAAAAGAAGGATTAACACTCACAGCAAAATTATCATTACATTTTAGAGCCTCAATTTGAGAATTACTTAATGGAACGCTAGAAAGATTAACAACAACCTTCTTATTAACAACAGGTAAATTATCAAGAGGAACGACATGAGAAGATTTACAAAGCATAGCTAATTTCTTTTTCAAAACAATTTGATGTTTATCAGAGGAACGAAGGGTTCTAGACCAAGAATTTCTGTCAATAATGTTAAAGTTCGGAATGGAATTAGAAACCGCAAGATGTAAATCATAAAGTTCACGTTCAATAAACGATAAATGTTTCCTAGTTTCCTGGATCGAAGCTCTGAGTAAAGCCAATTTCGACCGAAAGATTACTTTGTCAATTTTTACAGAACGTGGTAAATTACATTTCAAAGAAATAAACTTCGGAATAATTTTCTTGCGCCTACACTCTTGAAGAAATTTTAAATGGTTCAAAAAACGAAATTTCTTAATCCGAAGATTGGCAAACCTATTGATTTGAGACATAATCAAAAGCAAAACCAAAACAAATGAAAATAAACAAAATCAAACAATAACAGAATGAATACGAAACAAGAAGTAAAAAATCACGATCAAAATACAACAATAGACAAAAATTCCGAAAACAAAAACAAAAACACAAATTGCATAAAAGGCGGAAAATGTAAACATAAGGCCCGTTTAAGCCACAAATAAGATAAATAAATACCTTTGTGCTGAATAGTAAAGTCAGACCAAACAACGTAAGTAGAAGCACAAATTTATAAATTACAGCAGACACGTGTTTCGGCGTTACAGGGAACGCCTTTTTCAATGCAAAAATAATGAGCTTATGGATGAAAAGACATCCGACAAAAGCCAAGAGCAGATAAGCATGCAGCTTAAAAGATAAAAACAGCGGATTAGCCAAACACCAATGACAAAGTTATAAACCTTTCAGGAACCAATAGGAATGCAAGCAAAGGTCAGGAGCTTTCGCTTAGGTACGAACCCAGAAAGAAAGAATTCAATTGGACAAGGATTAAGCCGAAGCTTAAACAAAAAGAAAAGAAATTGTCAGTAACCGTGGACCGCAAGAAAGGAAAAGCAGAATGGAAAACCATGAAAAAAGATAAACAGAAACAAAAAATATTCGAAAAAAGGAAAAATAAAGATAAATAGAAGAAAATTGGGGGGGGGGTGTCAATCAAGACAAAAAGGCGAAAATAAACAAAGAAAGATAGATAAAAATGAGTGGGGAAAAAAAAAAAAAAAAAAAAAAAAAAAAAGAGGGGGGGGGAATGGGGAAAGGACAGTATTAAAGATATGGGAGCCAAATGTTAGAAAAATATGGAACTGCACTAAGATCGTTAACTAAGTTAGAACTGTTCCTCAAAATATGAAAGGATTCCCAAAAGTCAAGATCTGATGAATTGGGGCATTTTTGGATAATCTGAAAAGAGGTAAAATCAAAAGAGTGATTCGAATCCCAACAATGTTGAGCAATACTAGACTTATTTAATTGTTGTTTTTTCACATAATTTTGATGCTCTTTCAAGCGAATTTTTAAAGCACGCCGAGTCTGTCCAATATAGGCAAGTTTACAACTACAATTAATTCTATAAATTCCACAACAATTAAGAGGGTGAATAGGATCTTTAAGAGAAGAGAATGAAAGTTTATTAATAGGAGAGAACACCACCTGGAATTGGAAACGTTTTAGAATCTTAGCAACCTGATAGCTTACAGATGGAAAGAATGGCAAAACAACCAAATTCTTTCTGATGAAGGTTCGGTTAAGAACATTAGTTTGGGATTTATTTGAAAGTTTTTTATAAATGGAATCAATCAAAGTTGGCGGATAGTCTCTATCAATTGCCACAGCTTTAAGATAATTAAGTTCCACTTTAAGAAGTTCCGACGAAGAACAAATATTAATTGCGCGATAAACAAAAGAATTAAAAGCAGAATATTTTTGATTTGGAGGATGAGACGATAGTCTATGAGGAGGTAAAGAGACAGCAAAAGGTTTGCGATAAACAGTAGTTTCAAAACCAATTTCTGTACGAGAAACAAGTACATCAAGAAATGAAATGCAATTATTCCGTTCTTTCTCACAAGAAAACTGAATATGAGGATCAATGGAGTTTAAAATAGATAAAACCTCATCACTCTCAAACTGATTCTGGTTCATTAGAACAAAACAATCATCAACATACCGAACATAAAATTGGAACTGCAGTTATTGGAACAGCTTAACCTCAAAATAATGCATGTAAATATCACTAAGAATGGGGCTAAGTGGGTTACCCATAGCCAGACCATCTAACATAATATAAAAATTCCCATTAAAAACAAAAGAACATTGTTTAAGACAAGTACGGGTAAGGAAAATTAAATCCTCAATTTCCGTATTGGTGAAATGAAATTCAGAAAGTCTTCTACGAAGGCATAACAATGAACCCTCGACGGGAACGTTCGTAAATAAAGAGTTAACATCAAAAGAAGCCATAAAAGAATTATTTGGAACGAAACTATGAATTTTTTTTAACAAACTCAACAGAATTTTTAATGGTAAATAAATTGTGACTCCTAAGGGGAGAAAACACAGAGACTAAATATTTTGCAAGTTTGTACGAAGCCGTACCAATATTGGAAACAATCGGCCTGAAAGGAATACCAGCTTTATGCACCTTAGGTAAAGCATAAAATCTAGCACAATTAGCAATAGATGGAACAACGGAGCGTTTAACATTTGAAGGAATAGACTGAACAGACTTAACAGCAGATGCAATAGTTTTTAACTCTTTATCACTAGGATCTTTAGAAATTTCAGCATATGGCCCAGAAGAAATCAAATCATTAGTTTTATCAACATAAGATGATTTGTCAAGAACAACAATTTGGCCACCCTTGTCAGCTTTGGTAACAACCAGATCAGAATTCGAAACTAAGTCTTTAACAGAACGGCTAACAGTATTAGCAAATACAGGTTTAGAAATTTTCGAGTTAAAGTCAATATTAGAAGCTATAAGATGCCGAATCGAATCTTTTTGAGAGGAAGTTAAGGCACTAAATTTAAAAGCTTTCTCAACAGGAGCAATAAGCTTTGAAAAAGAAGGATTAACACTCACAGCAAAATTATCATTACATTTTAGAGCCTCAATTTGAGAATTACTTAATGGAACGCTAGAAAGATTAACAACAACCTTCTTATTAACAACAGGTAAATTATCAAGAGGAACGACATGAGAAGATTTACAAAGCATAGCTAATTTCTTTTTCAAAACAATTTGATGTTTATCAGAGGAACGAAGGGTTCTAGACCAAGAATTTCTGTCAATAATGTTAAAGTTCGGAATGGAATTAGAAACCGCAAGATGTAAATCATAAAGTTCACGTTCAATAAACGATAAATGTTTCCTAGTTTCCTGGATCGAAGCTCTGAGTAAAGCCAATTTCGACCGAAAGATTACTTTGTCAATTTTTACAGAACGTGGTAAATTACATTTCAAAGAAATAAACTTCGGAATAATTTTCTTGCGCCTACACTCTTGAAGAAATTTTAAATGGTTCAAAAAACGAAATTACTTAATCCGAAGATTGGCAAACCTATTGATTTGAGACATAATCAAAAGCAAAACCAAAACAAATGAAAATAAACAAAATCAAACAATAACAGAATGAATACGAAACAAGAAGTAAAAAATCACGATCAAAATACAACAATAGACAAAAATTCCGAAAACAAAAACAAAAACACAAATTGCATAAAAGGCGGAAAATGTAAACGTAAGGCCCGTTTAAGCCACAAATAAGATAAATAAATACCTTTGTGCTGAATAGTAAAGTCAGACCAAACAACGTAAGTAGAAGCACAAATTTATAAATTACAGCAGACACGTGTTTCGGCGTTACAGGGAACGCCTTTTTCAATGCAAAAATAATGAGCTTATGGATGAAAAGACATCCGACAAAAGCCAAGAGCAGATAAGCATGCAGCTTAAAAGATAAAAACAGCGGATTAGCCAAACACCAATGACAAAGTTATAAACCTTTCAGGAACCAATAGGAATGCAAGCAAAGGTCAGGAGCTTTCGCTTAGGTACGAACCCAGAAAGAAAGAATTCAATTGGACAAGGATTAAGCCGAAGCTTAAACAAAAAGAAAAGAAATTGTCAGTAACCGTGAACCGCAAGAAAGGAAAAGCAGAATGGAAAACCATCTTGCCTATATTGGACAGACTCGGCGTGCTTTAAAAATTCGCTTGAAAGAGCATCAAAATTATGTGAAAAAAACAACAATTAAATAAGTCTAGTATTGCTCAACATTGTTGGGATTCGAATCACTCTTTTGATTTTACCTCTTTTCAGATTATCCAAAAATGCCCCAATTCATCAGATCTTGACTTTTGGGAATCCTTTCATATTTTGAGGAACAGTTCTAACTTAGTTAACGATCTTAGTGCAGTTCCATATTTTTCTAACATTTGGCTCCCATATCTTTAATACTGTCCTTTCCCCATTCCCCCCCCCTCTTTTTTTTTTTTTTTTTTTTTTTTTTTTCCCCCACTCATTTTTATCTATCTTTCTTTGTTTATTTTCGCCTTTTTGTCTTGATTGACACCCCCCCCCCCCCAATTTTCTTCTATTTATCTTTATTTTTCCTTTTTTCGAATATTTTTTGTTTCTGT